>NC_136527.1:46012943-46612943 GCF_053919585.1 Euprymna scolopes | reverse complement strand
GTTATGGATAGCGACACTGTTCTGTCGCCCGTAAGTACTAGCAGCAGCTGCAGCACCATGAGAATCATGTAGTCGGGATGCTGAGCATGAGCACTTTCCGACTCCTTTAGCTTTGACGAATTGAAAAACCTGCTCTAGAGACTGACTTGGTTTTTGTCACCAAAGTGGTCCAGCTGAATACCTGTATTCTCAAGGGCACGAAAGAGTAAATCTCGGAGGAGGGTTTTCATGTAGTTCACCTCTTCACCGAACACACGTGTAGTTCAACTTTTCATCAAACACTTAATGACAAATTTGCACACTTCAGCTTGTCCTTGTAGATGATTAACAAAGAAGCAGATGATTTCGTCATGATCCTGGTACATGTTGTGTAGAGTAACACGTGACACCATGGTGTTCTCCTCTGACTACAAAAAGTCGTATAACTTTCAGCACATCAGTTTCTCATTTATCAGTTAATGACTCGTCTGCAGTGTGAGTCAAGTCTTTGCGTATGGATTATTAGCAGTTGAACAATTAGGTACTTTCCTGTGATTTTGGTTGACGCGATATAGTTTCTCAATCTAGTGATGAAGCAGGACCAGTCTTCATTTGAACGAGCTAAGGATACAGTAGGCCACTTCACTTTCTCGACGCTTGCAGCCTGCAATAGGGCATTGTGCCAGTTCATTGTACCACAAGCATTGTGTGATCGGTATACTGGTTGATGCGAATCACTGCACTTAGAATCAGGCCAAGTCAATCTTCATCATCGATAAGTATAAACTATTTTGATATTGTTTCAGGATGAGATCACAAATGATGAAGATCAGAAATACAGATTGGTAGAACTAAGTAAACGTAATAATTGTAGTCACATAACATAACCAGTATAGCTATGGTACATATTTCTCTCATATTAAAAAAAACATCAACACACACACACAAACATATATATATATATATATATATATATATATATATATATATATATATATATATATATATATATATATAGAATATGATAAAAATGGCACATTTATAAAGTATATTGTTCACTTAATAATCGATAAAAACGTCACATTGATTAGATAATTACCTGATTTTTGATAGATTTTTAAAGAAATACTCCGTCAAAACAAACCTTTTGTCCCTCGCTGAACTAAATAGATTTAAATAAAAATCTAATAATTTGTGTACGTTTTCATCGTTCCTTATTTCTATTCATTATTATGAGTATTCGTTTATTAAATGTACTTATCTCCTTTGTATTTTTACGTATTCATCAAAACATGTCCTTTGTTTTTAGTTTTAGAAAAATATGTTTGACTTAACCATTATATATGTTGCGTTTTCTTGTTCGGTGAAGTGTGTGAGGGAAAAGGGCTGCTAAACTCAGGTACGTGTAAAATGAATGGCCGATCCCCAAAATGCATAAACATTTGATCCTTTCATTTTTAAATTCACCAAAATTCAGAAAATGAACCAATTTTTTATGAAATTTTCAGTATGTATTAACCATAATAAAATATACTTTTTAAGTTTTAGTGAAAATGTATTATTTTTTGTAAACAAAACACTTTTACAAAAGTTAAAATTTTAAAACTAAATAAAACTAAATAAAAATAACTTAACTCTAGAGGTTATTTAGGAAACAAAACCTATACTTCTTCATCGTTCAATGAAGGAGAAATCTTTCTACTGGAGGAATTTTAATTTTTATTCTGATTTAAAGTTCCTCTATTTGGGGAGCCTGATTATGCATATATATATATATATATATATATATATATATATATATATATATATATATATATATATATATATATATATATATATATATATATATTGCTTATGAAAAAAAAAACAATTGCAAAATTCATTGTGCACTTAAAAATCAACGTTAAAACACATTGAAATTTACGAGTCTAAAAAACAATTTATGCCTGTCGAGTCTACCATACTTTGTTCAAGTTATCATGAAAATGTCATTTGGCCACGATAAATGATTGAATATGGATAAAAGATCGAATCATTTGAAATGCAGGTACTTATATCATAGTTTTTTTTTTGTATATCTTTATAGCAAATAATCCTAAATCTTATTTATACAAAAACAAAAAATAATAAACAAATTTATTGCTTTAAAAACTTTTTAAAACAAATATTTAATTATGTTAAATAAATGATTTTAATAAATTTAATTTCGTTTTAAAAAAACAGCAACTTGCCTATACTAAAATGTAGGTGAGGGGGGATGCTATTTAATTGTTTTGGCACAAACAACGTGTATTTTTTTTAAATTCAATATCTTAAGATTATACTTTACTAACAATCTTTGGAATAGTCTCAGAAAACTAATATTTATCTTTCAGTGAATTTAGATGAATGTGTCAGTTTCATTTCTCCTAAACTGCACAAGCACCAGATTAACTTTAGGCTTTAATCTTTCAAGCACAATTAAAAAATAACCAGGAATTTTAAATAAATAAATAAATAAAAATACGAACATGCGGCTTAAAAAACTATCAGTTTCCGCCATTAAATTGCACGCGAATTAAAGAAATAATAAAGATGAAACTTGTAATCTGTTCTCTCTCATGTAAATATTAAAATGTTAAATAAAATAAAACTAATTTTATCTGTGATATTCAGTAAATATATCGGCTCTATTTCGAAATGATTTTTTTTTTATTTTTCCTCGTTAATTTTTTATTTATTTTTCCTCTTCAATATTGTTTTCTGCGAACTTGCTCTTCCGTTCGTCATCTTAAATGTTAAGGTGAGCTTGTAAAATCAATCACATTTGAAAAATCGTTTCCTTTATAAAAGCAGATAAAGTTAATCGAAAGCAGATTATAAAACAAAAACGTAAGTATTATTGCTACATGAATTTAGTATCGATTTTTGCGCATTTGCACAATACGTTAAAAATGTAAGGGAGATAACTACATTTACTAAACGAATAATCCTAATGAAAATGTTGATTTATTCTTGAAAAATTATCAGTGTTGATTGTTTTTTGTTATCAATATTGACTTTAACATTAAAAAAAAACATAAAAAAAAACAGCGGTCAGTGTCCAGAATTACCGTTTGGGTAAATTGTGACTTATTTTCCATCTTTATAATCGTTAGTCACATCCAAACAATGGGGGAGAACGAAGCACATAATCCCATGACGTCAAACTTATATATGGGCCAGCAGTAGCAGTATCAGAATTTTTGACACCCCTAACACGAAACTGCGAATACAATATAAAAATCTCGTAATTTCTCTGTTAAAAGTGGGTTATTTATTTTCTTTATGGATTATACTTCCAAAATAAACTATTACAGTTGTTTTAAAAGTAATAAAAATATTTTAATTTTTTTTTTAAAACAGTAATGAATTTTCCGAACTCAATATTTTTCAATTTTTAAACTCAATATTTTTAAATTTTTAAATTTTAAAAATCTATCAAAATTTTTCTATTGATTCTATTTTTACGATATTTTCAGGGTCAATGTGAAATTTTATGTTCTTTCCAATAAACCGAATATAATATTTTAGACAAACGTTTTTTTTAAATTCACGCCCCCCCATTTTCACGCCCCTCCATTTTCACGCCCCCCCATTTTGAAATGTCTATTAAAAAGTAAATAATTAATTTATGTTTAATAGGTTTATATATCACAAATTGAAGAGAAAAGGTCAATAAATAATATATTCAAATTTAAAACAAAAAAAAAAATCAGTTTTTTAGAAATTTACCTGTAAAGTCCGAAGTTTAAAACCTTATTTTATAAGAACACATTTTTTCTTTTTGTCTTTTTTTTTTTTTTTAATGAAACCTTGGTCCTTGCTCCTTTAATTGAAAAAAAAATTAGGGCTTGAATTACATTTTTCGAGGAGTTATAAGCTTAGAAAGATAGGGGGTCGAATAATTTACGCCTCTCATTTTGAAATGTCTATTAAAAAGTAAATAATTAATTTATGTTTAATAGGTTTATATATCACAAATTGAAGAGAAAAGGTCAATAAATAATATATTCAAATTTAAAACAAAAAAAAATCAGTTTTTTAGAAATTTACCTGTAAAGTCCGAAGTTTAAAACCTTTTAAAAAAAAAAAACACATTGTTTTGTTTTGTTTTTTTTTTAAATAAAACCTTGGTCCTTACTCCTTTAATTGAAAAAAAAAATTAGGGCTTGAATTACATTTTTCGAGGAGTTATAAGCTTGGAAAGATGGGGTGGAATTATTCACTATTTTCACGAAATTTCTGACACTGCTAGGCCAGCAGAAGCGATTTAATGATTTTTAAACTGCAGTTAATAATTAATCTTTGTTATAATTTTGTTTGGTTTTAAGATTTACACAGTTAAATGGTTAATAATATTAGAAACATTTGTATATTAAATATGAATACAGTTTTACGAAATATGTACGACTGTTCATTTGGTTAATTTTGTTATTCTCTATTTGGTAAAATGAGATAAGCTAGATTGGTCTAAAAGATGTTTATTTTTTGTGCAATAATATTTTTCAATCGGTTTTAATCTGGCCATAAAATAGTTGGGAAGAGTCATGTTTATATTATAATTTTATATAAAAAAAAAAAAAAATTAAACACCATTAATTAAAAGTCTATGTTGTAACAGAACATTTTAAAATAATGGAATTTTTATCTTTTTAATCTTTTAAAAATGAATTAATTTTTAGGAAGTTTCTTTTTCTTGGCAATTCAACTGATAATAGTATATATTGATTAGAAAAAAACGCGATTTAAAAAGAAATATAGTAATATAAAATTTATATCAATTTTTTATTGCAACTTCAAGTTTTTGTTCAGTACGAATTTATCGTTTACCAAAGAAAAAATAATTTTATAAATTTTAAATACTTTAAACTAATGTTCTTTATAGTTTACAAAAAGAAAAAAATAATTTTATAAATTTTAAATACTTTAAACTAATGTTCTTTATAGTTTACAAAAAGAAAACATATAAATCTTAAATGTTTTTTATTGTTTAATGGGTTTTTTTCATCTTTTTTCAATTTTCTCAGTGGATTATTAATCTATTATTTTATTTTCAATACTTAAACATAAAAAACAACGATCAATGCCTAGAATCGTACGTAAAGCAAAAAAAAAAAAAAACTCCATCAAAATCTTTACAATGAAACTTTTATAGTCTTTTGGGAAACGAATGTATACTTCAAAAGTGGCGCAGAGAATTATATTTCATGATATGATTAAATTACTTTTTCCAAAAGTGGGGATAATTTTTTTTATAAATTTAATGTAAAATGAGCGGTACTGGTGCACTTATTGA
This sequence comes from Euprymna scolopes, assembly GCF_053919585.1. Classification (NCBI taxonomy): domain Eukaryota; kingdom Metazoa; phylum Mollusca; class Cephalopoda; order Sepiida; family Sepiolidae; genus Euprymna; species Euprymna scolopes. The sequence goes on along the minus strand of NC_136527.1, from coordinate 46,607,647 downwards.
TCCATGCTGAAATATTTTTAGAAAGTCATTCTTAACAAGAGGAGGGTGTTTTGTTCCTATTCTGTACTTTAACCTTACAATTTAATAAATGCAGATATCATAAAACTTTAATTAAACTTGAAAAAACTAATTTATAATGAAAAGTGATTCCCCACTTTTCAAAAAGTACATTTTTCATATCATGAAAACAATTTCTTTGCACCACTGTTAAAGCATATATTCGTTTTCAGCATCCCTGAAAACTTATAACAGTGGTAATCGTAAAAGTTTTTTAGGGGGGTGGGGTGAAACATTCTAGATATTGACCAGAACAACTATGTAGTTTAGCATGAAAAAAAATTATGAATATTAAATGATTTCCACTGGTTTAAAGTAAAAACAAAATGTTCGACGCATGCATGGAAGTGGTATGCTCATGTGTACTTGTCACTAATCTAACAGATTTTCCAAAAACAGATTTCAATATTTACAATTTTGAAGTTGTGTTCTGTTTCTAGTACAAAGTTCTCGTAAATCGATCCCCCATTTTGGAAGCATCGACTTTTTCAACCAATTTTGTGAATTTAGCCTTTTTTTTATTTTTTAGCCTATTTGATATTTAGTAGTTTAGCCATTTTTTTAGCCTATTTGATATTTAGTCGTTTTCTTTTTTCTTTAATTGGTTCGATGTATCAGAAACTGTGTACACACGTAAGTATACCAAAGAGTTTTCCTGTTAATTAATTTGGAAATGTAGTTATCAAATTTTCTGTTCGTTTGTTTTAAGAATGCTGATAATTAAAAAAAACTTTGTTGTATTTTTAAGTTCCCTCAAAAATACTTTCAACAAACCTTACAAATAACTTTGACTAAATTAAAAAATAATCATGATTTTTAAACAAATGACAATATTATTGTTCTGAATTTTTTTAGATGAGGAATGATTCTTTGCGTTATTTAGATTATTAAGACTACTGTTCTCATCTTGAGTGTTATTTAATGTGCAAACATTGTAAAAATAACACTTGAGAATAGAACAATAGTCCAAATTATTCAAATGATACGAACAAACCACAATATATATTTTTTTCTTTACATGTATTTTTACATGTTGAAAACTTGTTTTTATTTTTTCTTGCAATAATTAAGATTCCATAATTTCTGGATTGTAAGATGACCCTTAAATTTTAATTCTGTTTTGAAAAGTGAAGATGACATAAAATTAAATTATTTTGTATTTTTGGGACATTAACTTTGATAGATGAAAAGAAAGTGATTATAAATGGGGCTTTCAGAAGTAGATGTTTTGAATTTGTGTATGGAAAATCGTAACTTACTTGACTAGCATGTGTGTGTGTTTCAAAGGATTGGTCATGTAACAAAATAGAAAGGAAAGAAAGAAAGCCTAAAATGGTTGAAGGTCACTTATGCAATGCAGACTGTTTCTATTCTTAAAAAAATGTACTAAAAAAGACATCATTTCTCAGATTAGCATGAGAAGAAACTGATCATTTTCTGACATGTGCAAAATCATCAAAATGGTTTCTGCTTCCCCCCCTCAGTTTCCCTTCAAATCATGAGAAACTAACAAAAATTCTTCCTCTTCCCTTCCTCTTTCCACAGCAAACTTTATGCTTGCTTAAAAAATGAAGAACAAGAGAAAGAAGAGAAAATTAAGAATATGCAATCAAAAATGCAAATTGAACAATTCTCTTGGATCAATCGTTATGAAATTGAGTTACTCACTGAATGTCATGGAAGCTACATGATTGATCCTAGTGTTGAGGTTATGGTTGGACTCTAAGGGTTCATGAAACGTGTTAAGGTTTTGGTTGGAGTCTAATAATATATGAAACGTGTTAAGGTTTTGGTTGGAGTCTAATAATATATGAAACGTGTTAAAGTTATGGTTTGAGTCTAATGGTATATGAAACGTGTTAAGGTTATGGTTGGAGTTTAATGGTATATGAAACGTGTTGAGGTTATGGTTGGAGTCTAAGGGTATATGAAACGTGTTGAGGTTATGGTTAGAGTCTAAGGATATATGAAACGTGTTAGCGGAGGCAAATATTGTTTACTTTCATATTTTACCTCTCTTAGCCATCACCAAAATTATGTGATTAAAAACAAGAAAATACATTAAAACGATTCTAATTAAAATACATGACTATTTTTACAAAACTTTAAAATTGACGTCCACTGTGTGTATTGGTGATTAGTCCTAGAGTGATATGATCACTGTTAAAATGGACAAATATTCTATAAGATATGCTATTGATATTCTTAACCAACACAATAGCATTCAAATTAGCTCCTATGAATGAGAAAGGCTTGATTGTTGGCTCTTGAAGGATTTGAGTGTGAATATATACGGAAACATACTTTGCTTCAGTTGACTTTAAAGATGTCATGTCGAGAAACTTGATTTATATTAAGCTTAGGTGCACGTTATTTACGGTTTTCTCTGTGACCCTTCCAAACTGATGTCTGCCATATTATTTAGACTTTCAGAATTTAGTTAAATAAGAATAAGGGAATACAGAAGAGATTTATTCAGTTTGATATTAAGTTCTCTCAAAAATACATTCAACAAACCTTACAAATAACTTTGACTAAATTAAAAAATATGATTCTTAAACAAATTACAATATTACGGTTCCGGGTTTTTTAGATGAGGAATAATTCTTTGTATTATTTAGATTATTAAAACTACTGTTCTCATCTTGAGTGTTATTTATTGTGCAAACATTGTAAAAATAACACTTAAGATGAGAACAATAGTCCAAATAATCCAAATGATACGAGAAAATCACAATATGTTTTTTCTTTACACCTATTTTTTACATGTCGAAAACTTATATTGTTTTTCCTTGCAATAAAGGAGATTCCATGATTACTAGATTGTGATATGACCCTTTAATTTTAATTCATTTTTGAAAAGTTAAGATGATATAAAATTAAATTATTTTGTATTTTGGGGACATTAACTTTGATAGATGAAAAGAAAGTTATTATAAATGGACTTTCATAAGTAGATTTTCTTAATTTGTGTATGGAAAATCGTAACTTACTTGGCTAGCATGTGTGTGTGTGCTTCAAAGGATTGGTCATGTAATAAGGAAAGAAAGAAAATTGTTGATAGACATTTATGCAATGCAGACGGTTTCTATTTTTGAAAAAAATGCACTAAAAAGGACATCATTTTTTAGATTAGAATGAGAAGAAACTGATCATTTTCTGTGCAAAATCATCAAAATAGTATCTTGATTTCTTCCAACAAAAAAAATTTCCCCACAAATCATAAGAAACTAACAAAAATTCTTTGTTTTTCCTCCATATGTTCACAGCTAACTTTATGCCTGCATAGGTTAAATGGCTTTCTTCAAAAAGAAAGAACAAGAGAATGAGAGAAAATTAAGAATATGCAATCAAAAATGCAAATTGAACAATTCTCTTCGGTTCTAATTAAAATACATGACTACTTTTACAAATTTTACAAGTGACACCCATTATAGGTATTGGTGGTCAGTCCTAGCATGATATAATCACTGTCAAAATGGACCTATTTTCTATGCGATATGCTATTGATATTCTTAGCCAACTCAATAGCACTCAGATCAGCTCGTATGAATGAGGAAGGCTTGATTGTCGGCTTTTGCAGGTTTTGAGTGTCAGTTTATTTGTAAACATACTTGAGTCAACTTGAGTTGATTTAAAGGTGTCATGTTGAGGAACTTAATTTATATTAAGCTTATGTGCACATTATCTACGGTTTTCTCTGTGATCCTTCCAAACTGATGTCTGCCATCTTATTTACACGTTCAAAACTAAGTTAAAGAAGAATGATGGAAAACGGATGAGATTCAATTTGTCATTCGTTCAAAATGACTAAGCAGTGTGCTAGGGGGAAACAGTAAACTCTTATCATTTCATACATGTGGCAGCACATTATGCATATATGTTTCACAGTACATTTTTCGTCAGCTAGAAAACCTTGTACACTTTTTTTATATAAAAATATAAAAACTAATATTCTGTTTCTTTACTGCCTCATATTCTAAATAAAGAGTGTGTACCGGGAGGTGGATGGAGCCACAAATATGTGATGGTGATTGTCAGCTGACTGTAAGCCTCTCTTTTTTTTACCTTTTCTCTGGACTATATATGTGACCAGTTTTTAGCTGGTGCGCTCACCTTTGAAAGTTATATACGTCAAATAGTTGAGCTTTCACCATTGAAAAATATCAATTCTGACAACCTGACCCCATTGATCATAAATAATATGTTTTTTTGTTGAATGTCTTAATGTTAGGAACACCTGATTCATGGTGGAAACCATCTGATGGTAACCACGTGGTAATTTAAAATTAATATCGGTAGATGACACTTTCTGAACAAATCCTAATTTTGTCTTTGACATCTGCAAGTGATGCAAATAGGGGATAACTCACATCCAAACATTTTCCAAGTTTAGTCATTATGCTACATGTCATGACTCTCCTCTCCATCAATGGTATGTTAGATTCCTTATCCGGCCTTTCCCATTAATGTCGGCTCCTCCATATTGGGATATCAGCTTGTTTCATGGTTGAATCACTATCCGACTTAGAGCAGCCAATGCAGCCTTTCTTAACTTTCTTTCATGTTCCTTGACTGATGGATCTTTAATATGAGACGTAACTGTTTTTTCTCCAATCTTAAAGTCTATGAACTTTCGTGTTGCTCATCTATAACATGATCAGCCGGTTACTGAGGTGTGACTGGCTTTACATGTTATACATGAAGATGTGAAGATGTGAAGTCATTAGGGTCTGTAAGAAGAAAAGCATAGCTGAGATGTTGGATGCGCTGTGTGGCTCCTTCTTTCTCTTAAGATGACTTCTTCACCCTGGTGGCGTATAAGTTGTAATTTTCTTTCTTCATCCTCCGAACCGCTTTGTTATATCAATGAAGGCATTTATGGCAGACACAAAAAAATGACATGCGACACAATTGCAATATATATGAAAAATAACTATTTTATTTTACATTATGGATACAATATATATTACAAAAAATATTGCAATTTACATATCTTCAAAACTAAGCTAAAATGCCTAACTAGTGTTGAGGGAGGTGGTACTCCCCCCCTCCTCGTTTATGGAGAGACAGAATTATGTGTGCTCACCTCATGATGGTCCGTGCAGAGAGAGAGAGAGAGAGAGAGAGAGAGAGCTAGAAAAGGAATTATGGGAATGTATTTCTTTGTATCTCGGCCATACTGTAGAGTGTGTTAGAACCCGTGGTACTTAGAATTATTGCCACAGATCACACTAGTATATTTTACGAGGCATTAATATATTATGTAATGGCAAGATCATGTATCTATTGGAGTGCATGGTGAGAATTTCGTCATTTCACTCACATTGAATCTGACAGCCACCAACATTTCGTTTATGTATATATCCCATGACTGTTCATTGTTCCCAACTTTTCATTAAAACACTCTACTTTGCCGTTAGTTTGGGGTGATGAAATGATGTGCTCACGTGATGAACATCACTATGTACTGGTTAGCAAAACTGTAAGGTAGGGGCCAGAAATATTCAATGCTAGTTTTGCAAAAGTAAGAGGCAGCAAATTGTACTCCTGCATTCAAGGTTATTGCTTGCTTAGGTTTCTAGTTTTGCATGGAATACATTTGCCCGCGTATTCATTCATCTCCTTAAATAAACATGATCAGAAATATTTTTGCTTATATAATGTAAATTATATGTATATACATATATATATATATATACATATATACATATATATATATATATATATATATATATATATATATATATATATATATATATATATATTGTGACCATATGCTGCAGTACATATAATTGTTCATAATTGTTCATCGTCTGCAATATAGAATCTCGGTCATCACCATAAACATTTTTATTCCATTTTAGACGATTTACCGTTCTTCATCTGCATCTTTAAATCTAAAAGTGTCCTCATTTGCCTCTTGTTCCCTAATGAAATCCAAACCCAAAGATAACGTATGGTGTTCGTGCGATACTGATGAGTCTTTTAGCTTCTTATATCATGCAAATTCTAACGTTATTGTCTCTGCTCAAATCCATGGTGCATAACAAAAGATCCACACAAATATTTTTGCTTAAATAATGTAAATTATATATATATTATGACCATATGTTGTGGTACATATAATCGTCACAATTGTTCGTCCTCGGGTTGCAATAAGTAATACATTATCTCGTTCATAAACGTTTTAGAAAATTTACTGTTCTTCATCTTCATCTTTAAATCTAAAAATTTTCTTATCTGCCTCTTGTTCTCTAATTAAATCAAAACCCAATAACGTATGATGTTCGTGCGACACTGATGAGCCTTTAACCTTCTTATTTACTAAGTAATTCCTACCATCTATTTCTACTAGGGAACGTCATTGTCTCTTCTCAAATCAACGGTGTATAACAAAAGATCCACACAAACATTTTTCTTCTCCTTCGAAGCCACCTCTGTATTTTCTTATTCTGTATAGGCGAGTTTAATATTAATATTGAATAAATATTCTAAAGGTATGTGATTTGTATAGATGGTGACCTTCATACTATAAAAATATTCATTCAACTTATTAAGGACATAGTGTATCGTGTAATTATTAAATGTATCGTGTATGCTTCTTTTTCTATAGTCGACCATCTTGTCTGCATATCACTAAGTTTATTGGATAAGAATAAATTTGTTTTTCAACCTCTATGCTCCCTCTGATCCGTGTACAGTTTGTAATCTTTCTCAAGATTTGGATAAGCCAGTATAACAATATCTGCGAGCTCCATTTTTAAGCTGACTGTCTACCCTCTCGAGGATTTAATTCGTTTGTTCATCAATCATAATAATCATAGTAATGTTAAAAGCCACTTAGCTATGTGGCAACCTGTTCTCAAGGTGATTGGTTGGTATTGTTCATTATAAGCAATAGAAACTTACAACTTACAAACAACAATTTCTAAAACCCACACAAATCATGCATGTATGCAGATGCTGGTGTTTTAGCATAATTTTATGTGCTGACTTAACTATTGATTAAATATAGGCATCATCTTTCAGAGCTATATTCTCGTCAAATACTCTTATCATTCCTAAACCGAAGTACATCTTCACCTCATTTTTCTTAAGCCAGTAATGGTTTAGTATCACATATTTATTACTGAGACCTCTGCTCCTCTATAATTTTCTCCCAATTCTAATCAATTCTATGTGCATTGGTATGCCCTTGTTCAGTAACACCTAATTATCTACCGAGCTTTTTCCTTAATTTAGTTTTAAATCCTAGTCCTCTACTCTCTACTTTGTTTCCTCTTTTACGTCTGTCTCCATATCTTGGGCGACTAGAATCTGCCGTCTCGTATGACAAACCTCAATGGGCTTGTCTTCATACTCCTAGTTTGCGTCAAGCCAGATTTTCTATTTAACTTCTGCTATAGCTTTCTGATAAGCCGCTTGTAGATCTTGTGGCTTGTGTCTCATCACAACCATCTTCACTCTCCTATCCCTTAAACCCTCTAAAAATGCCAGTACCTGTTTTCTGCCTTGTCTGCTTCTCCAGTCTATCTAACTATAAGCGCCTTCTGCTAATCTATCTTTTGCATATAGCCCTGTGTCCATTTTCACCTACTCTACTGCTTTTTTCAATTCTGAAGTCAGTCCTTGCACAAAATTTGAAAATAGCTGCTGCTTTATTATAACAATAGCAAATGCTACTGACGAAAGAACAAGAAAATAAAACAACTCAAAATTATTTTTGTTAATAAACACGAAAGAGAGAAAAAATTAGCTTAAAATATTTTGATCATATATATCTGATTCAAAAATGGAATGTCAGATATTGATGTAGTTTTGGTTTTCCTCAACTTCACAGGACTCTTCTTTGTCATATATTTACAGTTCGTCCAGGTTCCCTTAATATTTGTTCGAATAACTGGTGAAAACCTTCACCAAATGAAATGTATGTCCTGCTGGCATTGACTATACATACGACCTGCTTTTTGAGCTCACCCTCGACACCTGTGTCTGTCAAGTAGTTGACCTTACACCACTGACAATATCAATTATGACAAAATAACCCCATCGTCCTGGGCATTTGCTTACAGCTGTCATGCACGTATTGCATGTGTGCACCATCACGCTACGAGGGGCGTGCAATAAGTAATGCCCCTGACCCACTTCGCATGGGAGTATACCAACGAAACTTTGCACAGTTATTAGTCTTTCTCTACATAGGAAATACACAGTTATGCATTTCTCCCATCGTTTGATGCAGCTCTGGAGACCGTTTTTGTAGAACACCCAAGGTTGGTCCTCCAACCACAACGTGACTTCAGAAATCAAGGCTGCATCATCTGGGAAACACTTTCCTTTCAAAAATAACTTCATAGCTGGGAAGAGATGAAAGTCAGAGGGTGCAAGGTCAGAAGAGTAGGCAGGATGAAGGGGATTTCATAACCACACGCCTGTGCTGATTTGGCAACATGTGAGTTGTGGACCGGAGCGTTGTCCTGCAGGAGGAGGGTATCTTTGCTAATCTTGCCCCGTCTCTTGATTTTGATAGGTTCCCTTAATTTCCTCAAAAGTGAAGCAAAATAGACTCCTGTAATTGTGGTACCCTTTTCCAGGAGATTTGTCATCAGTACTCCGTCCTGGTCCCAGAAGACTGTGAGCATGACCTTGCCATTGGAGGGCTGCCCCCTTGCCTTCTTTGGAGGTGGTGAGTCCAAGTGCTTCCATTGCATTGAGTGGGCTTTGGATATATGTACTAATAACAATATATATCAAAATGAGGTGGAAAATTTGAGAGAAACCACTAGAGAGGTAGACACCAGAGTATTCCAGGGTGATTCGACTCTCCAGGAACATGTGCATGTACAGTCGCTTATGGAAAAATCATGACTAAGATATTCCATGTAGATGTTGAATATAATACAAATGTGAGCCATGTCATTCACTAACACTAAGGTTAGAAAAACATTGAAAAGCTGTAATATGTGGAAAGATTGATGGAAAAAGGAAACCATTGACCCTTATAGGATGAAGTAAATATAGATTGAGAAAAACAGTGAAAAGTAATTAATTTCTTAAGAAAACAAATAAGCTTTAAACCAGCTTAAATATCACCGTTTAGGCAACAAACCATCTTTAATCATAACTGTTGTCATTCCAGGTTAGACAATGTAACATCGATTCCATATGCCTCGATTTCCTCTTAGTGACTGTCAGGAGCTCACTTATCTTACCTTTCTGGTATATTTAATCGAGAAATTGGCCATAGATTAAAATGTGATTCGATAGCAGTACGAGTGACTGTGCAAAAGTACAAAAATTGGCAGTGTTTATGATGTCGCTATATGTGGACGTCATGGGGTTACTTCTTACAGGAAGACAATGCTATCAAGATCCGTAGCGTCAGAAACAGATTTGAAACCATTTCCCAAATCCAACAACAGTGTAATCTTGTTCTCTTTCTACAGTTAAGAACTGATTGAAGGAATTAAATTCATGAGTCTTTGTTGCAATATGCAAGCCAACGATTACTGTAAAAAACAGAAAGTTCCATCTAGGCTCCGTCAGATGCATTGAAGATCATGTCTCTTCATATTAATCAAAAGTGATTTTTAGCAATAGGGCGTATTATTATTGCCTATAGTTCACTAGCATGATCGAATTACTTCGGCCAAGTACATTAATATGTTGACTGGGCATTTTCCACCCTACTTTAGCCGAAATTTAGATGATAATCTCATCTTTATGTAGGTTACTGCTCCCCTTCACGCAACTGACAGTGTCAAGAGGTTACTTGAAGGGCATGATATTCCATTTTTGAATTGGCCTGCACAATCTCCAGACATCAATCCTATCAAAAACGTATGACATTATATCAAGCTACAGCTACATAATGATAAAATTTACAAATCGGTTAGAATTCTCGACAAAATTGAAAGAGAAATATGATACCCTTTCACCGGAGTATTACTGAAGACTATTTCAAGGAATGGCAAGATTGCAGGCTGTCAAATTGCAGAAGGGGTATATTACTAAATATTTAATAGTTGTGTTCCTGTTGTATTTGTGTTACAATAATATTCTAAATTATATTAAAATGCAATTTTCCATAGTGCAGTTTCTTTATGCCTTCTCAATTTAAAGTTAATTTTTTAAATTGACGTGAACACTAGGATACTTCAATTAGAAGTCAAATGTGAACAGGTAAAGTTATAGAGGCATAAAAAATGGCACAAATGAGATATAGATTTTTAAAACTGTTACATTTAATTTAGCTTAAATTTGCAGCTTTTGAAAAAATGATAAGTGCAAACTTTTTATGCCATTATATATGTATATGTATGTATAGCGATAACATCTAGAAACAAAAATGTTCATAATTTCATACTTGGATTCTCTGCTAATGTTCTAAAATTTGTACTAGGTTTTTCTGCTAGGACGCGTGCTACTATGGTTAGAGTACTTAAAAAACATCAATAAAATTGAAAGAAGAATTTTTAATAAGGCTTTTTTACCCAGTCATCACTAACAACACGAAAGCATGCTGCACTCATGTACTAAATAAATGGTTCCATTGAGAATTCTGTACATATTTCTTAGTTCAAGAGAAAGACAAGTTCCCAGGTTTGACAACATACACCTGAATAAGATCGGCGGTAACATAGAAACTTTGTGAAAATAACACCCAAGATGAGAACAGTATTCTGAAGAATCCAAATAATAAGAATAAGCAATCCTCATCTCTAAAATGAAGAAACGTAAAAATTTTTAACTAAATATTTGATATAAGAAACATTAATTTTGTTGACTGACCAGTATTGCATAAAACTATACTGATTTCTTTTTTGAATTTCATTAATAATAGATGTTTTGGATATTTTTAATAAAAATAAACAAACAAATTCAAGTTAACCACATGAAATATTCTTTTAATTTATTTTATATTTTCAGAATTTGCAACAAAGAAAAGAAAGTAATCAATTGCTAAGAAGGAGCTTTCTTCATTGGTGATTTTAAAATGTTTAAAATAATTATACCTGGTTATCATCGTACACTACATTACATATACGTTCGTTAGAATATATCTAACATGTCTGACAAACCACATTCAAGTGAAGTATGTGGTTCCTCTTTTGCACATAAGTCAACTTTGTTGAGTCATATGACAACACATACAGGAGAGAAATCACATTTTTGTGAAATATGTGGTTCTTCTTTTGTACAGAAGTCACATTTGTTGGATCATATTAAAACACATACAGGAGAGAAACCACATTGTTGTGAAGTATGTGGCTCTTCTTTTGCACAGAAGTCACAGTTGTTGCGTCATATGAAAACCCACACGGGAGAGAAACCACATTCTTGTGAAGTATGTGGTTCTTCTTTTGTACAGAAGTCATCTATGTTGGATCATATGAAAACACATACAGGAGAGAAACCACATTCTTGCGACATATGTGGTTCTTCTTTTGCACGGACGTCAACCTTGTTGCGTCATTTGAAAACACATACGGGGTAGAAACCACATTTTTGTGAAATATGTGGTTCTTCTTTTGCAAGGAAGTCAAATTTATTGAGCCATATTAGAACACATACAGGAGATAAACCACATTCTTGTGACGTATGTGGTTCTTCTTTTGCACAGAAGTCAACTTTGTTGCGTCATATGAAAACACACACGGGAGAGAAACCACATTCTTGTGAAGTATGTGGTTCTTCTTTTATACAGAAGTCAAATTTGTTGGATCATATGAAAACACATACAGGAGATAAACCATATTCTTGTGGAGTATGCTGTTCTTCTTTTGCACGGGAGTCACAGTTGTTGAGTCATGTAAAAACACATATGGGAGAGAAACCACATTCTTGTGAAGTATGTGGTTCTTCTTTTGCATGGAAGTCACAGTTGTTGTGTCATGTGAAAACACATACAGGAGAGAAACCACATTCTTGTGAAATATGTGGTTCTTCTTTTGCATGGAAGTCAACTTTGTTGAGTCATATGACAACACATACGGGATAAAAATATCTCCACTAGAAAAACTAAAAACCTTGATATCCAATGTAGTAGCAAATCTTGGGTATATGTACAAGAAAGAACAATTGGAAATAAGTCATACACTAACTACAATGACTACGGAATTTCTACAGCTATATACCTAGAAAATATGGTTAATAAGCCAGACATAGTTATATTGGACAAGAAGTAGAATATGGCAAGCCTAAATGAAGTAATGATTCATAATGATGCTGGACATAACAGCAGTGAGGGAGAAAATAACAAAATACCAATGAATTATGTACGATATAAAAAGAAACTGGAATCTTACGAATGTAGCAATCATACCTCTACTTATAGGATTAACCAGGGCAATAAAAAATATTTCAAAAACTATCTTGCGAATATACTCAGTGAACCAAGTGCAAAATAAATACAAACAATAGCACTTGAAGGGACGGTAAGAATCTTGAAAAGATATTTCGCTTGGAGCAACTAAATTAATGGGAGAATGTTTGGCATCCAGTAGAATGCTCCATTCCCATCAAAAACAAAGTAATAAGAAAATTAAAACAGAAAAAAACACATTCTTGTTAAGTATATGGCTATATATTAAGAACAGTTGGAAATAAGTCATACACCATCAACTATGACTACGAACTTCCTACAGCTACATACCTAGAAAATGTGGCTATTAAACCTGACATAGTGATATGGGGCAAGAATGGAATGTGGCAAGCCTTGTTGAAGTCAGCATTTCTAATGATGCTGGCTTAAACAGAGCAGAGAAGTAGAAAATAACTAGATACCAACGACTTATGTACGACATAAAAAGAAATTGGAATCTTACGAATGTATCAATCATACCTTTCATTATAGGATCACCCAGTCTTATGAAAAGTTTCAGAAACTATCTGGCTAATATATTCCGTTTACTAATTTCAAAATAAATACAAACAATAGCACTTGAAGGAACGGTTAGAATCTTAAAACGATGTTTCGGTTGGAGCAACTAAAATAATGGGAGAATGTTTGGCATCCAGTAGAATGCTCCATTCCCATCAAAAACAAAGTAATAAGAAAATTAAAACAGAAAAAACACATTCTTGTTAAGTATATGGTTCTTCTTTTGAAGGGAGGTAAAATGTATAGCGTGGATGCTAAAAAGATAAGAAAATTAATGCATTATAATTTGTGTAGTAACAAATCATCGGTACTTGTTCCAGAAAGAACAGTTGGAAATAAGTCATACATCATCAACTATGACTACGAACTTCCTACAGCTACATACCTTGAAAATGTGGCTATTAAGCCTGTCATAGTGATATGGGACGAGAATGGAATGTGGCAAGCCTTGTTGAAGTCAGCATTCCTAATGATGCTGGCTTAAAAAGAGCAGAGAGGCTTATGAAAATGTTTCAGAAACTATCTGGCTAATATATTCCGTTTACTAAGTTCAAAATAAATACAAACAATTGCACAACTAAATTAATGGGAGAATGTTTGGCATGCAGTAAAATGCGCCATCCCCAGCAAAAATTAAGTAATAAGAAAATTAAAACAGAGAGAAAAACACATTCTTGTTAAGTATAGTGTTTTTCTTTTGAAGGGAGGTAAAATTTATAGTGTGGATGCTAAAAAGATAAGAAAATAACAAGAATTTTGAACAGATGTGAGATTTGATGCATCATATGAAAACATACAAGAAACAGTATCTGATGATCTTCCAATGTCTATGCCTCAACATTGTATTGCAACCTTATGAAACGAACCAGAAGAACAACCTCTTTTACGCAAGTGGCCAACCATTTTAATCAAGACTTTTAAAATATGACAGAATAAGGAAACAAGTCTGCTACAGAAATCACCCAAAGGGGTTGTTAAAAATACTCCAGAACTTCCATTACAGAAAATTGGGAAAATGGGCCAAACGATATTGTGACAACTAAGTGCAAGGTAAATAAAAACAATAGAACTTGTTTCATCCACAACAAAAACAAAGTGATAAGAAAATTAAAACAGAAAAGCACACTCGTTAAGTATATGGTTCTTCTTTGAAGGGAGTTAAAATTTATAGCGTGGATGCAAAAAAGATAAGGAAATTAAACTTGTTTGCACAGATGTAAGATTTGATGCATTATATGAAAACACATACAAGAAACAGTATCTGATAATCTTCCAATATCCATACCTCAACATTGTATTGCAGCCTTATGAAACGAGCCAGAAGAACAACCTCTATCACGCAAGTAGACAACCATTTTAATCAAGACTGTTTTACAAATATGACAGAATTAGGAAACAAGTCTGCTACGGAAATCATCCAAAGGAGTTGTTAAAAATACTCCAGAACTTCCATTACAGAAAATTGGGAAAATGGACAAAACAATATTGTGACAAGTATTTTCTGGATTCATTCATGCAGGATTGTTTAAGTTTTAAGGACTATATAAGTTTGAAATACACAGAAATTGTGAGGCTGAGCTATTTGATATCGAGCTGTCAGGTTCTTGTAGAGGATGGCTACTATACAATAGAATAAAATGGAATGTGTAAATATATCGACATGACGATCTATAACATGTTGAATATTGAATGCTGCAGCAAGTCATGGGAACAGCAGTTGGACATGTTATACACCATCCGCTATTACTATGATTCCTAAAGCTATGTGCATTGAAACGAACTGTTAAACCTGACATAATTATATGAGACAAGAAGTCACAACCTTAGAAGTTAATGTCTTCAATAACACTGGGTTAAAAAGAGTCAGAGTAAAAAATAACAAAATACAAGGTTTATGTACAATGTGAAACAAAGTGGAATTTTCAGAAAATCTTTTCAGTAATTATAGGAGGAACTGAAATAGACAAAATCATTTTAAAAACTACCTGACAAATATACCTGGTGAACCAAGTGTAAGGGAGATTCAAACCATTGCTCCAAAACAGAGTTAGAATCTTAAAACGATTGTTTGCTGGAAATGTATGAGATAAAGGGTGAATGCCTGGCATCCGGTAGGGTGTGCCATCACCAGCTTAAATAAAAAATTAAATTAAAATTAGTCAAACCACAACCAAACATCATTCCTTTGACGTATCTGGTTCTTTGCAGAGAATGAACATTTGTTGTTTTCATATGGAAAAACATATGGAAGACAAAAGAACTTTAATAGAACACTCAATTTAATTTAATAGAACATGCATTTCATATAGAGTTAAATGTTAGCCCCATGTAGGGAGTCCATTGATTTCTGAATACTTCGACTGATGAAAATTGAACCAAAAGAAAAATGTGTATGAAATATACTAACTGGTTTAATAAAAGATCCTAAGGAATATTTACACACAATTTCTAGAAAAGCAAACTTTCACAATGAAGCGATAACAGGAATAATAACTGTCTATAAATATCTATATATTCTAATAAAATCATGTGTAAGTTTCAGGAGGATCTCTTCAGACTAACTAAACTGTATGGATAAACTATTTATCAGGTCAATTCAAAAATTTGTTGTCAAAATTTCCAATTCCAAAACTCGACACTTCTTTCCAAACTTCAAACTCATAAACTTTACAATCTTTCAAGTTAAGTTGCACACGACTACGTATGTAGCATGTCTTCTTCTTACACGTACGTCCACAGTGTGAACTAAAATATAAAAAGTTAAAAATCATATTCTTTTTATGTGTGTTGGTATTATTGTGTAAAAAAACTGTTACTCTCTCACGCAAAAACATGAGAAACGAATATTATACTTTGATTTTGTTAATAATTTTCTTTTAAAAACAAAGTTTTTATTCTCATGTTTTAGCCTTTTGTCATTGTTATTTTCATATAAATCTTTATTGTGCAAGATTTTTTAAATATGAAGAGCGTTCAATAAGTAATGCCCCACTGCCATTTGTCTGATCTAGTAAAAATGTTGAATATGCAATGATTTATATCTCTGTGGATCATGTAGCAAAGCACAACTCTGGACTAATTGTTCCTGATTTACAAGTGTTTGAAATTAGTTAAGTGTGAAATGGAGAATGTCAAGTGTCATACAGTGATCAGTTATCGGTTTGCAATCAAGCACACCACAAGACACACTATAGAAAACTTGATGAAATTAAAAGAAATGATGTCACATCATATTCTTGTAAAACGTTGACATTGTGAATTCCAATGTAATGAAATCTGTAACAGCAGCACCTAGGTCTTATTGCCGTCCATCTGTCACTAATGAGACAACTGTTAGCCTTGTGAGATGTAAACAATCTTTTCATAAACGTATGCTTTTTCCTCTCTTGCGTTTTTGCCCTCAAGTGTTCAACGTTTTTGTTTTATAGTCGATTGAAATATTGTCTCTGACTTGCCGTTATATTCTCGTGGTTCTTGGCCTCTGGCCCCTCACTGTAGTCAAGCACAACAAATATTTTCTGGTTTCAAAGTTTTTATTCAAAAAGAAATTTTTCATGGGAGGAGAGACTGATATATAATTAACTAATTACTTCTTAATCAGTTTTTGTTTGTTAGTCTTAAGTATGGGAATTAAGAGACGCAGACAGCCAGATATCTTGCCTGTCTTGCATCCCAATTCAGATTTCAGCCTGAAAACTTTTATCCCCTCAGTTCATTTTGCCGACACTTACATTTCTCATGCTTTTATCTAGCGAACAAAACTTTCAATTATGCAACCTGCAACGAGGCATATTTCTGTTTGCTGACATGTTATCCTGAGATGGACGAGTCTAACCCTCGCCAAAATTCATACAAATTAACAAAATTGTCACAGATGTACTGTTCAAATATATAGAATTAAGGGTAGTATGTTTCTGTTTAAAGCAGTTGTCAAAGTTTAGAAATATTAAAACACGTTCTTGTGAGAACTAACTTCCTTTTGGAAAAGAAAGGAATTGATCACCACTACAAACTATACATAGGTATTATTCTGCAATTCTCAAATATAACACGCTCATCCATACACCAAATAAAATTTAATCACCGTAAGAAACTCCTTGGAAATAATTTTGTAGTTAAATTTGATTCATGTTTATAGCTAATATATAGTTAAAACCTTCTAGCTTTCAAAAACGATGGAACACACACTACACTGAAATGCTACCACAAAATGATAATTTGTTTATATGCATTCATTCAGAATTAAACTCCTAACAATGTCAAATTAATCCAGCTGTAAAAAGACTTCTTACTACCCTCGCCATACTTCACGCAATAAGTGATATAACATTTGTGATCCGAAATAAGTTGATAATGCCTGGGATAATGGATTAATGAAACGAAACATATACTTCACTTTGACCTTCCCAGGCATGTTTTTCAGTATATCGTTGAATTCTGCCTTCGCTGCCTTGAGGTTATCAGCAGGGAAGCGGTGAGGGCGTCAGAACACAAGTGCACATGTGGTTTTGATATGTG
This sequence comes from Euprymna scolopes, assembly GCF_053919585.1. Taxonomy (NCBI): domain Eukaryota; kingdom Metazoa; phylum Mollusca; class Cephalopoda; order Sepiida; family Sepiolidae; genus Euprymna; species Euprymna scolopes. Next base: position 46,590,186 of record NC_136527.1, on the reverse strand, counting down.
TGTGGGGGTTTGCTTACCACACAATTTTTGTTAACTCTCGGTAGGAGTATAATAAGGTCTGGTACGGGTTATTGGACGTTATGGCAATGGAGAAGACAGAGCTGATAGAGAGGGTGTTAGTTTTCACACCAGTTACAAAAAGTTCCGTATTCGCATCTATCAGCCGACGTCTGCACATATCCAGTATCAGGTTGAATGGTGTAGGAAGTCAGCGCCTAGTATGGGGTGGGGTAAATCCGCTATGGTTAAGACCCACGTAAAGTCTCTTCGTAATCCCAAGTCCAGAGAACGACAATATTGACCGTACATAGGAAGGGAGGAGAGATTTCCTACTTGCAGCGTGATTGGCGACATTGGTGGCTTCTCGCAGAGTTTCAGTGACCATATACTGCAAGCAGCTCCAGTATCAACCAAACAACATATATGGGATAGCATAGAGAGTCTTTAATAAAGTAGACACAGTTGTGTGAGTTTTGTGGAAAGTGTGCCGTGCTCGTCCTTCCATTATTTAGTGTCCTTGGTTAGAAAACGAACAGGGCATTTTATATTTTTGATTCCGCACCTAAGTGACTATAGTCAGACCACAGTTTCGATTTGTTTGAGTCGTAACGGTAGTGGCTTGAAGATAATATGAAAGAAGGAATTTTGAAAAAAATGATAAAAAAAATTTACATTTAAAAGTGGGACATCACTTTCCTTTATCAACTAAACGTAAAATGAGCACTCACTTCTTGACCAGACAGCGATCAATTAGACATGAAATCGTTAATACTTTTTAAAATTTGGTGGCAGGGAAATGGTAGGAAGGAACAGAGGATCATAAGTACAAACATTTTAAAAACATGTAGAAACACTTTCGAAAATTTTAAATAAGATTTGCCTTGAAAAGCTGTTTACAAAAATAGGTTGGACATTCTTTGTAGTGGAGAGAGTCTATTAGAGCAGATGCCTCACATGAGGTTCTTCCAACTATGGGCCGATTTGAGTATTTGTTAACAATGACTAAGTAGTTGATAACTTTGTAGTGGAAGAAGTCAGCACATACACACTGAAAGGTATATGCTGGAGAGGCAGGTGGTGTCGGTGGTGAGCTGGGTTGGAAGGGCACGATTTGCTTGTAGTGATTGCAGTTGTTTCGGATGGCCATGACAGCCGAGGTGACCGAGGCCAGCAGATGGAGGTTTCAGCTCTCAACATCGCAGAATGGCGTCCTGTCTCAGAGATAACAATATGTTGCTTGTATACGACAACACTGTCAACTGTGTAAAAGTCCTCACAAAACTGGTGGTCAACACAAAAACAAGGACAAAGGTAATGCACTGCGCGATTCTGGCATTCCAGATTCGATAATCTCAACAAGCGTCATCCCGTTTTCATCTCTGTTGATCGCAACCCGAACTCTGTCCCAAGTGATCGCTAGTATCGGGTTGATGGATGATAGAGCACAGTTCTGAAGAGACTCTTGCACATTAGTGTCGTATGGAGATGATGGTGCAGCTGAGATCAGAGAATGGCGGCAGATGAGGAATGTGTTCCTCATGACTGGAAACAGATGTGATGTCGTCAACCAACCGCATCTTTTGTGGTTGAGCAGCACCGGTTGGATGTCATCAAGGCAAAGACATCTTCACGGATAGTTTCTATATAGTTCTCCTCATTACAATTCGAACACTTGATGATAAATTTGCACACTCCAGCTTTGCTCCGAAGATGAGCACCAAAAGAACTGTTTTTTTTTTGTCATGATGCTGGTGCATGTTGTGTAGAGTAACACGTGACACTATGGTGTCCTTCTCTCTGATTGTGAGGATTCATACTGTTTCTGGTTTGTCAGTTAATGAGCCGTCTGCAGTGTTAATCAGGACCTTGTGTAAGGATTCATCGCAGCATTCTAGCATTTGAACGATGAGGTCATTTCCGGTAATTTTGGTTGCAGTGACAAAGTCTCTTAATCTACACTAGCAGCAACTGCAACAGTGGAGGCAGTTCCTGCAATGATCGTGTGTGTCATTAAGTGCTATGCAACCATAATAACATCCAAGTCGGCCATTTTATATTCACAGTCCTCGATAGAGCATTGTACCATAGTCATTGTGTGATTGGTATACTGGTGGATGCAAAGGTGGTTGTAGGATGGTTATGTGCTTAAAATTAGGCCAATTCAATCTTCATCAAAGATAAATAAAACTATTTTTATATTATTTAGGGATGACATCATAAATGATGAAGATCTGAAATACACAGATTGGTAGAACTAAATAAACAAATTAGTTACAGTCACATAACATTACAAGTATAGCTACGGTATATATTTCCCTTATATTAATGAAGAGACTCTTACACATTGTACGGAGGAGATGATGGTGCGGCTGAGAACAGAGAATGGTGGCAGATGAGGAATGTGTTTCTCATGACTGGAAACTGATGTGATGTCGTCAACGTACGGCATCTTTTGAGGTTGAGCAGCACCGGTTGGATGTTCTCAAGGCAAAGACATCTTGACGGATAGTTTCCATATTACAGTTGATGATAAATTTGCACACTCCAGCTTGGCTCCGAAGATGAGTACCAAAAGAACTGTTTTTTTGGTCATGATGCTGGTGCATGTTGTGTAGAGTAACACGTGACACTATGGCGTCCTTCTCTCTGATTGTGAGGATTCATACTGTTTGTCAGTTAATGAGCCGCCCGCGGTGTAGAGATTCCTCGCAGCGCAGCATTCTAGCAGTTGAACGATGAGGTAATTTCCAATAATTTTGTTTGCAGCGACAAAGTCTCTCAATCCACACTTGGAGGCAGCTGCTGCAATGATCGTGTGTGACATCAGGTGCTCTGCAATCATAACAGCATCCAAGTCGGCCATTTTATATTCAGTCCTCGATAGAGCATTGTACCATAATCATTGTGTGATTGGTATACTGGTTGATGCAAAGGTGGTTGTAGGGTGCTTCTGTGCTTAGGATCACGCCAAGCCAATCTTCTTCATAGATGAACTATTTTGATATTATTTCAGGATGACATCGCAAATGATGCAGATTTAAAATACACATTAGTAGAACTAAGTAAACGGAATAGTTACAATTACATAAGTATAGCTACGGTACATATTTCCCTTATTTTCATGAAACATCAACACACAACACACATACACACACGCGCACACACACACACACACACACACACACACACACACACACACACACACACATATATATATATAGAGAGAGATTTTTAAATAAAAATCTAATGATTTGTGTACGTTTTCATCATTCCTTATTTCTCTTCATTATTATGAGTATTCGCTTAGTAAATGTACTTATCTCTTTTGAAATTTTGAGTATCCATTAAAAAAGTATGTCCTTTGTTGCATAAATGTAAAAATGTACACACTAGACGATCAACTAAATCAGATGGCGTGTATGCATACATGCATTTACACATACACGAATATACAGATAAAATATAAAACCCAACTATTCAACATGTATGTCGTTATAGAACGTATTCATACACCTTCCTATATAACACGTCTACAGTTTAATAAGGACATTAAAAAATGAAAATATCGAAAAAAGGTTATATTGTATATATCCGTTATAGAACGAAGTTCTCCAAAAATAAATTTCTCTTAATTTCATCAAGTAGTTTTTTAACAATTTGTTATGATACCGAGCAAAAGGTCCGATTTTTAAGAAGAAAAGCTAGTATTAAAGATGGGGAGGGAGTGTCGGCGCTTTAAATTGAGTTATTCCTGTACCTCTATAAGGCAACCATTCGCCCATGTATGGAGTATTGCTGTCATATTTGGGCTGGTGCATCGGCTACTAGTCTCTCGCTCCTTGACAAGGTTCAAAAGAGAGTCGCAAATCTGATAGGCCCTAAACTGGCATCTAAGCTTCAGCCTCTGTCCCATCGACGAAACGTTGCATCCCTCTGCCTGTTCTACAAGTATTTTAATGATGAATTCTCTGATGAACTGCAAGCACTTGTGCCCCCCACGACGTGAACACCCTCGACGGACCCGACAAGCTGCAAAATCCCACCGCCACACTGTAGAGATTCCTAGATGTAAAAGATCTGTCTACTCTAGTAGTTTCTTCCCCAGAACCGCTAGACTTTGGAATTTCATTCAAGGTCACTGCTTCCCCAACTGTACTGACATGCAGAAGTTCAAGTGCAACGTGAACCAACATCTTGCTCCCCAAATCCCTACATAGTACTCCAGTAGTTGTTTCCCCTGATAGTAGCCCCCTACACCAAAGTGGCAATGTGCCTTGTTTGGGGTGAAAATGTAATAATAAAAAAAAAAAAATTATATCCCGGTGGTATGTTAAAAAAAATTCAAAGATAGCTGACTTCAACGCGCTCTCCTAAAAATGTGGTTTTCGCTGTAAAAAAAACTACTCGATTAAATTAAGTGAAATTTTTTTTGTTGAAATCTTCAGTCCAAAACGGATACGTACAATATAACATTTTTCGATATTTTCATTTTTTTTAATGTCTTGATTAAACTGTACAAGTACCTATTTTCTTGTATGAATGACGGTGTAAACATCAGCGTAATATTTTTTTTATAATCCCGAAAAAAAAAATATATATATATATATATAAATTTAAACCCAGGATCATTAAGAAAAATAACTAAAAATGGTATTATTTTTAATAATGATTAATTTTGTTTTAATTATTAATTAAGACAAATACGGATGCAGTGTTTGATTGTACTTAACTCGCGCTTGGTGTGGAGGAGGGGGTTAATTGTTTTTGTACAAACAAGGTGTATTTAATATCTTAAGACTTTACAAATAATCTTTGAAATAGTCCCAAAAAACTAGTATCTTTCATGGGATTCTTACAAGGAATTTATTTAACTTCTAAATTTAATTGAATTTGTTATTTTCATTTGTCAGTTTCTGTCGATGCCGTAAAAACAATTTTCAAAATAACGCTTTTTTTTTTTTGTATCTTTTTTTTCCGTATTGATATTAACTTTAGGCACGTACAATAAAGTTCGTTTCCATTATCTTCATTTTTAATGTGTTTGGTGAACTGCACAAGCACCAGATTAACTTTAGGCTTTTGTTTTTCAAACACAATTAAAAAAATAACCAGGAATCTAAAATTAATAAATAAATAAAAATACGAAAAGGCAGCTTTAAAAACTATCAGTTTCCGGCACAAAATTGCACGTGCAACGAATTAGAAAAATAAAATTAATAAAAATGAAACTTGGAATCTCTTCTCTCTCATGTAAATATTAAAATGTTAAATAAAATAATATTAATTTTATCCGTGATATTTACCAAATAGATCGGCTCTATTTTGAAATGATTTCTTTTTTTATTTTTCCTCTTAAATTTTGTTTTCTGCGAACTTGCTCTTCCGTTCGTCATCTTGAATGTTAACTTGAGCTTGTAAAGTCAATCGCATTTGAGAAATCGTTTCCTTTATAAAAACAGATAAAGTTAATCGAAAGCAGATTATAAAACAAAAACGTAAGTATTACTACATGAATTTAGTATCGATTTTTGCGCATTTGTAGAATACGTTAAAAATGTAACTACATTTACTAAGCGAAAAATCATAATCAAAATGTTGAAAATAATTTATGAATTTTAAATGATTTTCACTGGTTTAAAGTAAAAAAAATGCTTAACGCATGCATGGAAGTGGTACATTCATTGACTTTTTAGCCAATTTTACAAATTTAGCTTTGTTTTTTTGTTTTTTTAGCTTTTTTGATATTTAGTTGTTTTCTCCTTTCTTTGATTAAATGTTTGTATTCTCGTCCAGTGGTTTCAATCTGTATTAGTACCTGTTTACACATGTAAGTGTACCAAAGAGTTTTTCTGTTAATTTATTTGGAAATGCAGTTATCAAATTTTCTGTTCGTTTGTTTAAAAAATGTTGATAATTAAAGAAATTTATTATGTTGTATTTTTAATTATTCTAAAAAAATACATTCAACAAACCTTACAAATAACTTTGATGGTGGAGGAGAAATCCTTCACGATTGAGACAATTTTTATTTTTGTACCTTTTCTCCACGTTAAAAAACGACCCTGGTGTCTAACTCTGTCCCGTGGGGAGGCATAGTAAATAGGTACATTAAAAAATAATCATGATTTTTAAACAAATGACAATATTATGGTTCTGATTTTTTTAGATGAGGAATGATTCTTTGTATTATTTAGATTATTAAGACTACTGTTCTCATCTTATGTGTTATTTATTGTGCAAACATTGTAAAAATAACTTAAGATGAGAACAAAAGTCCAAATGATATGAACAAATCACAATATGTTTTTTTTTATATGTATTTTTTACATGTCAAAACTTTTGTTTTTTCTTTCCTTGCAACAATGGAGATTCCATAATTGTGATATTGACCCTTTAATTTTAATTCTGTTTTGAAAAGTGAAGATGACATAAAATTAAATTATTTTGTATTTTGGGGACATTAGCTGCGATAGATGAAAAGGAAGTTATTATAAATGGGGCTTTCATAAGTAGATGTTCTGAATTTGTGTATGGAAAATCGTAACTTATTGGCTAGCATGTGTGTGTGCTTCAAGAGATTGGTCATGTAACAAAAAAGAAAGGAAAGAAAGAAAGCCTAAAATGGTTGACGGTCACTTGTACCATGCAGACGGTTTCGATATTTGTAAAGAAAAACATGCTAAAAAGGGCGTCGTTTATATATCTTATGTTAAACGGCTTACTTCAAAAAGGAAGAACAAGAGAAAGAAGAGAAAATTAAGAATAGGCAATCAAAAATGTAAATTGAACAATTCTCTTGCAGTAGGTCAATCATTATAAAATCGAGTTACTCACTGAATGTAATGGTAGCTGCATGATTGATCCTAGTGTTGAGTTTATGGTTGGAGTCTAATGGTATATGAAACGTGTTAAGGTTGTGGTTGGAGTCTAATGGTATATGGAACGTGTTAAGGTTATTGTTGGAGTCTAATGGTATATGAAACGTGTTAAGGTTATTGTTGGAGTCTAATGGTATATGAAACGTGTTAAGGTTATGGTTGGAGTCTAATGGTATATGAAACGTGTTAAGGTTATGGTTAGAGTCTAATGGTATATGAAACGTGTTAAGGTTATTGTTGGAGTCTAATGGTATATGAAACGTGTTAAGGTTATTGTTGGAGTCTAAGGGTATATGAAACGTGTTAAGGTTATGGTTGGAGTCTAATGGTATATGAAACGTGTTAAGGTTATTGTTGGAGTCTAATGGTATATGAAACGTGTTAAGGTTATTGTTGGAGTCTAATGGTATATGAAAGTGTTAAGGTTATGGTTAGAGTCTAATGGTATATGAAAGTGTTAAGGTTATGTTTGGAGACTAATGGTATATGAAACGTGTTAAGGTTATGGTTAGAGTCTAATGGTATATGAAACGTGTTAGCGGAGGCAAATGTTGTTTACTTTCATATTTCACCTCTCTTAGCTATCACAAAAATTATGTGATTAAAAACAAGAAAATGTATTAAGAGTGTTCTAATAAAAATACATGACTACTTTTACTAAACTTTAAAATTGACATCCACTGTGGGTATTGCTGGTAAGTCCTAGACTGATATTATCACTGTTAAAATGGGCCAATATTCTATGAGATATGCTACTGATATTCTTAACCAACACAATAGCACTCTGATTAGCTCGTATGGATTAGAAAGGCTTGATTGTCGGCTCTTACAGGATTTGAGTGTCAGTATATTCAGAAGCATACTATGCTTCAGTTGACTTTAAATTTGTCGAGGAACTTGATTTATATTAAGCTTAGGTGCACGTTATTTACCGTTTTCTCTGTGATCCGTCTAAACTGATGTCTGCCATCTTTTTTACTCTTTCAAAATTAAGTCAAACAAGAATAATGGAATACAGAAGAGATTTATTCAGTTTGATATTCATTCAAAATGACTGAGTAGTGTGCTAGGGGGAAACAGTAAACCCTTATCATTTTCATACATTGCTACCAAGTGAAACATATGCTTCACAGTACATTTTTCATCAGCAGAAAAAATCTGTACATTTCGTTTTTATATAAAAATGTAAAAACTTATTTTCTGTTTCGTTACTCCCTCTTATTCTAAATAAAGAGGGTGTGGACCGGAAGGTGGATTGATGGAGTCACACATGTGTGATGGTGATTGTCAGCTGACTGTAAGCTTCTCTCTTCTTTTGGCTTTTCTTCTGGGCTATATATGTAACCTGCTTTTAGCAGTGCGCTCACCTTTGAAAGTTGTGTATGTCAAATAGTTGAGCTTTCACCACTGAAAATATCAATTTTGACAACCTGACCCCATTGATCATAAATAATGGTTTTATCATAATCTAGGACTACCGTGCGTGCATAATCTTTTTTTATGCACTCTTAACGCTTTGCATACTGTGTCGAAGTCGTTAGCTGCACTCACCTCCCAAAGTATCCTGAATGTAATGAACCCTGAAACGGATTTTTTTAAAAACAGAATATAGACCTTACACAAGCTAAACTATTCCCTCTCATTTGTTCCTCTTCCCCACTTCCAGACTCCGAACCTATTTAGAACTTTCTGAACAAATCCTTATTTTGTCTTTGACATCTGCAAGTGATGCAAATAGGGGATAAATCACATCCAAACTATTTGCTAGTTTATCATTATGCTATGTGTCATGACTCTCCTCTCCATCAATGGTAAGCTAGACTCATCATCCGGTCTTTTCCATTGATGTCGACTCCTCCATATTGGTGTATCAGTTTATTAATTGCTGAATTGCTATCCGACTCAGAGCAGCCAATGTAGATTTTCTTAACGGTTTTTCACGTTCCTTGATTGATGGATATGAGACGTGAATGTTTTTTCTCCAATCTTAAAATCCATGAACTTTGTTTTCTCATTCGAATTCTTTATCAGTTTTTCATAGCTTTCAGAATGTTGTTCCTTACCAATGCAAACGATCGATGCATCTCTTGTAGAGCGATCTTGTGTTGCTCATCACCCTAATATACTTTACAATGCATTAATATATTATGTAATGCCAAGTTCATGTATCTATTGGAGAGCATGATGAGAATTTCGTCATTTCACTCACATTGAATCTGACAGCCACCAACATTTGGTTAATGTATATATCCCATGACTGTTTATTGTTCCCAACTTTTAACTAAAACGTTCTATTTTGCCGTTACTTTGGAGGTGATAAAATGATGTGTTCACATGTTGAGGTCCTACAATGCATTCTTCATCAATTTGTTAACATTTTGGACCCATTGTCTGTGAACAACTGGAGTGATGTCCCGAATCTGATGAAAATTGCATCGAAGAACATATGAACCACAGTTTCAGCCTTTTTGTAAGAGATTGCAAAAACCTTCGGCAAACCACTATACATATTGATGAACATCACTATGTATTGGTTATGCAAAATAAAAACATAAAAAAGGGCGGAAATATCCAATGCCATTTCTACAAAAGATTGTATTCCTGCATCCAATGTTATTGCTTTCTTACATTTCTAGTTTAGCATGGAATACATTTGTCTGCATATTCATTCACCTTCTTAAATAAACATGGTCAGAAATATTTTAGCTTATGCAAAGTAAATTATATATATATATATATATGTTTTGGGGCCATATGCTGTGGTATATATAACCTTAACAATTGTTCGCCGTCGGGTTCCAATAAATAATACAGTAGCTTGTCCATCACCATAAACAGTTTTTGTTCCATTTTAGACGATTTACCGTTCTTCATCTGCCTCTTGTTTTCTAATTAAATCAAAAGCCAATCAAATCAAAACCAAATAACTCTATTGAATCAAACTCTATTGAATAGACGATTTAATATTAATATTGAATATTCTAGAGGTATGTTATTTGTATAGATGGTGACATTCATACTATGAAAATATTTATTCAACTTGTTAAGGGCATAGTATATTGTGTAGTTATTAAGTGTATCATGCATGCTTCTTTTTCTATAGTCGGCCATCTTATCTGCATATCACTAAGTTTATGGGATAAGAAGTCTGTTGTCTTTCTTAGGATAAGCCAGTATAACAATGTCTGCAGGCTTCTTTTTAAGCTGACATCCTAGCCACTCGTGGCTTAATTCTTTTCTCTATCAAGCATAATAATCACAGTAATGTTACAAGATACTCTACACTTAGCTATTTAACAAAAATACTCTACACTTAGCTACTAATAACAATACATATCAAAATGAGCTAGACAATATAAGAGGAACCCTCCACCAGAGATCTAGACACGAGAGTATTCAAGCGTGATTTGACTTTCCAAGAACGTGCATATGTACCCTCGCTTATGAAAAATCATGACTAAGAGATTCCATGTAAATGTGAAAAATTATGCAAATGTGAGACATGTCATTCAAACAGTAAAATTAGAAAAAACATTGAAAAGCTGTAATATGTGGAAAGATTTAAAAATCAGTTTTGGCAGAATATATATGAATGGAAAAGTGAAACCATAGACCCTTATAGAATGAAGTAAATAATTATTAATTGCGAAGAACAGTGAAAAGTATGCTGTCTTAAGGAAACAAATGAGCTTTAAATCAGCTTAAAATACCACCTTTAAGGCAACAAAGCATCTCTAATCGTAATTGTTTCCGTTTCAGGTTAGACAACGTGACGCCTAGTTCATATGCCTTCATTTCTTCTTAGTGACTGTTAGGAGCTCACTAATCTCCACCTTTCGGGTATATCTAATCAAGATATCGGTCACAGATTGAAATGTGATTAGATAACTGCACGAGTTACTGTAAAAGCACAAAAAACTGGCACCGTTCGTGATGCCCCTAAATCTGGTCATCCTAGAGTTACTTCTTACAGGAGAAAAATGCTATGGATAGCAACGTCAGAAGCATTTAAAACGGCTTCACAAATTCAACAACAGTGTAATCTTTTTAAAACATGTTTTCTCTTTCTACAGTTAAGAACAGATTGAAGGAATTTAATTCGTGCGACTATGTTGGAAGATGCAAGGCAATGATTACTGTAAAGAACAGAAAGTGCCGTCACATGCATTGAAGATCATGACTCTTCATATTGGTCGAAAGTGATATTTAGCAATAAATGAAAATCTAATATGCAAGGCACTGATTGCAGGCACTACGTCAGTCGGAGGACGGAGGAAGAATTTAATTTTAGGTGCACTGTTTCAATGCTACAAGGTGGTTGAGGTTCAGTATGTGTGGCGTATTATTAGTGCATAGAGTTTACTTAGAAGTTCGAATTCATTCGATCAAGTACATTTATATGTTGATTGAGCATTTTCTACTCTACTTTGGCCGAAATTTGGATGATAATCCTATATTTATGTATGGTAATGCTTCCATTCATGTAATTGACAGTGTCAAGAGATTACTTGAAGGGTAAGATATTCAATGTTTTAATTGGCCTGCACAATCTGCAGACCTCAATCCTATCAAAAACATATGACATTGAGAATTGTTTTTGAAAGGAACGCTTTTGCCAGATAATGCAGCTTGAATTCTGCTAATTCAAGGAATGCCCAAAAGATCGCAGATTATCAAATTGCAGAAGTGTTATACTACTAAATATTAACTAGTTCATTGTGTTTATGTTGTATTTGTGTTGCAGTAAGGACAGTATTCTGAAGAATCCAAATAATATGAATAATCAATCCTGATCTCTAAAATAAAGAAACGTAAACATTTTTACTTAAATGTTTTAAAATAGAAATAAATAAATTTTGTAAACTAACCAGTATTTCATAAAACTGTACTAATTTTTTAAATTTCATTAACAATAATAATTTGGTTTACTGACCAATATTGCATAAAACTATACACATTTTCTTTTTTGAATTAATTGATAAAAGATGTTTTGGATATTTTTAATACAAATCAACATGAGAAATTCAAGTTAACCATATGAAATATATTTTTCTAATTTACTTTATATTTTCAGAATTTGCAACATTGAAAAGAATTGAATTAATGGAGTAGAAGGAGTTTTCATCATTGGTGATTTACAAAGGTTTAAAATAATTATACATTTCTTTACATAAATTTTCTTAAGTTAAAATATACTAGCCTGGTTATCATCATACACTACATTACATATACATTTTGTGGAATATATCTAACATGGCTGACAAACAACATTCTTGTGACGTATGTAGTTCTTCTTTTGCACAGAAGTCACATTTTTTGCGTCATATGAAAACACATACAGGAGACAAACCACATTCTTGTGAAATATGTGGGTCTTCTTTTGCACGGAAGTCATATTTGTCGAGTCATATGATAACACATACGGGAGAAAAACGACATTCATGTGAAGTATGTGGTTCTTCTTTTGCACAGAAGTCAACTTTGTTGAGTCATATGAAAACACATACAGGAGATAAACCACATTCTTGCGAAGTATGTGGTTCTTCTTTTGCACGGAAGTCACATTTGTCGAGTCATATGAAAACACATACGGGATTAAAACCACATTCTTGTGAAGTATGTGGTTCTTCTTTTGCAGAGAAGTCAAATTTATTGTGTCATATGAAAACACATACAGGAGAGAAACCACATTTATGTATAATATGTGGTTCTTCTTTTGTAACGAAGTCACATTTGTTGCGTCATATGAAAACACATACAGGAGAGAAACCACATTCTTGTGAAGTATGTGGTTCTTCTTTTGCAGAAAAATCAACTTTGTTGAGTCATATGAAAACACATACAGGAGAGAAGCCACATTATTGTGAAGTATGTTGTTCTTCTTTTGCACAGAAGTCACATTTGTTGTATCATATGAAAACACATACAGGAGACAAACCACATTCATGTGAAATATGTGGTTCTTCTTTTGTACGGAAGTCAACTTTGTTGAATCATATGAAAACACATACGGGAGAGAAACCACACTCTTGTGAAGTATGTGGTTCTTGTTTTGCACAGAAGTCACATTTTTTGCGCCATATGAAAACACATACAGGAGAGAAACCACATTCTTGTGAAGTTTGTGGTTCTTCTTTTGCAGAGAAGTCAACTTTGTTAAGTCATATGAAAACACATACGGGAGAGAAACCACATTCTTGTCAAGTATGTGGTTCTTCTTTTGCACAGAAGTCACATTTGTTGCATCATATGAAAACACATACGGGAGAGAAACCATATTTATGTGAAATATGTGGTTCTTCTTTTTCACGGAAATCACATTTGTTGAATCATATGACAACACATACAGGAGACAAACCACCTTCTTGTGAAATATGTGGTTCTTCTTTTGCACAGACGTCTACTTTGTTGAATCATACGAAAACACATGCAGGAGAGAAACCACATTCATGTTAAGTATGCACAGAAGTCAACTTTGGGAGTCAATACATATGAATATACATACGGGACAAAAATATCTCCGTTAAAAAAACTGTAAAATCCCTAATAATTTATGTAGTAGCAAATCATGAGTACTTGTTCCAGAAAGAACAGTTGGAAATAAGTCATACACCATCCACTATGACTACGAACTTCCTACAGCTACATACCTTGAAAATGTGGTGGCTATTAAGCCTGTCATAGTGATGTGGGACAAGAATGGAATGTGGCAAGCCTAGTTGAAGTCAGCATTCCTAATGATGCTGGCTTAAACAGACCAGAGAGGTAGAAAATAACTAGATACCAAAGACTTATGTACGACATAAAAAGCAACTGGAATCTTACGAATGTATTAATCATACCTCTCATTATAGGATCACCCAGTCTTATGAAAAAGTTTCAGAAACTATCTGGTTAATATATTCCGTTAACTAAGTGCAAGATAAATGCAAACAATAGCATTTGAAGGGACGGTTAGAATTTTAAAACGATTTTTCGGTTGGAGCAACTAAATTAATGGGAGAATGTTTGGCATCCAGTAGAATGTTCCATCCACAGCCAAAACAAAGTTATAAGAAAATTAAAACAGAAAAAACACACTCTAGTTAAGTATATGGTTCTTCTTTGAAGGGAGTTAAAATTTATAGCGTGGATGCAAAAAAGATAAGAAAATTAAACAATTTTGTAAGAAAATTAAAACAGAGAGAAAAAACTTGTTAGGTATATGGTCTTCTTTGAAGGGAGGTAAAATTTAAAGCGTGGGAGCAAAAAAGATAAGAAAACAAAACTTGTTTGCACAGATGTGAGATTTGATGCATCATATGAAAACACATACAAGAAACAGTATCTGATGATCTTCCAATATCCATATCTCAACATTGTATTGCAGCCTTATGAAACGAGCCAGAACAACCTCTATCATGTAAGTGGACAACCATTTTAATCAAGCCTATTTTACAAATATGACAAAATTAGAAAACAAGTCTGCTACGGAAATCACCCAAAGGAGTTGTTTAAAATACTCCAGAACTTCCATTACAAAAAAATTGGAAAAATGGGCCAAACAATATTGTGACATGTATTTTCTGGATTCATTCACCCAGGACTATATAAATTTTAAGGACTATATAAAATGAGCCAAACAATATTTTACATGTATTTTCACGATTCATTCACCCAGGACTATATAAGTTTGAAATACACAGAAATAGTGATGATGAGCCATTTGACATCGAGCAGTCAGGTTCTTGTAGAGGATGGCTACTATACAATGGAATACAATTGAATGTGTAAGTATATCCACATGACGATCTATAACATGTTGAATATTGAATGCTGCAGCAAGTATTGGGAACAGCACCTGGACATGTTATACACCATCCACTATAACTCTACGATTCCGAAAGCTATGAGCCTTGAAATGGAGCTGTTAAACCTGGCATAATTATATGAGACAATAAGTAGAAAGTTACAACCTTAAAAGTTCATGCCTTCAATAATACTGTGTTAAAAATAGTGAGAGTAAAAAATAACAAAATACCAGGTTTTATGTACAATGTGAAAAAAATTGGAATCTTTGGAAAATCTCTATTTCAGTAATTATAGGAGCAACTTAAATTAGAAAAAAGAATTTTAGAAACTACCTGGCAAATATACCTGGTGAACAAAGTGCAAGAAAGATTCAAACACTTGATCAAAAAGGAACATTAGAATCTTAAAATGATTGTTCGGTGGAAATGTATGAGATAATGGGTGACTGTCTAGCATCCGGTAGGATGCGCCATCACCAGCTTAAACAAAATAATTAAATTAAAAAAGAGACAAACCACATTCCTTTTACATATGTGGTTCTTTGCATAGAAGTCACATTTGTGTCCTATGCAAAAACATACAAAAGACAAAAAGAATTTTATTAGAACGTTCAAATATTTATTATTTCATATAGAGTTAAATGTGTAAGTTCAAATATTTATTATTTCATATAGAGTTAAATGTGTAAGTTCAAATATTTATTATTTCATATAGAGTTAAATGTGTAAGTTCAAATATTTATTATTTCATATAGAGTTAAATGTGTAAGTTCAAATATTAATTATTTCATATAGAGTTAAATGTGTAAGCCCCACGTAGGGCGCCATTAATTTCTGAGAACTTCGACTGATGAAAAATGAAAGAAAAGAGAAAAGGTGTATGAAATATACTAACTGGTTTAATAAAAAATCGTAAGAAGTATTTGCAGGAAATTCCTAGATAACTAAACTTTTGCAAGGAATAATTACTGTCTATAAATATCTATATATTGTCAAAATTTCCAATTCCACAACTCGACACTTGTTTCCAAACTTTCAATTCATAAACTCAACATTCTTTCAAGGAAGTGGCACACGACTACGTATATAGCTCGCATTCTTTTTACTCGTCCATCCACAGCGAGAACTTAAACGATAAAATGTTGAAGTTTAAAATCAGCCAAGCCACATTCCTTTGACGTATGTGGTTCTTTGCATAGAAGGAACATTTGTTGTGTCATATGCAAAAAACATACGAAAAACAAAAGAACTTTAACAGAACATTCAATATCTATGCATTTCATATAAAGTTAAATGTGAGACCCATGTAGGGAGCCCATTGATTTCTGAGAACTTCGACTGATAAAAATTGAAAGAAAGGGGAAAAGTGTATGACATATACCAACTGGTTTAATGAAAAATCCTAAGGAATATTTGCACACAATTTCTAGAAAATCAAACGTTTGCAATGAAGCGATAACATGGATAATAACTGTCTGTAAATATCTATATATTCTAATTAAATTATGTGCAAGTTCCAGAAGGATCTCTTCAGACTAACTAAAGTTTATAGGTAAACTATTTATCAGGTAAATTCGACAATTTGTCAAAATTTCTCATTCCAAAACTCGACACTTGTTTCCAAACTTCCAACTCATAAACTCAACATTCGTTCAAGATGAGTTGCACACGAATACGTACTAAAATAAACGCCTTCATTTTACACGTCCATCCACACCGAGAACTAAAATGATAAAATGTTGAAGTTAAAAACCATATTATTGTTATGTGTATATGTATTCTTGTGTTTAAAAATGTGCTACTCTCTCACGGAAAAACACGAGAAACAAATATGATACTTTGATTATGTTAATAATTTTCTTTTAAAAACAAAGTTTTTATTCTCATGTAAATCTTAAAAACCACCCAAAAGAACTGAGGTCATGTCTTTAACAGTTTTTTACTTTTATTTTTAAATTTAATATATTTCAATAAAACGTCTATTTTATATCAAGTTTTCATGTTTAAATATCTAATTCATGTTTTAACCTTTTATCATTGTTAATTTCATACAAATCTTTATTGTGCAAGATTTTTAAATACGATTCAAGTTCAATAAGTAATGCCCCTGACTCACTTCTGTTTGATCTAGTAGAAATGTTGCATATGCAATGATTTATATCTCTGTTCAGAGTTGTACTTTGCACATATGGCAAACTACAACTCTGAACTTGTTCCTGATTTACAAGCATTTGAAATTAAGTGTGAAATGGAGCATGTCAAGTGTCATGCAGTGATCAGTTCTCTTTTTGCAATCAGGTACACCACAGGACATACTATAGAAAACTTTATGAAATTAAAAGAAACGATGTCACATCATATTCTTGTAAAACGTTGACATTGTGAATTCCAATATGCCATGAAATCTGTAACAGCATCACCTTGGTCTTATTGCCTTCCATCTATCATTAATGAGACAACTGTTAGCCATTGTGAACCTTTTTTGAAGATCCATGCTTGACTATCTGTCAGATCGCTAAAAAGCTCATGACTAGTGCAGGGTCTGTGGAAATTATCTGATGGATTCATAAGTTGCTGACAACTTTCCAAAAGCATAACCGCGTTTATTACTATACTGTACTGGAGAAGTATTAACTTTAGGTGTCTTAAACCGATATCCACAATTTACAGGAGCTTAATATGCTTCAAATTTCAGAAAATATATTAAAGCTATCAAAATCCAGAGTCAGGGCCAGACCAGGAAATATCTCCCCTGCAAGATATGACTCCAATCCACAACACACATTGTTCGAGATCAGAAGTGCAGATGTCTATGAAATCCTCTGCCATACACTTTGCCTCACCTTGCACCATCTGATTTTCACATTTTGAAGCCTGAAAATTGTTTTTGACAGGAACGCCTTTGCCAGATGATGCAGCTTGATTCTGATTTAAAAGATGCGAGAAATGTGTAACTCTATGATGTTCTTATCTAGAAAACAAGCTAATAACTGACGATTTTCGTTGTTCTACTTATATGAAAAATTAGACAACGGCATTACGTACTCCTTCCAAATGATACGATTATCGTTTACTGTTGCAGCCTCAGATATCGAGACAAATTCAACAACTATAAACTGATTAGCCATATACAACCTCGACGTAGATAGTAAGTTGTGCAGCAGTTATATTTTGTGGCGTTGTTTTATATTTATGTGAACGAATTTTACTTAGAATGATTGATTTATTATTATTTGATGAAAATACTTTGTGTGGGTGAACTTTTACTGATCTTCTTACACACTCTTCTCGTATCTAAATCAGTTGGCTTTGAAACATTAACAAACTGGTCGTGTAACCGTGCCCATCTAAGTCACCAGAGATATGACATTGCATTTGGTTTAAATCATTTCTTAACTTCTTTCTGTTTTTGAGGAGCGAAAACGGGAAATAAAGTTTTAAAATTAATTTTTTTTTCATGAATTTAACTTTGGATTAAAAACGTTTTATTCGGCATTTTAAAAAAAATTGTAAGTGCAAACCTAATTTAGCATTAAAAAATTGTGTTTCTTTTTTCCATGGACCATTGCTGGGTTAGTGGAGAATGAATACATTGTGAAGTGCTTATTTATTATAGAGAAAATAAATGAAGTATTAATGAATATTGCGGTTATCAGCTAACAAGTGATACTTAAAACATAAATAGATTTTTAAATAAAAAGTTGAAGAAAGCGGAATTTTATAAGAGAACATGTTTATATTTAGAATTTTATGAAGATATAATAATTATTTCAAATCATTAAGGTTTCTTTATTAAAAGTCGTGTTTTCTACAAAAAGCAAATCAAAAAGATTTTTAAATGTGTGAGTCAATATGTTCATAGTGTGAATAATATGCACATGTAAGTAATATTAAAGCCGTTTCACAAGTAAGTCGGATTCTACCTTTTTAGGCGACTACGTGTGAAAAGAAGAAAAGGCTTAAAGTTTTGTTCCAAGTTCTGCAGAAGGGCAGGTCCTGTAGAATCAGCAGAAAAGAAAGTCCTGTAAAGTCAGCAGACGAGCAAGTCCCAACAAATCACACACACTAAAGTACTCTTAAAGCTGCAGCAGTTCACCGATACGATCACACTGACGTTGATCCTAGAAAAGACGCCCCCATGTTCCAAACACACTCCCTTTATCCTTCCGGCGTTCGTCCTCGGCCAATCAGCAGCCAAAGAACGGTCACGTGGGGCCCAGTGATGATCGCACAATCTACAAGATGAGGACGGCGCCATTTTGGAATTTCTTTCATGTTTCGGCCATGCACGTATGCACACCGTAGGAGCGTTCCAAGGTAAGGCATGACGCGCAGACACGTGGGCGCTTCCTCCCTTCATTTTCTTCGACTCTACACCCCCCTGGTCTCAAGATCACACATGCGGCATTGCGGCCACGGTCGTTTGATGCGGGTGCTCCTACGGAGGGGGATTAGCTGGGCTTCTTCATCTCCACCAGTGCCACCCGGGTCAGTGCCCACAGTCCTACCATCCGGCTGCATTTCATCTTCCTCCGAGCTACCTGGGTCAGTGTCCACAGTCCTACCATCCGGCTGCGCTTCATCTACATCTTCATCTGAGCTCTCAGAAGTGGTGCTGGAGCTATCGCCATCCGTGCTGAGGTTCTCAGCCATAGGCCGGATCCACATTTCATCACTGGATGATTCATTACTTTCACTGTTCACCATTTGGTTTATATCAAGGGCGGGCCGGACATCCCTTACATGGCGTGGGACACCATCAACCAGCACAGCCTGCTCACCAATTATGCCGGTGATCCATCGCTGTCTGAACCTGGTCGTGCATCGGTTATTGGGAGGCCTTACCCAGACGGTGACCCCTGACTTGTACCATCCTTGCGTCTTCTTCTGATTAGGCGGGCAGGCGTCAATGCCCTTAACACGCACTCGATAGCGATGTATCGCATTAGCATGTGCACTTTAACCAGTTGCGTCATCCTTTGGCGTTGTATTGTACCTATATACCGCCTCTGCAATTGTGCATTGCTTCCTTGCTGCTATCCGTTTCACACTTCGGTGGCACCGCTCTGCTATACCGTTGATACTCGGCACATACGCACACCTGTATCTAAGCCGGGTCCCCCACTCGTCCATGAAATGCCTGAATTCCCCGCTGCAAAAGGCTGTGTCGTTGTCCGTGAGAATCTCTTCAGGTGGCCCCCGCTCGTAAAATATAGACTCTAATTGGCGGTACACTAGCCGAGTCCTGTCTTGTTAACAGTCGCCAGATCGCAAACCTCGTCGGTCCGCAATCGATTAGTGTGAGGAAGTGCTGACCACCATAGTGGGTTATGTCCATGCTTAGCCGGCTCCAAGTCCCGTCGACTTCCAGCCGACCTTTCTGCCATTTGGTGGGAGCCGGGTCGATTGACTGGCATATTTGGCATTCCTTGACCACTGATTCTACTCTGTTTTTGGACACTGACGGGTTGGTTTAGTGTGCGAAATAATATGTCCGTCTCACTCCGGGGTGTCCAGTGTCGTGGTGTACCCTCTTGATTTCATCCGTCTCCTCAATAGAGGCAGCACATAACGATCCTGGTTCGGCTTCTTTCTTCATTGCATCGAACCACCTCTGGGGCACACGGGTGAGTTTATCTGCAAGATTGCGGGTGGAAGCGACAAGCACCGCGTTCACCGATAGGTTGTACTCTTCCACCAACTTCCTTAGTGTCTCCAACCTTCGTCTGATTAGCATTTCGGGAGCCGCCTTGGTGCGCACTCTCGCTTTGCCTGTTAGTGTGTCAACTATCCAGTGGTACACGCACAGCGAATCTGTGTGCAAGCACAATTCTTTAACCTTCCACTGGAGTGCCATATTTACTCCCTTTATCGCCGCATCCAACTCCGCTAGGTTGATGTGTTGCATCATCCAGTGGTCGCAACCAGCAGGCGTCCTCAATCACAGACCCGTTCATCTCCAATAGTGCCCCGATCGCAAGGGAGCTCGCATCCACCCACACATTTAGTCTGTCTCCCTGGACGCACCAATCTCCTTTAGCGGGGTCCTCCTGCTTGACTCTTGTGATGGTTTCTTTTACCATGCGAAGCAACAGATTGTCCACCATCTTGTCATCCCAGCCTTTGGTAACTGCACTCGCTTTCCTCTTCATGCTGGCTGTTGCGACCCGGGTCCATCCACATACTGGCAAGTGTCCTACCAGTTTTCCACACAGGGAAAATATGGCCCGCCTCGTGAGGATATGGGGCACTTCGGGGACTGCTGTTCCGCGCCCCCACCTCAAGGTCCCTCGCTCCTGTTGAACGCTCAACCCCAAAACACGAGCTCCATCCTCCAAGCGTTCTGGATCCTTACAAATCAGTCCAAGTTCGGCAAGCTTAGCCCACACACGTGATGATGGCACAACGTCTTCATTCACGTATATGTCGTCAAGGTATGCTGATGTCCCCTCTTTTACGGTCTTATCCTGTGACAATACAGCATTGACGATCGTCGTCATGATTTGGGGCACAACGTTCAGCCCAAAGCCCAGTCACGTGAGGCAATACCTCCTACCGGAAAACACTACCGTCTGAAACGGCCACAGTGTCTCGCTAACCTGGACCTGCAGATATGCTCTTCTAAGGTCCAACAGGGACACATTAGAACCCAGCTGGCGCCATTCTCGCAGTTTGCTAGCACACACGTCGGCATCGCCTGTGAACGCATCAACATATGAGTTCAGTTCTCGGTAATCCATCACCGGCCTGGCTTTTGCTTTGCTCTGTTGAGCAACTGCCATTAATGGGATCAGACCCTTGGGGGGTCCAAGTTTTTTGTAGGGGTAGGGAATCAGCCAGCCATCCTCGATCCATCTGCGAAGTTCTTCTTCGTATGTGGGCCTCATGTGGTCGGGAACATGGTATTCCGTTATGCCATTTTGCAGTTTGGCCGGTTCTCGGTCTTCCGACCACTTCCATGAGGCAGTCCAGGCCCTCTTTTGCTCGTCAAATTCGATGCTGAAGTCTGGTTGGTCGATCTTTAGTGCAGCACACACTGGGGCTTTCTCCTGAAAATGTACCGCCTCCATCGCCATTATGTAGACGCCACCAAGAGCTCTGATGGCATCATATCCTAGGAGCAGGTAAAAACTCAGGTTTTTTTCTGGTACCACCAGCGTCTCTAGGTTAGCGGAGATTCCATTTTTCGTCCGAATGTTTACGCTGCCCACCCCGCAACATGTGCGCATCTCTCCACTGATGGTAGTCACTCGGACGTTCTTCTTTCTCCAAGTGTGGCAGAGATCTGCACATATAATAGTGCAGGAGCACCCGGAGTCAAGGAGTGCTGAGCGCAGTGTTTCGTTGACATACATCGAAACGATCGGCAGCGTCTCATTTAATTTCTGCGTGGGGAAGAGGTTGACGCTGACACCTTGTCTCTGGTTCCGTTTGCCGGACAGTCTTGAGCTATATGGCCGGCTTCCTTACACCGGTAGCAGCGAACGGCTGTTGGTTGCTGCCGGCAGTTCCTTGCAATATGGCCCTGTCCATTGCATTTGTAGCATATGATTCCGCCACGTGGACCGGGTCCCTGATACGGTTTCTTATCATTCGGCGTGGACCGGGCAGCAGCAATTACCAGTTCCCTCATCTCGGAATAATTCTTCATTACAGTCCTGGCCCGATCCACTAGGTCATTAAGGGGCAACGAATCCGCACTTGAGCTGGCTCATAATAGTCGCTTTGCTTCTGTCGGGAGTCCTGCTAGGAATTTGCATGCTAAGGCCCGCTCGGGCAGTCCACCAAACAAGACTGTTAACTTGGTCAGTTCTGCCAAGTATACATCGACCATTTCGCCCGGACGTAGGGTCCTTGCCTCAAGTTGCTCCCAAGCAGTGGCGGGGTCAATCGCAAACACCTTGAACAGCGCCGCCTTAATTGTCTCGTAGTGCTGTTTACCCTCATGGCTGAGCTGTTGATACACGGCAAAAGCGCCACCGGACAAGCGCAGAGGGACTACACGTTTGAAGTTCTTTGCGCCAGACAAAACACAATGTAACTCCAACTTTTCCACCCAGTCAAGTACCGGCGTTGATCCATCGAACTCCGGTATTGATTTGAGGTCAATTTTTCCCCCATTTCGCCGAAATAGCTTAAAGCCGTTTCACAAGTAAGTCGGATTCTACCTTTTTAGGCAACTATGTGTGAAAAGAAGAAAAGGCTTAAAGTTTTGTTCCAAGTTCTGCAGAAGGGCAGGTCCTGTAGAATCAGCAGAAAAGAAAGTCCTGTAAAGTCAGCAGACGAGCAAGTCCCAACAAATCACACACACACTAAAGTACTCTTAAAGCTGCAGCAGTTCGCCGATACGATCACACTGACGTCGATCCTAGAAAAGACGCCCCCATGTTCCAAACACACTCCCTTTATCCTTCCGGCGTTCGTCCTCGGCCAATCAGCAGCCAAAACGGTCACGTGGGGCCCAGTGATGATCGCACAATCTACAAGATGAGGACGGCGCCATTTTGGAATTTCTTTCATGTTTCGGCCATGCACGTACGCACACCGTAGGAGCGTTCCAAGGTAAGGCATGACGCGCAGACATTTGGGCGCTTCCTCCCTTCATTTTCTTCGACTCTACAAATATATGTATATGAGTGCACGACACTGTGTATGTGTGTTGATTTACCTTGTTTTTTAGTTTGTGTATGATATACACTTTGGGGGATTTTAGAAAAAATCCGATTTTGTTTATGAATGTATGTTTTTTCTCTTGCGTTTTCGCCTTGAAGCGATCAAGGTCTTTGTTTTATAGTCGATTTAAATATTGTCCATGACTTGCCGTTATATTCTCGTGGTTCTTGACCTCTGGCCCTCACTGTAGTAAAGCACAATAAATATTTGCTGGTTTTAAAGGTTTTATTTAAAAAGAAATTGTACATGGGAGTATTTCTCATACGTTTATCTAGGGAACAATACTTCCAATTATGCAACCTTCAGCGCGGCATATTTCTGTTTGCCGACATGTTATCCCGAGGTTTACGACTCTAACCCTCACCAAAATTAATACAAATTAACAAAATTGTTCCAGGCGTACTCTTCAAATATATAGCATTAAGAGTGGTATTTTCCAGTTTAAAGCAGTTGTCAAAGTTTAGAAATATTTTGAGTTAACACGTTCTTGTGAGAAATAACTTTCCTTTGGAAATGACGAAAGGAATTAATCACCATACAAACTATACGTAGGTATTATGCTAAATTTATTCTGCAATACTAAAATATAGCACGTCCATCCATACACAGAATAAAATTTAATCACTGTAAGAAACTCTTTGGTAAATATAGCACGTCCATCCATCACCATAAGAAACTCCTTTGTAATAATTTTGTAGTAAAATGTGATTCATGTTTATAACTAATATATAGCTAAAACCTAGCTTTCAAAAACCACAGAACACACACTACACTGAAATACTACCACAAATGATGATTCTACAGCAAAAGTTAAACACTATCAATTCTTTTTCAGAATTTAAGCCCCTAACAATGTTAAACTAATCCAACTGCAAAAAAACTTCTTAGTACACTCGCCATACTTCACGCAATAATTAATATAAAATTTCTGATCCGAAATAAGTTTATAATGCCTGGGATAATGGATGAATGAAACGAAACATATACTTGGTTTTTACATTTCCAGGCATGTTTTTCAGTATATGGTTGAATTCTGCCTTCGCTGACTTTATTTATCAACAGAACACACACTACACTGAAATACTACCACAAATGTCTGATTTATTTACATGTAGTCTACTGCATAAGTTAAACACGATTAATTCTTATTCAGAATTAAGTTCCTAACAATGTCAAATTAATCCAGCTGCAAAAGAGTTCTTAGTGCCCTCGTCATAATTAATATAAAATGTGTGATCCGAATAAGTTGATAATGCCTGGGATAATGGATGAATGAAACGAAACATATACTTGGTTTTGACATTACCAGACATGTTTTTCAGTATTCGCTGCCTTATGTTTATCAGCAGGGATGTGTCGAGAGCGTGAGAACACAGGTGCACCTGTGGTTTCGATGCATTATTTTGTGGTGTGCGTGGGTTTGCTTACAACAAAATTTTTGTCAACTCTCGGTAGCAGTGTAATAAGGTCTGGTACGGGTTATTAGACGTTATTACAATGAAGAAGACAGCTGATAGAGGGGGTAGTTTTCACACCAGTGACAGAAAGTTCTGCATTCACATCTATCAGCCAACATTTGCGCATATCCACTATCAGGTTGAAGTGGTGCAGGAGTCCGCACCTAGTATTGGGTAGGGTAAATCCACTATGGTAAAGACTCGTGTAAGTCTCTCTGTAATTTCAAGTCTAGAGAACGAGAATATTGACCGTACATGGAAATAGAGGAGTGATTTGCCACTTGCAATGTGATTCGCGACATTAGTTGCAATGGCCATATACTGCAAGCAGCTACAGTATCAACCTAGCACCGTGCATAGCATAGAGAGTCTTTAATAAAGTAGGCAAAGTTGTGTGAGTTTTGTGGAAAGTGTATCGTGCTTGTCCTTCCATTATATAATGTCCTTGGTTAGAAAACGAACAGGGCATTTTACATTTTTGTGCTTCCGCGACTGTGATAAGAGCAGAGTTTCGGTTTGATTGAGTGGCAATGGTAGCGGTTTGAAGATAAAGAGTTAGTCTGGAGTCGGCGCCTGTTCGACTGCAGCTCCAGCTTGCCAAGATTTTTTTTACCTCGTGAGTGTAACTCTCAATGGCTTTTAAAATAGCCATATTCACGAGTACTATGATTGCCTATATAAGTGGAGACAAGATGTCGTTAGGCTGTGATATTATTATGAAGGTTCGAAGCAACTATTATATATATATATATATATATATATAAAGACAAAAGAATCAAGGGTAAGAAAATGGAAAAAAGAACATTGTCGTGGGACCACGTGGAAGAACATGGAACATATTTTAGCCAGAGACAAAAACAATAGAGGAAATACTTAATAAGAGGCAAAAATAATAAAAGAAAAATCTTTTTTTACAATGATATAAAATAGAAAGAAATAGTTTAAAACTAGGCCAGTGGTAAAAGTGTGTTTTTTTAAGTGGAGCGAGATAAAGTGAGGTACTTACGAGTTTGTGGGAGCCTTTCCTAGTCTCACACAAAAACACGCGTTCACATTTCAAGCTATATTTCTTGTCATATACACAAGCACACACAAACATACGTGCACATGTACATACAAGTAGATATATGAACGTTCGCGTACATGCACTCACATTCACGTGTATATACACACACGCTTGCGTACACACACATGTACTCACATACGCGCACACATACGCACACATGGACAACGTCACTTCTCCTTTCAAAGGAAATCCACACATGCACGGAAACAATTATAAAAGCAAGAGCAATAAGCAGCATCTTCCTTTTCGGACCAGCTCTCGGGCTGAGAGGTTCGGCGAACCAGCTGCCTCCTTTTTGGGAGGCGCTCGCTCGCGCGCGTTACGTCCCCTGCTACTATGTATTGGGCACGAGCTAACAGACATTATGTACACTTTATACGATTTCTCATTCTCTCTCTATACTACAATAGACTTTCCTCCTCACTAGCTAACAGCGAGAGACGCACACCAAACTGGATTGAATTTCTCTCTTTCTCTCTCTACGAGAATATACTTTCCTTCTCACCAGTAAACAGCGAGAGACGCACGCCAAACTAAATACGTGTAGTACCCTTTTCTCTCACTTGCTTCTCCACGAAATAAATCCTAGTTCGTTTAATTCAATTTAACATGTTCTTCGTTCCTTCCTCAAAGCAATTCATTCTTCCTTTCTCAATGTAATTCATTTCTCATATTTTGTACCAACGGGGAGCATATATAATATATCCACAAGTCCACTACAAATTGGCGACACACTACCGTGAGATGAACACCCATTTCCTTCTATACCATAGACCCTTACAAGTTTATTCGTCAAAGCAAAATAATTTTTTCATAGGAATGATTCTCTTTTGTGTTTGTTTCTCTGTGACGATTAGCTAGAAGTTGAATTTCTCTTGAATGGAAGGATTGGGAAAAATTCTGAGACCTCCAAGTCTTGTAATTAAAAAAAACACTTAAAAATTTTTTAGAAGGTCTCCCTTTGCTTACTTTCGAAACGGAATATTTACAAGTTATCATGAAAAAGGATTTTTTCGAGACACAAATACAATTTTTTTCGCACACACAAACACGAGCATGTCACTAGAAATGTATCTGTTTTTTTCTTTTTTGTTAGTAAAAAAGGGAAGAATTCTGTATCTGTTGCGAAACATATAAAATAGGCTGAGAAGTTTTTCTTATTATCTTTCGTGTGGTCTTCGTTTATTTTCAAATGTTTCAAAGAATGTTTGTTCTGTGCCTTCTTTTATGTTCTCAAAAAGTTTGTATTCGTCGGATCATCATTTTTAGGAATTTAAATGTTTTACTTCTAATAAAATATATTTAATAAAATATATTTAATAAACACAACACAACATGAACAAAAAATTCTTTTTAACAATAACGTCGTAGAATATGATTTTATTGGCAACAAAAACTTGAAGGTCAAACGGAGATAAAGGAAGAATTTTCAGGTCGTTATAAGTCAATCAGTACATTTCCTGTGTTGTCCCCAGTTAATAGCAATTGTTTTCAGTGGAAACCTTCAATGCTAGATCAAGATGTCCGGTGGACAGGGACGAAAGAGAAGACGTGTTGTTGGCTGAAGATCCACTCCTGACTTACTGACGTTCCCTCAATTCTTTTTTAGGAAACAAATGAATCAATGCGCCTGTGAGCTGATAGGTCACCTGTGGCCGAAGAACTCAGAGAGGAGTATTAATTTACTAGCGAAAATAGTTCTCTGTAATTGCTACATCTCAAGCACGTGTCTCATTAAGTCGTGCGAAAGAGAATATGATGAAGAGCTTCATTCAAGTTTCACTGTCCTCAGCAGTTTCAATCGCTTAACCTGTAGAGTGCTACGTGCCAACAATTAGAGTTTCATACTTTAATCTATGTACGTTTAACCACACATGGGGCTTAAAAGATGACGAAACATGTGTCCATGGAGATATAACAGAATAAATACATTTAAATCGAAATGAACAGACAAATTCCATTAGAATATAACTGCTACAGATGAATTCCTATCTTTAATGGTGTTGTGGGGGAATCACCCTCCAAATTGACTGTTCTATCCATTATATAAACCATAGACCTTTTGATCCCAGGTGTTGATTAAACACCAGAGCGACCCTCGCTTGCTTGGTGACGTTTACTACTCTTTTCAGTTGTAATCCTTTACGTTGTTGTTCCAGTAATACATTGTTTAAACTCTATTCCGTTGTTCTGTTTTCTTTGTGGCTTATTGCAAGCCATAACACTGGCGACATTGGATTCGGATAACGTACTCACGTTTAAAAACAGTGTTCTAAAAAACTAAACACTGACGACATTGGATTCAATGAGCATACTAAAAACAAACCAGTAACGACATTGAAAAAAATACTCGCGTTGAAATAGTATTCTAAAAATACTAACGACGTTAGTTATCAAGTCTAAGGAAGTGTCTAAACACTTGCAACTGAAAGGTTCATGGTAAAAAAACGCAGATCATTACGGAAAAAAAGAGTTGAAAAGAAAAAGTTCCTCACGACTTTCAAAGTTAGCACTGTACGTTTGCAAAAAGAAAAAGGTTCGTCGCCACTTAGAAAGGTAAATTTTTATACTTTTCGAAAAAGAATTCGTCCCTTGTGGTTTTCGCTGCTAAAATCGGGGGTTATTTTTTTCTCTGGAGAAAAATATACACTTGATTTTTTTTCTTCTTTAGACAATGAACTTTTTATATATTTATATATTTATGTTTTTTCTGTTGGTTTTATTGTTTGGAGGAATAAATAAGAAAGAATAAAACGGTTTTGTAAAATTCAGCGAACGTTTTGAAATTGCTAAGCTGACAAAGTAAAATAGACGAATTGAAAGTAGCGTTGGAACATTTGACCAAGTTGCATATCGATGCCGCAAAGTTACAATCCGAAAAACACTGGACTGAACATCAAATACGATTCGAGGAACAGCAAAAGGAATTGCAAAAACAGCGGAATGTCAAATACAAACAGAGGAACAGCAAAAGGAAGTTCAAAATCAGCCGAATGTCAATTATGAACAGAGGAATTGATTACAGAAATGGTTAAGAATAATGCTAACAAAGAAAGCAATTAAGCATGTTCTCAGAATACAATATGGACCGCGATAGACAATTTTAAATACGAGGAAGAGGAAAAATCATCCACAGCGTATTTTCGGCGTTATGAAGATTTTTGACTGCAGCAACTGGTCTGATCCAAAGAAAACCAGACTTCTACTACGACAATTGGAAACGGATGAGCATGATAAATACGTGGATTACATCTTGCCTCGGAAAACAGCAGATTTATCATTCAATGAGACGGTAATTTTGTTAACAGAACTTTTCTCGCCGAAAACGTTTCTTTTCCATAAGCGTTGGAGATGTTTGAATGTGGTAAAAGACGATAATGACGATTTTGCCCCCTACGCAGCTGTAGTGAACAAACACTGTGATGACTTTAAGTTGTCTGAACTAACTGCAGACAATTTTTAATGTCTTGTGTTTTCGCAAGGGTTAAGCTCGGGAAAAGATGTGGAAATCAGGCGCAGAGTCCTTACAAAATTAGAAAATGAACAGAACTTAACAGTTCAAAAATTAACTGAGGATTGTCAAAAAGTAGAAATTATAAAAAAAGATGCAAGAAATATCGAAGCAGCCATCGTGAATATAAAAAGTAACTAAGAAAAAACCGTCGAAATGGCACACAGACACTAAACACCGAAACTAAGAAAAACTAAAAGCACCGAGCGCTTGTTTCAGATGTGGTGGAATACATTGGGTAAGTAATTGCCCATTTTTAACAAAAAGATGCCATTTATGCAATAAGATCGGTCATAAAAGTTCGCACTGTAGGAAAACTCAGAATAGAAGCCGTGTACGTCAAACCAGAACTAAGGACGTCGTAGAGGAAAATCTACGCAAATATGTAACAGTTAACGTTTTCGGCAAGGCTATTAAATTCCAATTAGACAGTGGATCGGATCTTTCAATAATAAATCTCAAAACGTTGAAAATATTACGAAAGCCGACTATGTTAAAAACTAACAGAACGGCGACAGTTGTTAATGGTACAAAAATTCATTTTGAAGGTGAATTAATTACAAACGTCACTTTACAGGGGAAAACGAAAAAACTAAGATTGTATGTGCTAAAAGATAGTGAAAACCTGTTCGGTTCTGACAGCATGAAGTAGTTTCGTCTCTGGGATCTGCCTATATCCACATTCTGCAAGAAAATAGATACCCGCCCAGCAGAAACGGAGAAACTTATAACTTGTTTTAAACAAGAATTCACAAACGTATTTACTCCTGGCCTCGGGAGATGTACAAAAATGGCCGCAGATTTTAAGTTGAAACCTGGCACACAACCAGTGTTTAAAAAGAAACGTAATGTCCCGTTCGCTTCACTGAACAAAATAAATCAGGAACTAGACAGATTAAAAAGCATCGGTATACTGACTAAAATTGAATATGGGCTGCTCCGGCAGTTTATGTAAAGGAAAGGTCTGGGGATATTCGCGTTTGCGCCGACTTCGCGACCAGATTCAACGGGTCCTTAAAAGATTTTCACTATCCATTACTTAGTCCAGAAGAAGTCTTCACGAAATTAAATGGCGGCAAGTTTATATCTAAGATCGACCGAAGCGACGTTTACCTACAGATTCCAGTAAACGTCAAAAGCGCTAACCTTCTCTGTATTAACGCTCATCGGGTTTGTACAAATATGAAAGACTCGCTTTTGGTGTCAAGGTGGCACCCGCAATATTCCAGCAAGTAATGAATACTATGTTGTCCGGCTTGGACACCGCAATCGCATGTCTTGATGATATTATCATAGCTAGCAAAAGCAGGGAGGAACATGAAAAACATATCAGACAAGTATTCAGTCGAATACAAGATTATGGATTTAAGATCAAAGCAGATAAATGCGAGTTCTTTTTACAAACAATTAAATACCTGGGTCAAATAATCGATAAAGATGGCAGACGCCCAGACCAAGATAAGGCGACCGCTATTAAAGAAATGCCGGCACCAGTAAACATAACTCAATTTCAGAGTTCTTTTAGGTTTGGCAAATTATTAACAGGGGTTCATGCTAAATATGCACAAATTGCGCGCGCCACTTAATGAATTGCTGAAAAAGGATAAGGCTTGGGAGTGGACAGAAGATTGCCAGGCATCATTCCAAGAAGTAAAAAGAATCCTGACTTCAAAACTATTCCTAGCGCATTTCAACCCGCAGTTAGACATAATAGTAGCTAGCGACGCTAGTAAATATGGCGTCGGGGCGTGTATGCTACATCGAATGCTGGATGGCTTAAAACAGCCTATTGGTTTCGCATCACAGACTCTCTTACCAGCGGAAAAGAATATTCTCAGATCGAGAAAGAGGCCCTAGGAATTATATTTTCAGTTTTAAAATTCCACCGGTTCTTGTACGGAGACATGTTTTTCTACAAACCGACCATAAGCCGTTGATATCCATTTTTGGATCAAAAAAGGACTTCCAACATTGACTGCGAACCGACTACTAAGATGGGGAACTATTCAGCTGAACTATAATTTTACAATTCAATTTCTCCCCTCAAAACAACTAGCCTATGCAAACGGTCTATCGGGACTGATTCCTGCAAAAATCGAACCTCTTGAAGATCCAGTAATCACGGCACTACGTATTAATAGTGATGTAAAAACTATGATAAACAATATTACCCGCGAACTGCCGGTCACACTTCAGGAAATTAAGTCAGAATCCCTAAATGACAATTTCATTCAAACCACAAAACGGAAATTAACACTGGGTGACGTCAGTTCAGACATTTTTTCTGGTTGCGACTAAATACTTTCATAGGGTGAAAGGGTAGTCCTCCCCCAAACCCTTCAAAAAGAATTCTCAGGGATTTTCACATGAGGCATCCAGGAATAAACAGAATGAAAAGCCTAATGAGAAGTTCTGTTTATTGTCCAGCTATGGACCAAGATATTACCGACATGATGAACAGATGCAAATGTTGTGTTTTGGGTGCAAAACACCATCGATAACATATTAACCTTAGTCTAAGGCTGAACAACCATGGTCGAGGATCCACATCAATTATGCGGGACCTGAGGAGGATTTTTGCTACCTGATAGTAGGTGACTCTTACTCTAAATGGGCAGAGGTACTAAGATGCAAAAAAATCGACCACTGCAACAATGACAAATTTTTATTGGAATTGTTTGCTGGGTTCGGGGTTGTAGACTGTCTGGTTAGCGACAACGCTACACAGTTCACCTCGACACAGTTCAGAGAATTCTGCGAAACGTATCAAGTCAACCATATTACGACACCCCAGTACCACGCCAGCAGCAACGGCCAGGCCGAACACTTCGTCAATACGCTTAAAAGGGCATTAAAAAAGGCGTCCGGTACACCGACAGAAAAGGCCCTTCAGCAATTTCTGCAGGTTTACAGAATCGCGAGAAATCCAAACAAACCAGAAGAGAGATCCCCAGCAGAAATCATGTTTTAACGGAAAATAAAATCCGTATTTGATAAACTGCTACCCAAACACAAAGTACACAGCAGAAACTCTACAATACCAAAGAAACGGTTTAGCAGCAGAGATGACGTGTATTTTACACATTTTAGAAATAACGTTTCTTTTTTGGGAACAGGGCACGATCTTACAAAGAATTACCAATGTAACATACATCATTCAGGGCCATGTTACATACATCATTCAGGGCCCAAAGTTCCAACATAACTGAACCAAATCAGGAAACGCTTCTACGAGGATCAAGAAGAACCACCGCAGGACGACAGTGAGGCGATTGAAACTGTGTATGACTGTTTTGACATAGACCCTCAACAAGGAATGTCAGAACCGAGACTCTCCGGCAGAAAGAGGAAGCGCATAGACCCGTTGGTGGTCTGCTCCAAAAGGAAGAAATACTGATTTTCACAACTACGGAAATCAGCTTGGGAGAGGGGTGTTGTGGGGAATCACCCTCCAAATGGACTGTTCTATCCATTATATAAACCATAGACCTTTTCATCCCAGGTGTGGATTAAACACCAGAGCGACCCTCGCCTGCTCGATGACGTTTACTACTCTTTTCAGTTGTAACCTTTTTTATGTTGTTCCAGTAATACATTGTTTAAACTCTATTCCGTGGTTCTGTTTTCTTTGTGGCTTATTGCACGCCATAACAAATTGGTAATTCGTTTTAGGTACGCCAGCACGCCAAAAAGTACGCCACGTGCCAAATTTCATAAACATTCTTAAAAAAATAAACTTTATTAAATTTTATGCTCAAGAAAAAATAATTCAGCAGTACGCCAAAAACACATTTATCAAACAAAGTCAGTTTTGTTTAAAAAAAAAAGAAGCCAACTTCATTCCCATTGCATACTTTTATTTTTTTAAAATAATAAACTGGATTTGCATGTATATTTTCATGTTAATTAGCTAAAAATTAATTCAGCGGTACGCCACACCAAAAAATATTTGTGTTGTACAATCCATTTTTGAATTTTAAAAATAATAA
The DNA here is from genome assembly GCF_053919585.1 of Euprymna scolopes. Classification (NCBI taxonomy): domain Eukaryota; kingdom Metazoa; phylum Mollusca; class Cephalopoda; order Sepiida; family Sepiolidae; genus Euprymna; species Euprymna scolopes. The sequence continues at coordinate 46,556,822 of NC_136527.1, read as the reverse complement.
ACGTGGTTTTTCATATATTTTATATTTATTCGCTTGATAAAAATGGGGGAAAAAAATTTCCGTAGAAAGTTGTTTTTTTAATCCTAGTTAATTTTAGGTAATTCTTTTTGGCACGCCAACACGCCAAAAAGTACGCCAGCGCCAAATTTCATTCCGTCATAAAAACAACTTTCTACAGGAAAAAAACTTATTTTTACATTTTTATATAGCGAATAAAGATAAAATTATATATAAAAAAACTGCGTTTTTAAAATTCAACAATATAGTTGAAGTCGATGTTTTCGATTGTAAAACAAAAATAATTTTTTTGATAAATCTCTGTATGCGTACCACCGACATATTATATATATATATATATATATATATATATATATATATATATATATATATATATATATATAAAATTGAATAAAGTTTATTTTTACAAGAATGTTTAGACATTTACCTAGAGAATAAACACAAAAATATATATGAAAAAAAAAACGTTTATTATTTTTTAAAAAATCAAAATTATGCACCCGGTACGAAGTTGGCTTTATCTTTTTCTTAAACGAAACTGACTCTGGAAGAAGTTATTTGCAAATTTACCTGTAAAGTGCAACGTTTAAAACTTAAAAAAAAAAACACGTTGATTTTTTTAATTGAAACCTCTTGTGTAAAAATTAGGGGGGGTGTAAAAAGTTGTTTGGTGACGGAATGAAATTTGGCGCATGGCCTATTTTTTGGCGAGCTTCCGTGCTGGCGTGCCAAAAAAGAATTACCATTTTTTGTTTAGTTAGAAATTTTTCTTCTCTTAATACAATTACTTGTTTCGATTTTCTAATTATTATTTTTTAATCGTATTCAATTTATATTTCGCTCTACACTAAGTATGTCAGAATTTTGGGGGAATTTTTGACACTCTTAAAAAAAATGCGAATAAAATGCAAAAAATTCGTAATTTCTCTTTTTAAAGTCGGTTGTTTTATTTCTTTATGGGATATACTTCCAAAATAAACTTTTAAATTTGTTTATTTAAAAAAAATGTGTTTATAAAGTGCATGCGCGCGCTCATGCAGCCTGTAGAAGCCAACACCCGCTCCAATAGGCAGAGACAACACCCGCTCCAATAGGCAGAGACAACACCACCTCCAATAGGCAGAGACAACATCTCCCACCTTCGAGATTTGAAATTTATTTCCTCCTGGATTGTCCAATCCCAACCTCAGCTCTCAATCTCGTGACAGAATATATAAAAGGCGAAACCTGAAACCATTAACTCTCTTTGATCCTGGCCCTGCCTGGGAGCAGACTTCATCTGAGGCTACTGCCCCAGGCAGGACGCGACTACAACGAGCTAGCTATGCTTCTCTTCTAACTACTATTTGTTTCCACGTGTGGTACCCTGAAACGAACATTCTTTATCACGCTAAAGAACATACATCAATACAACTTGTATTCACCCACGTCAACACAAAACTGAAGACTTTGCCTTTTCTTTCTATTTTGTTCCGACGACTACTAGCTATAAACACGTGCATGCACAAACACTGAACTATTGTCTCCCTCAACACGCCGGCAATATATTCTTAAATCTTTAAATACATGGAACACTTTTCTCTCTATCAACGAACTCTTCACTACTATAATACAAGCGCGTATAGACACTGAACTCTCTTACTCATACCTTTTTCTTTTGTACTCTTCTGATAGACCCAACTAAGGAAAATAACAAGTAAAGTTGTTTATGAAATGTTAAAATGGGACTTCCTTTCATTGTTTCATTATGAACTAAAAAATCTTCATTTTTAACTAAAAGCCATTTTTTCTACATAATGAAATTAATTGAATTTTACGAGTTAATTTTTTTTTAATTTATAAATTTTAAAAATCTATCAAAATTTTTCTATTAATTCAATATTTACGATATTTTCAGGTTCAATGTGAAATCTTATGCTCTTTCCAATAAGCCGAATGTAATATTCTAGACAAACGTTCTTTTTTTAAAATTAAACCCCCCCATTTTGAAATGTCTATAAAAATGAAACTAAAAAATCTTCTCACCTAATTTTATATATCACAAATTGAAGATAAAAGACCAATAAATAAAATAATCTAATTTAAAACAACAAAAAAAGAATAGCTATTTGCAAATTTACCTGTAAAATCCAAAGTTTAAAACTTACAAAAAAAGCACGTTCATTTTTTTTTTTTATTGAAACCTCATGGATTGGTTAGATTCCCCAGTAAATATCAGACGCCGACGACAATTTTTTCTATTTCATTCTATGTTTTTTTAGATATTTTATAACAAAATTCAATCCATCCGGCAACACATCAAATGCTGTAAATGAAAAAGTTCTCTCTGATTCTCTCGCCTCTGATCTCGAGCGTGTAGTTCAGTGGGGGAAGACGTGGCTGGTTACCTTTAATGCATCTAAAACCAAGCTCCTATTTTTACACCATCAACGCTCTGATCCCCATCTGGCATCAATTGTTATGGATTGCTCTCGCCTAGGAGAAGCTCAATGTTTTGACAAGCTTCTGTGCTTGACCTTTACTCCTAATATGAAATGGAACACGTACATCAAGTCTGTTGCAAGGCTTGCTGGAAATATGGTGGGTTCCTTCTACCGCTCCAGAAGCTATCTCACTACTGATGCAATTCTCTCTATATATAAAAGCTAAGTAGGTCCAAGGATGGAATACTGCTGCCATATCTGGGCAGGAGCTGCTAAAATAGCCTATCCTGCCTCGACAGAGTACAAAATAGACTTCGTGGCTTAGTGGGGGATGCCCTTTTCTATTCCCTGCAACCTCTCTCCCACAGAAGAGACGTTGCGAGCCGGTCTTTGTTTTACCGTTATTTCCATGGCAAGTGCTTGTCTGAGCTCCAATCTCTGGTCCCCCCTCGCCAATCTTTTATGAAAAACACCCGTCTAGCTGAAACCACTGTCAAAAATTTTCCCCACTCTCTATCTGTGCCTAAATCAAAACGTAGATTCCATGAACACAGCGTCTTTCTTAGAACAGCACGCCAATGGAACTCTGTTCCGTCTGCCTGTTTCCCACCTGACTACAACTTGGATGTCTTCCAGTCTAACGTAAACAAATTCCTGATAAACCGCCCCCTTAAGTAGCCACTTTATTAAATCTCAACACTAAGGTACTGTACATGCAATAACCCTTATCCCTGAGTGGCCTCCGGGCCTTGATAAGTGGTGACCTCTGTAAAGAAAACCGATTTAAAAAAATGTATAATTTTCGATTAAACCTTTTATTATTTTAAAATTTCGTCTAGGGTTTAAATTACAGTATTCATGTTGGTATAAGCTTCGAAAGATAGCGAGTCTAATCAATCACTCCTTTTTAATGGCGCCTTCTGGCACTCCTAGCACTACACGTATGAGAATTACCAATTTCACACAATTACGTTGTCATAGCCTGACATGACAGCAACTAAGACGATAAGACCCAGATAATGATGCAATTTCCGGTAGAAAAGGCTATCCAAAATTATGTAAGCAATATGACACTGGCCATTTTACAAAATTAATTAAAAACTTGTGAAGACAATAAAAGTTTTCGGGTGTTACAACAATGGTTTTGACTGCACTTCCTTTAACCTGACAGCAACTAAGACAATAAGACGCAAATAAATCCACTCTCCAAAAGAATGATGCAATACCCGGAAGTAAAGAACATGATCTAAAGCAATATTACAACAGCTATTTTACAAAATTAATCGTTTCCATTAAAAATTTTAAAACAATAAAAAAATAAAGAATGAAAGTTGGGGGGCACAATAATGGTTTACACGCATGACAACGCCTCAGTATTTTCATAAACAATTATTCTTTATCTTTTAATGTCTTAATAATTTTTGAATAGAATTAATTAAAAAAAATGTCCGTTGAATGTTTTTATTCTGTTAAATCTCGACAGACACATGTTTCGTCATCTCGAAGTCTCGTGTGTGGCTAAACGTAAAGAATGAGACTTCAATTGTTGGCAAATAGCACTCTGCCGGTTGAGCTAATGAAACTGCTTGGTGAATGAAACACGTGAGTCGGAAACAAGGATTTGAAGAGTCAGGGTTCAAGTGGAAGAAGAGGTTAGTCTGCAAATCATGCCGAGGATACATCGTGTATTAATAATAATTATAATATGCGATTGGTGAAGGTCAAAGTCAAGTATATGTTTTGTTTCATTAATGCATTATCCCATGCATTATCTACTTATTTCGAATCACAAATTTTACATTAGTTATTGCGTGAAGTATGGCAAGGTACTAATAAGGATGTTTGCAGCTTGATTAATTCGATATTTTTCAGAACTTAATTCTGAATATAAATTGACCTTGTGTCTAACTTATGTCGTAGAAAGCATATAAACAAATCAGACTTTTGTGGTAGTATATCAGTGCAGTGTTTGTTCTGTCCTAGAAGGATCTGCTCGCAGGTAAAACATCCTGTTTTCAGAGGGCGAATAGAATGTGTTTATTTTCTATCGCAGCGAATCAGCATTTATTTCATATTCGGAAAGCAAGATTCCGATTATAAGATGAATTGCCATTCTGTAAGGAATATGAAACAATGCAGATTTTGGAAGGAAATTAAATTTATGTTTTCCATGCAGAAGGGTTTAACTATATATAAGTAAATTCCACCACAAAATTATTACCACTGAGTTTCTTAGGGTGATTAGATTTCTTATGGTGTGTATGGAAGAGCCTGCTATATTTGAGGATTGCAGAATAAACAACTTAGCATAGTACCTACGCATACTTGTACTTGTGATTAATTCTTATCGTCATTTTCCAAAGCAAGTTAGTTCTCAAAAGAACGTGTTAACTCATAATATCCTTAAGCTTTGTCAATGATTTAAAACTGTAAAATTAACACGCTTATTGTTATGTATTGTGACCGTACGTCCATAACAATTTTGACTCACACATCTACAAAGCTTTGTGATTATTTACTTTGCTTTCTGTACCAAACACGACTTTAATACAGAATCCCTACTGATAAAACATTACAATTTTATTATTATAAACGTGTAGATATAAACACGTTTTGTTACAAAATTTCGTTTTCTACAATTGTTTTATTTTAAAAAGTCCTATTTATGTTTAAATTAACAAAATTATTAACTGGTGATCGTAATATGCATTAATGTTTAATTTCTTTTATAAAAAATATGGACGTCACAATTTATTCTTCCTCAACTAATCTAGCAATGGTCTGTAGAAAAAAAGAAACACATTTTTTAATGATAAATTACGTGTGCAAATGAAAAAAATAAAAAAAAACATGCTGAATAAAAAATTTTTAATCCAAAGTTAAATTAATCAAAATGTCTCAATTTTTTAAAAACTTTATTTCCCGTTTTCGCTCATGAAACAACAGAAAGAGGTTAGAAATAATTTAAACCAAATGCCGTGTCATATCGCTGGTGATTTGGGTTGGCGCGTCTAAACGCCCAGTTTGTTAATGTATCAAAGCCAACTGATTTAGATATGAGAGAAATGTTTAAGTAGCTCAGTAGAAGTTCATTCCATATAAAGTATTTTCATTTGATAATAATAGGTCAATTATTCTAAGTAGAAAGATTCGTTCACATAAATATAAAACAGTCCCAAAAAATATAACTGCTATAAAACTTCCTATGTTGATGCTGTATATGGTTAATCAGTTTATAATTGTTGAATTTTTATCGATATCTGATGTTGCAGTAAATGATAATCGGATGTTGTTCAACACGCTTGTTTTATCGTATGATTTCGAAGAAATTGTCCCTAAAATGTTCGCCAAAATATAAAATTGTTATGATAGGCGTACAGTACATAATTCCCTGGTCTAATTTATCATATAAGTAGCACAACGAAAATTGCCACAGTTATTAGTGTTTTTTTTTCTAGATGAGAACACCTTTCTCGCATCTTTTATAATAGAAATGAAGCTGCATCATCTGACAAAGGCTTTCCTTTCAAAAACAGTTTTCTCGCTTCAAAATGTGAGAATCGGATGGGGCAAGGTGATGCAAAATACACAAGGAAGGATTTCATAGACGTTTGCGCTTCTGATCTCGAACAATGTGTTGTGCATCAGAGTCATATCTTGCAGGGGGGATATTTGCTGATCTAGCCTCACTTCTTGATTTTGATAATTTAATATATTTTCTGTAAATTGAAGGGTAATAAGCTCCTGTAAATTGTGGATCCCAGTTTAAGAAATATAGAGTGAATGCTTCTTTGGTACACTGTGGTAATCAATACGGTTTTGCTTTTGGAAAGTTGTCACCAACCTATTAATCCTCCCCACACACTAATCATGAGCTTTCAGGCGACTTGACAAATAGTCAAGCATGGATCTTCAAAGAAGATTGCCTCACAGTGGCTGACAGTTACCTCATCAATGACAGATGGAGGGCAACCAAGTCTCGGTGTTGCTGCTACAGATTTCATGACATATTGGAAATCACAATATCAACGTTTTACAAGAATAATATGATGCGACATCGTTTCTTTTAATTTCATCAAAACTTTCCTGTGATGAGCATGATTTCAAATAAGACAACTGATCACTGTATGACACTTGACAGGTTCCATTTCACACTTAACTAATGTCAAACACTTTTAAATCAGGGACAACAATTAATTCAGAGTTGTAATTTTCCACATGACCCATAAAGATATAAATCCTTGCATATACAACATTTCTACTAGATCAAACGGAAATGGGTCAGAGTCATTAATTATTGAACATCAATCGTATTTCAAAATATTTTGCACAATAAACATTTGTATAAAAATAATGACAAAAGACAAAAACATGAAGTAGATATTTAAACATAAAAACTCGAAATAAAATAGACGTTTTAATGAATTTAAAAATAAAAGGAAAAACTGTTAAGACGTGATCTCAGATTTTCACAAGAATAAAAACTTTGTTTTTAAAAGAAAATTATTAACATAAAGTATCATATTCGTTTCTCACGTTCTTGTGTGAGAGAATAACACATTTTTAACACAAGAATACCCATACACATAACAATATGGTTTTTACCTTTTAAAAAAAAATTATTTTACATCTTGCTGTTGATGGACGACGGCATGCTACATACGTTGTTGTGTGCAACTCAACTTGAAAGAGTGTTGAGTTTTGAGTTGGAGGTTTGGAAATAAGAGTGTCGAGTTTTGAAATTAGAAGTTTTGACAACAAAGTGTCGAATTTACCTGGTAAATAGTTTACCCATACACTTTAGTTAGTTTGAAGAGATTATCCTGGAACTTACATGTAATTTTATTAGAATATAAAGATATTTATAGACAGTTATTATCCCTGTTATCGCTTCATTGCAAGTTTCATTTTCTAGGAATTGTGTCTTAATATTTCTTAAAATTTTTTATTATACCAGTTAATATATTTCATACACTTTTTCTCTTTTATTTCCATTTTCATCAGTTGAAGTTCTCAGAAAGCTCACATTTAACTCTATGTGAAATACATAGATATTTGAATGTTCTGTTAAAGTTCTTGTCTTTCGTATGTTTTTACATGACACAACAAATATGTCTTCTATGCAAAAACCACATACATCAATGGTTTGTCTCTTTTTTAAAGCTTTACCTCATACATTTCCAGTGAACAATCATTTTTAGATTCTAACATCTCTTTTTGGGGAATTGTTTGAATCTCTCTTTCACTTGGTTCACCAGGTATATTTGCCAGTTAGTTTTTAAAATTCTTTTGTCTAATTTCAATTGCCCTATAATTACTGAAATAGAGATTTTCCAAAGATTCCACTTTTTTTCACGTCGTACATAAAACCTGGTATTTTTTTATTTTTACTCTCACTTTTTTTAGAAGACAATTATATCATTCTTAGTTTCTACTTATTGTCTCATATATATATATCATGTTTTACAGCTCTTTTTACAGGCACGGAATTGTGGAGGCATATTTAATATTCAACATCGGCCCAGTTGCTCCTATACCGGGTATGCTTGCTATGTACTTTTTAAAGTTCTTTTTCATAAGCCCAGTTGCTCCTATGATGACTGGTATAATTGAAACATCTTTTAGTTTCCAATTTCATTTCATATCATATATAAGTCCTTGATACTTTGTTATCTTTTCCCTCTCAACTCTGTTAAGCCCTGTATCATTGGGTACACTGACCTCTATTACGGTCGCTTTTTTGTTTGCTCTGTCCCAAATCACTATATCTGATTTAGCAGCTGCGTTTTCAAGATATGTACCAGTCGGGATTATGTAGTCATAATGAATGGTGTAGTCGTCATTCCCAACTGTTCGTTCGGGTATATGTTCCCAGGATTTTATACTGCACTGAATGTTGAGTTTCTTGTGTTAGCATATGATGCAACAAATTTGACATTGGTGCAAAAGATGAGCCACAAATTTCACAAGAATCTTTTTTCTCTTTTTATTTGCTTTCTTTGAAGATTGTAATGCAACAAAACCAACTGCAAATATTTCCATGCTTAATATTGAATCAACCCGAGAGCTCTTTTTAGTATGCCTGCTTTGAATTTGACTCCCTGGCAAAAAAGAAACACATACCTAACAAGAATGGGTTTTTTAACCCGTATCTGTTTTTATATGACTCAACAAACCTGACTTTTATGCAAAACAACAACAATATACTTCACCAACATATTTTCCTGGGGATTAAAAAAATTGATTTTTGTGCAAAAAATACATATTTACAGCAATGATGTTTTCAACAAATGTGACTTCTGTGCAAAAGAACAGCATACTTAACAAGAATGTGGTTTTTCTGCCGTATGTGTTTGCATATGGCTCAACAACGTTGATTTCTGTGCAAAAGAAGAACAACATACTTCACAAAAATGTGGTTTGTCTCCCGTATGTGTTTTCATATGCGCCAACAAATGTGACTTCTGTGCAAAAGAAGAACCACATACTTCACAAGAATGTGGTTTGTCTCCCGTATGTATTGACATATGCCGCACCAAATTTGACTTCCGTGCAAAACAAGAACCACATACTTCACAAGAATGTGGTTTGTCTGCCATATGTGTTGTCATATGATTCAACAAACCTGACTTCATTGCAAAAGAAGAACCACATACTTCACAAGAATGTGGTTTGTCCCCTGTATGTGTTGTCATATGATTCAACAAAGTTGACTTCAGTGCAAAAGAAGAACCACATACTTCACAAGAATGTGGTTTCTCTCCTGTATGTGTTAGCATATGACGGGACAAATTTGATTTCTGTGCAAAAGAAGAACCACATATTTCACAAGAATGTGATTTATCTCCCGTATGTGTTTTCATATGACGTAACAAATATGATTTCTGTGCAAAAGAAGTACCACATACTTCACAAAAATGTGGTTTATCTCCTATATGTGTTCTCATATGCCTAAACAAATTCGACTTCCATGCAAAAGAAGAACCACATACTTCACAAGAATGTGGTTTGTCTCCTGTATGTGTGTTCATATGACTCAACAAAGTTGACTTCTGTGAAAAAAAAGAGCCACATACTTCACAAGAATGTGTTTTTTCTCCAGTATGTGTTAGCATATGATCGGACATATTTGACCTCCAATCAAAAGAAGAACCACATACTTCACAAGAATGTAGTTTGTCTCCCGCATATGTGGTCTTATGCCTCAACAAATTTTACTTTCGTGCAAATGAAGAAGCACAACGTTCTCAAGAATATGGTTTGACTGCCATATGTGTTGTCATATGTTTCAACAAAAGTGACTTCTATGCAAAAGAAGAATCACATACTTCACAAGAGTGCGTTTTCCCCCTCGATGTGTTTTATAGGACGCAACAAATGTGATTTCTGTAATGTAGTTTGTATATATTTTGTCTTAATTTCCTTATCACTTTGTTTTTTCCTGGGGATGGTGTATTCTACGAGATGCAAAAAATTCCTATTAGTTCAGTTACTCCAATCGAGAGGTCTCTTTAAGATTCTAACCATCCCTTTAAGTGCTAATGTTTGTATTTTTTGCTCTTGGTTGACCGGGTATATTTGCCAGATAGTTTTTGAAATTCTTTTTTCTTAGTCTGGTTGCTCCTATAATGACTGCTATGATTGATACCTTCTTAACATTCCAGTTTTTTATGTCATACATAAGTCCTTTGTAATTTTGCCCCTCACAGCTGTTAAGGCAAGCATCATTAGGGATGCTTATTTCAACTAGGGTGCCACATTCACTTTCAAGTAACTGTAGGAAATTCGAAGTCATAATGGATATTTCCAATTTTTTTTCTGGTACATCTCCCAAAGATTTACTACTACATTGGATATTCAGGTTTTGCAGTAAAGATATTTTACCATGTTTTCATATTTTTACTCCACAAATTTGATTTCCATGCAAAAAAGAACCACATAATTCACAAAATATGCTTTATCAGTCATGTTTGATTGCATCTGATTCCACAAAACGTATATGCAATGTCGTGTATGATCATATGCAGGCTAGTAAATTTTAACTTTAGAAGATTTATATGAAAAAAATGTATAATTATTTTAAACCTTTTCTTAATCACCAATGAAGTCCTTATCCATTAATTTCTTTATATTGCTGCAAATTCTGAAAATATAAAATAAATATTAAAAAATATATTTCATTTGGTTAACTGCAATTTCTAATGTTGATTTTTGTTAAAATATCCAAATCATCTATTATTAATCAAATTTAAAAAATGAGAATTTTATGCAATACTGGTTAGTTAACAAAATTAATTTGTTTCTATTTTCAAATATTAAACTAAAAATCTTTACAATTCTTCATTTAAGGGATGAGGATTGATTATTCACATTATTTGGATTCTTCAGAATACTGTTCTAATTTTGGGTGTTATTTCCACAATGTTTCTATGTTACCCCCCGATCTTATTCAGGTGTTATAAGTGATGACTGGATAAAAAGCCTTATTGAAAATTCTATTTCCAATCTCACTGAGGATTACAACTTCAACGTTCAAAAGTATTTAAGTTACATCTGAATTTACCAAATACTCTAACCATAGCACCACGGGTCCTAGCAGACAATTCTAGTATGAAATTTGTGAACAAATTATTTTCTGTGTGTCATCACTATATATATATATATATATATATATATATATATATATATATATATATATATATTGTGAGATATTCTTGGACTGATGATGTGATTTTCCCTAGCAAGGTGGTAACTTAAACATGTTGGCATATGAGTAGCCACAAGTTTTCATATTCAATATATTCATATTGTTCTGTCTAAACATTGAGCACTCTTTGGTAGGCACATTATGTTTTTTGGTTTTGTTTAAATAACTAAACAATACTACCAATAATATATATTTTAGATGGAACTCTTTATTTAGAACATGAGAGTGGTATGTTTTCCGGTTGTAAGTGATGACTGGGTAAAAAGCCTTATTAAAAATTCTATTTCCAATCTCACTGAAGATTGAAACTTCAACGTTCAAGAGTATGTAAGTTACATCTGTATTTACCAAATATTCTAACCATAGCACCACGGATCCTAGCAGACAAATCTAGTATGAACATTTTTTTCTGCATGTTATCACTATATATATATATATATATATATAATATATATATATTATATATATATATATATATATATTATATATATATATATATATATATTATATATATATATATATATATATATTATATATATATATATATATATATATATATATATGGTGGCACAAAAAAAGTCAGAACTTATTTTTTTCAAAAGCTGCAAATTTAAGCTAAATTGAGTGTAACAGTTTAAAAACCTATACCTCATTTGATTCATCTTTTATTCTTCTTTAAGTTTTCCTGTTTATATTTGACTTTTAATTGAAGCATCGTAGTGTTCATGCAAGTATCCTAGTGTTCATGCCAATTTAAAAATTAACTTCAAATTGAGAAGGCATAAAGAAACTCTGCACTATGGAAAATTGTATTTTAATATAATTTTAGAACATTACTTTAACACAAATACAACAGGAAGACAATAAACTAAATATTTAGTAGTATAGCTCTTCTGCAATTAGACAATCTGCAATATTTTGGATATTCCTTGGATTTCTCTGCAGCAATTCTCGGATGAAAAAGCATCGCATTTTTCTTTCATTTTTGTCCCAAATTCTTCCCGATTTGAAATTTATCATTGTGTCAGTTGCGTGAATGGGAGCACTATCATGCATAAAAATGGGATTATCATCCAAATTTCGGCCAAAGTAAGGTAGAATATGCTAAGTCAACATATTAATGTACTTGGTCGAATGTATTCGACCTTGCAAGCGAACTATAGACACTAATAATAGGCCACAATAATAATGAACCTCAAACACCTTGTAGCTTTGAAACTGTGCAGCTGGGATTAAATTCTTCATCCTCCCTTACACTGATGTAATGCCTGCAACCAACGCTTTGCCTATTAGATTTTAATTCATTACTAAATATCACTTTAAGCCAATATGAAGTGTCATGATCTTCAATGCATCTGACGGTGTTCAGACGGCACTTTCTTTTCTTTACAGTAATCATTTGCTTGCATCTTGCAACAGAGTCTCATGAATTACATTTCTTCAATCTGTTCTTAGCTGTAGAAAGAGAACACTTCTTACCAAGATTACATTGTTGTGTGATTTGTGAAACCGTTTCAAACCTGTTTCTGACGTTTCTATCTACAGCATTATCTTCCGTGTAAGAAGTAACTCTAGCATGACCAGATTTCGGGGCATTACGAACATTGCCAGTTTTTGGTGTTTTTGCACAATCACTCGTAGTTATCTAATCAAATTTCAATCTGTGGCGGATTTCTCAAAAAAATATACCAGAAAGGTGGAGTGTAGTGAGCTCCTGACAATCACAAGAAGAAATTGAGCGATATGGACTAGGTGTTACGTTGTCTAAACTGGAACGACTACAATTATGATTAGAGATGCTTTGTTGCCTAAAAGGTGGTATATTAAGCTGGTTTAAAACTTATTTGTTTCAAAGTTTAACGCTTGTTTCCTTAAGACAGTTTACTTTTCACTGTTCTTTGGAATCTATAATCATTTACTTTATCCTATCAGGATCAACGGTTTCCTTTCTCCATCCATATATACTTCACCATAACTGATTTTCAATCTCTTCACATATTACATATTTTCAATGAATGACATGGCTAACCGCTGTATAATGTTCCACGTTTACATTAGTCATGATTTTTACATAAGCGTCTGTACATGCACATATTACATCTTTTCAATGTTTCTCTAACCTTACTATTAATGAATGACATGGCTAACCTTACTGTATAATGTTCTACATTTACATAATGATTTTTACATAATCGTCTGTACATGCACATATTCCTGGAGAGTCAAATCACCATTGTTTACTCTTGTGGAGGGTTTCTCCCATATTTTCCACCTCATTTTGATGCATATTGTTTTTGCTTGCTGTTGTAGGAAACAAACTACTACATTGTTTACATTATATAGATTGTAAAAATTGACTGGCTACATATTTAAGCAAATATTAAGTTATTCTAATTAATATTAAGTTGTTCTAACAAATAATACGTTATTCTAACAAATATTAAGTTATTCTAGCAAATAATAATTATTCTAACAAATAATAAGTTATTCTAATAAATATTAAGTTATTCTAACAAATAATAAGTTATTCTAACAAATAATAAGTTATTCTAACAAATATTAAGTTATTCTAACAAATATTAAATTATTCTAACAAATATTAAGTTATTCTAACAAATATTAAGTTATTCTAACAAATATTAAGTTATTCTAACAAATATTAAGTTATTCTAACAAATAATAAGTTATTCTAACAAATAATAAGTTATTCTAACAAATATAAAGTTATTCTAACAAATAATAAGTTATTCTAACAAATAATAAGTTATTCTAACAAATAATAAGTTATTCTAACAAATATAAAGTTATTCTTACAAATATTAAGTTATTCTAACAAATAATAAGTTATTCTAACAAATATTAAGTTATTCTAACAAATAATAAGTTATTCTAACAAATAATAAGTTATTTTAACAAATAATACGTTATTCTAACAAATAATAAGTTATTATAACAAATAAGTTATTCGAAAAAATATTTACTTATTCTAACAAATATAAGTTATTCTAACAAATATTAAGTTATTCTAACAAATAATAAGTTATTCTTACAAATAATAAGTTATTCTAACAAATAATAAGTTATTCTAACAAATAATAAGTTATTCTAACAAATAATAAGTTATTCTAACAAATAAAAAGTTATTCTAACAAATAAAAAGTTATTCTAACAAATAATAAGTTATTCTAACAAATATGAAGTTATTCTAACAAATAATAAGTTATTCTAACAAATAAGTTATTCTAACAAATAATAAGTTATTCTAACAAATAAAAAGTTATTCTAACAAATAATAAGTTATTCTAACAAATAATAAGTTATTCTAACAAATAATAAGTTAATCTAAACAATAATACGTTATTCTAACAAATAATAAGTTATAACAAATAATAAGTTATTCTAACAAATATTAAGTTATTCTAAACAATAATAAGTTATTCTAACAAATAAAAAGTTATTCTAACAAATAATAAGTTATTCTTACAAATAAGTTATTCTAGCAAATAATAAGTTATTCTTACAAATAAAAAGTTATTCTAACAAATAAAAAGTTATTCTAACAAATAAAAAGTTATTCTAACAAATAATAAGTTATTCTAACAAATAATAATTTATTCTAACAAATAATAATTTATTCTAACAAATAAAAAGTTATTCTAACAAATAAAAAGTTATTCTAACAAATAATAAGTTATTCTAACAAATAAAAAGTTATTCTAACAAATATTAAGTTATTCTAACAAATAATTTTTTATTCTAACAAATAATTAGTCATTCTAACAAATAAAAAGTAATTTTAACAAATAATAAGTTATTCTAAAAAATAAAAAGTTATCCAAACAAATAAAAAGTTATTCTAACAAATAATAAGTTATTCTAACAAATAAGTTATTCTTACAAATAATACGTTATTCTAACAAATAAGTTATTCTGACAAATAATACAGGAATCTTCACGAACACTTAACATACGACAAAGAAGGGTCCCATAAAGTTGAGGAAAGCAAAAATAAAACAATAAGGTAGTGACATTCCATTTTTGACCCTCCTGTTTCTGCTAAAGAAAATAGATATATATACATATATGTAATGCGCATAAGATAATAAAAAACAGACATATATATTCAAAATTTTATAAGCTAATTTTTTCTCTCTTTCGTGTTTCTTAACAAAAATTGATTTTGATTTGTTTTTTATCTTGTTCTTTCGTCAGTTGCATTTGCTATTGTTATAATGAAGCAGCAGCTTGTTTCTAATTTTATGCAGGGACTTCAGAATTAAAATTAAGCAGTAGGGTCAGAATTTAAAAAAAATCAGTAGGGTAGCTTAAAATGGATACATGCCTATATGCAAAAGATAGATTAGCAGAAGGCGTTTATAGTGGGATATAGTGTAGAAGCAGACAAGTCAGAAAACAGGTACTGAGATTTTTTAGTGGTTTAAGGGATAGGAGAGTGAAAATGGGGGTGATTAGACACAAGCCACAAGATCTTCAAGTGGATAATCAGAAAGCTATAGCAGAAGTTAAATGGAAATGGATTGACACAAGCTAGGACTATTAAGACGAGCCCATGGAGGTTTGTCACACAAGATAGCGGATTCTACAAGATATGGAGACAGACGTAAAAGAAGAAACAAAGTAGATAGTAGAGGACTAGTATTTAAAACTAAAGTAAGGAAAAGCGAAGTATATAATTAGGTGTTACTGAACAAGGGCATACCAACGTACATAGAATTGATTAGAATTCAGGGAAAAATTATAGAGGAGCAGAGTTGTCAGTAATAAATATATGATACTAAACCATTACTGGCTTAAGAAAAATGAGGCGAGGATATACTTCAGTTTAGGAACGATTAGAATATTTGACGAGTATATACCTCTGGAAGATGATGCCCATGTCAATAGTTAGGTCAGCACAGAAAATTATGTTGAAACACCAGCATCTGCATACATGTATGATTCGTGAGGGTTTGAGAAATTGTTGTAAGTTTGTAAGTTTCTATTGCTAATAAAGAACATTATCAACCAGTCACATTGAGAATGGGTTGCCAAATAACTAAGTTCAGAGGTGCTTGTAACATTACTGTGATTATTATACTTGATGAACAAAAGCATTTAATCCCCGAGAGGGTAGACAGTCAGCTTAAAATACCTCTAGAATATTCATTCAATATTAATATTAAACTCGTCTATACAGAATAGGAAAATACAGAGGTGGGCTTTGAAGGAGAGGGAAATATTTGTGTGGATCTCTTATTATGCACCGTGGATTTAAGCAGAGACAATGACGTTCCCTGGTAGAAATAGATGGTAGAAATTACTCATTAAGTCCAATAAACTTAGATCATTTAAAGATGCAGATGAAGAACGGTAAATCGTCTAAAATGGAACTAAAACCTTTATGGTGATGAATGAAATAGTGTATGATTGCAACCCGACGATGAACAATTGTGAAAGTTATATGTGCCACAGCATATGGTCACAAAATATGTATATATAGTAGTGGCTTCCTTCAATCCTGACAGACTATGGATAGCCACTGTAACGGTGCTAGTGCGTGAAGTTGTGCAATCTCCAACCACACCTCTCCTGAGTCAACGTTGTTGAATACCAGTGGCAAGTGGAGGTTCAGGACGACTGGAAACAATGCAGAGATAAGCAGAAAGTACATACAGCGTCTAGAATTCCCAAACAGTCACCCATCTGGTATTAGATAGGCTCAATGTTGCTTATCTTTTGTGACCTGACGAGAACTGGTGTGTTAACACAATAATGCTGTATATATAACTGGAATTGTTTAATTTGCATTTTTGATTGCATATTCTTATTATTTTTTTCTTTCTCTTGTTCTTCCTTTTTCAAGAAAGAAGTTTAACCTATGCAAGCATAAAGTTGACTGTGGAATGAGAAAAGGAAGAGAAAGTATTTTTTGCTAGTTTCTCATGATTTGAGATTTTTTTGTGAGTCGGAAACCAGAAACCATTTTTATGATTTTGCACATGTCAGAAAATGATCAGCTTCTTCTCATTCTAATCTGAGAAATAATGCCCTTTTTAGTATTTTTTTTTCAAAAATAGGAAGTCTGCATTGCACAAGTGACCGTCAACCATTTTAGGCTTTCTCTCTTTCTTTCCTTTCTATTTTGACCAATCCTTTGAAGCGCACACACACATGCTAGCCAAGTAAGTTACGATTTTCTATACACAAATTCAGAACATCTACTTATGAAATCCCCATTTATAATAACTTCCTTTTCATCTATCACAGTTAATGTCGCCAAAAGACAAAATAATTTAATTTTATGTCATCTTCACTTTTCAAACAGAATTGAAATTAAAAGGTCATATCACAATCTGGTAAGTAATTATGGAATCTCCATTATTAAAAGGAAAAACCAAAACAATTTTTCAACATGTAAAAAATACATGTAAATAAAGAAAAAATGTTATTTGCTCGTATCATTTGGATTATTGTCCTCATCTTGAATGTTATTTTTACAATGTTTGCACAATAAATAATCTAAAAACATTCAGAACAGAATATTGTAATTTGTTTAAGAATCATGATTATTTTTTTAATTTATTCCAAGGTATTTGTAAGGTTTGTTGAATGTATTTTTGAGAGAACTTTTAAATACAACATAATAAGTTTCTTTACTTATCAGCATTCTTTAACCAAACGAACAGAACATTTGATAACTGCATTTCAAAATAAATAAACAGGAAAACACTTTGGTATACTTATGTGTGGAATCAGTTACTAATACATCGATCTTTCATATTGAAACCACGAGACGAGAATAAAAACATTTAATTAAAGAAAGAAGAAAACGACTAAATATCCAAAATGCTTTTAAAAAATGGCTAAATTCGTAAAATTTGCTGAAAAAGCCGATGTTTACAAAATGGGGGATCGATTTACTAGAACTTTGTATTAGAAACAGAGCACAACTTAAAAATTGTAAATATTGAAATTTTTTTGATAATCTGGAAGATTAGTGACAAGTACACAGGAGCATACCACTTCCACACATGTGTTGAGCATTTTTTTTTACTTTAAACCAGTAAAAATCATTTAAAATTCATACTTTTTTTTCATTGTAAACTATAAAGAAGTTGTACTGGTCAATGTCTAGAATCTTTCAAGCCCCCTCCCAAAAAGCTTTTATGATTACCACTTTTATAAGTTTTCGGGGGTGCTGAAAACGAATATATGCTTTTACAGTGGCGCAGAGAAATAGTTTTCATGATATGAAAAATGTACTTTTTTAAAAAGTGGTGTATCACTTTTCATTACAAATTTGATGCAAAATGAGCACCCACTTTATGGCAACGTAGTGAGTGGAGATAAAAGTTCTTTTTCTAATTTCATCTTTCATTAAAGGCCAAAGACATTAAAGAACAGAAAAAAAGAGAAAAATCTGCATACAAATACGTGTCATTCCTTATGTTATCAATGGTGACCATTTTTGTATGTGTAAGCATATACATATTTTTGCCGCAAAGTAGTTTTCTGATTATTAAGCAGTGTAATTCCTTATGTAATCATTGATTGCCAATTCTTTACATTGTATAATATTCGGAAAAGGATTTGTTTGTGACAAAGTTTAATGGGATATTCGTTTTCAGCATACAAAAAAACCTATAGAAATCGTCATGTTAAAAGTGATTGTTAAGGTCAAAAGTAAGTAACAATTTACCAACATGGCTTTCAGGCAGCCCCCCCCAAATTATCACTGTGTGGCCTAAAAGTGCATGCTTATTTGGTGCTAGTGAACTTATTGATCCGTGCTATTTTTAAAATAGTATTTTCAAGTTTAATTAAAGTTTTAAATCTTTTTTTATTAAATTGTAAGGTTAAAGTACAGAATAGGTACAAAGCACCCTCCTCTCCCTATGTTAAGAATGGTTTTCTAAAAATAACATTATTATTTCAGCATGGATCAATAAGTGCACTAATACCGCTAATTTTACATTAAATTTATATTAAAAAAAGTGATTCCCACTTTTGGAAAAAGTAATTTCCTCATATCCTGAAATCTAATTCTCTGCGGCACTTTTGAAGGATATATTCGTTTTCAGCAAACCCGAAAAACTGTAAAAGTTTTCATTGTAAAGATTTTTTGATTTTTTGCTTTACATCAGATTCTAGACATTGATCGTTGTTTTTTTTATGCTTAAGTATTGAAAATAAAATAATAGATTAATGATAATAATCCATAGGGTCTGCCAAACGATTGTGAAAAATGGACCGCATGTTTCCATGATGTCAGATTTGTGTTAACTATATGAACTATGGAAAAGCAGAAGCAACTTAATGATTTTTTAAACCTTTGTTTATCTACTTCAAACTGCAATTAATAATTAATCTTTGTTATAATTTTGTTAGGTTTTAAGATTTACACAGTTTAATAATTAATAATATTATAAACATTTTTATATTAAATATGAAATACGGTTTTACTGAATGTTCATTTGGTTGCCTATGAGCTTCCATATTTTGTTTGGTAAAAAAAAAGACCAACAAAATATGGGGGGCTACAAAATGCTTAATATTTGTGTAATAAAATTTTCAAATTGGTTTTAATCTGGCGATAAAATAGCTGACAGGAGTCATGTTTATATTAAAACAAAAAAAAATTAAACACAATTAAAAATCTATGTTGTAATGGAACATTTTGAAATAATTTTAATAGTTTTAATCTTTTAAAAATTAATTGATGTTTGCAAAGTTTCTTTTTCTTGGCAATTCAACTGATTATAGTATATATTAATTCAAAACAAAAAACGCTATCAAAAAAACATAATGATATTAAGTTTATATCAATTTTTTAATTGCAACTTCAAGGTAAATTTTTGTTCAGTATGTGTATTTAAATTTTAAAAAATAATTGTTTTTGCTTATTTGACCTCTTATGTTTCATAATAAATAGAAATTTCGATAGATTTAAATATATTTTGTTCGAATTTCGAAAAAAATAAATATGGGGGGGGGCACGCACTAAAAAAATATTTCCCCTCGTATATTTTACGAAAACTGCATTTTATATGTAATTTCATTCTAAAATGGATACGTATGGAAAATTTCATGAAATCTGACCATTAGTTGATTTTTGCTAGATTTATTAAATACGGGTATGTTTTCATGTTTGGAATGTTTACTACATGAGAACGTTATTTTAAAGCGCCAATTATGTAAACACGATTTTCGTCTCGCAATTTCATAATTTTCGTTCGATGAAAACATTTTTAAAAAATTATTACTGGTTTATTTTTGCCCTTCTTTTAAATGGTACAAAAGTTATACTGATAATATTAATTTATAATAAAGTTACATCGTTTTACATATAGGGTGGGGTAATTCTGTGGTGACTTTTGTCAGTCCCTAATAATCCACTGAGAAAATTATTAAAAAAAAGATGAAAAACAAACAAAAAACCATTAAACAATGAAAAACATTTAAGATATATAGGTTTTTTGTGTGTGTGTGTTTTTTTTGTAAACAAAAAACAACATTAGTTAAAAATATTCAAAATTAATTACATTTTTTCTTTTCGTAAACGATAAAGAAGCTGTCTTTTTTTTTTACATTTAAGTCAATATTGAAAAAAAAAAACAATCGACAGCGAAAAATTTTTCAACAATAAATCAACATTTTCATTAGGATTATTCGCTTAATAAATGTAGTTATCTCCCTTACATTTTTAACGTATTCTGCAAATGCGCAAAAATCGATACTTAATTCATGTAGTGATACTTACGTCTTTGTTTTATAATCTGCTTTCGATTAACTTTATCTGCTTTTATAAAGGAAACAATTTTTCAAATGTGATGGACTTTACAAACTCAACTTAACATTCAAGATGACGAACGGAAAGGCAAGTTCGCAGAAAACAAAATTGAAGAGGAAAAAAAAAAAAAAAATCATTTCGAAATAGAGCCCATCTATTTGGTGAATATCACAGATGAAACTAGTATTATTTTATTTGATATTTTAATATTTACATGAGAGAGAACAGATTATATGTTTCATCTTTATTAATTCTCTAATTCGTTGCACGTGCAATTTAATGGCGGAAACTGATAGTTTTTAAAGCCGCCTTTTCGTATTTTTATTTATTTATTTACTAATTTATTTTTTAGATTCCTGTTGTTTTTTTTTAATTGTGTTTGAAATATTAATCTGGTGCTGGTGCAGTTAAAAAATGGAGATATTGAAAAAGACCCATAGTTAATATCTATACGAAAAAAAATACACGTGAAATGTTTTTTACGGCGTCGTTAGAAACTTAAACTTGATCTGAAAGACTGATATTAGATTTTTGGGACTATTTCAGAGATAATTAGTAAATAAAATCTTAAAATATTGATTTTAAAAAATACCCCTTGTTTGTGCAAAAAAAAAATTAATTAGCCCCCTCCCCTCGCCCAAGCAAGTACAATCAATCAACGCATGTATTTGTCTAAATTAATTATTAAAAATAAAAATGGAAATAAAATAAATTACTCATTATTAAAAATAATACCATTTTTCGATTATTTTTCTTAATGGTCCTGGATTTAAATTTAAAAAAAAAATTCTTTGTTTTTTATTCAAATTTTTATTTATTTATTTATTTATTAATTTTTTTTGTCTTCGGGATTAAAAAAAATTCTTACGCTGATTTCTACACCAGCCATACAAGAAAAATATTATAATATTACATTTGAAATTTCCGCGAGAATTTTTATCATTAAAACCACATTAAATATTTTTGAAATTATATTATTTTTTGTGAAAATATTGAATGAATAGTGCTTATCGTAATGTTCCTGAAATATTAAAAATATTTTAAATTGTTAACATCTACAATTCTTTATTTTTTATATAAAAGAAGCAAACAGGAATTCATGAGTTATTTTTTTAGTTCTTAAATTTTTAATTTAGTAAAATTGTTTTGATTCATAAAAAAATAATACATTTTCACTAAAAGTTAAAAAAAAATAACGAGTTCAGTATATTCTGTGATGGTTAATAAAAACTGAAAATTTCATAAAAATCAGTTAATTTCCTGAATTTTGGTGAATTTTTAAATGAAGGTAGGGGTCAAAATGTTTATGTATTTTGGGGATCGGCCATTCATTTTGCACGTGCCTGAGTTTAACTCATCTGAGCCCACTATCGGATTACAGTATTTGCTAATAAAGCTCTCTTCACTTTTCCATACACTTCACCAAGCAAGCTGTGGCATATTCTTAACTCAATATTGGTTTAGTGTTCTCTCTGCTTCTCGCTACTTAACATGGTGTCAGTGGGATTTCTATATTCGGGATGACCCACATATACTTAGTCAACACTTCCAACACATGTTTGGCAAAAACCCATGCAGTATAAACTCTAGACTTATGTACATGCTCGTCCATACAGAAGAGGCATTTATCGGACCACGTTGATTAAAACAAGATTGAAATTTTGACAAAACCTATTCATCAACTAAATGGAAATGGATGGCGATTTGCAAGAAAACTGGGTGCTTGCCAAACTAACATGGGAGAAGTACGCGGCATCAGTACTTTGAAAACAAACAGAACATCATATACCAATGGTAAAAATACACAACTTATCCAGGTAGGTAGAAGAGGAACTGATCGACCTGAATAAAAGCATCAAAATACATAATGTACGGATGTACCCAGGTACATAAAAGAGTAACTTATCGAAATAAATAAAAGCATTAAAATACATAACTTATCCAGATAGGTAGAAGAGTAAGTTGTCGAACTGAATAAAAGTATTAAAATAGAAAACTTATCCAGGTAGGTAGAAGAGTAATTTATCGAACCGAATAAAAGCATCAAAATACATAACTTATCCAGGTAGGTAGAAGAGTAAGTTGTCGAACTGAATAAAAGTATTAAAATAGAAAACTTATCCAGGTAGGTAGAAGAGTAATTTATCGAACCGAATAAAAGCATTAAAATACATAACTTATCCAGGTAGGTAGAAGAGTAATTTATCGAACCGAATAAAAGCATTAAAATACATAACTTATCCAGGTAGGTAGAAGAGTAATTTATCGAACCGAATAAAAGCATTGAAATAAATAACTTATCCAGGTAGGTAGAAGAGTAACTTATCAAACCGAATAAAAACATTAAAATACATAACTTATCCATGTATGTAGAAGAGTAACTTATTGACACGAATGAAAGCAATCAAAATGATAACTTATCCAGGTAGGTAGAAGAGTAACTTATTGAATCGAATAAAAGCGGGGAAATACATAACTTATCCAGGTAGGTAGAAGAGTATCTCATCGAACCAAATAAAAGTATTAAAATACATAACTAATCCAGATAGAAAGAAGAGTAACTTATCAAACTGAATAAAAACATTAAAATACATAACTTATCCAGGTAGGTAGAAGAGTAACTCATCTATCTTAATAGAAGCATTAAAATCCAGGTAGGTAGAAGAGTAACTTATCTTGCTTTATCACTGTTTTTTTGTTTGTGGTTAACATAACTCGCCAAAATGGTGAATTGTTATTTTTATTTATTTTGAATGCAACTTATATTTTTCTATTACAAAATATTTTTCTACTTTTTTTTTGTTGCAGCGAAATGAAGATACACAAAAAAATAATTAAAACTAATTATTGCAGTAATTAAAAAAAAAGTGACAAGATAATAATTGTCTGTATTTTTGAGATGAGGTGTTTTCATTGATTGAGATTGTCGGACTGACTTCCTCATCTTGGTTGTTATCGTCACAACGTTTCGGCCGTTTTGCCCTCCGGCCTTCATCAGGTGTTTTGTATCGAACTGGGAAACCGTTTGTTAGGAGTCTCGAACCCAACCTTTTATCATTATTACGGGGGTACCGTGTTTGGACTCCAGCTAGGAGTCTCGAACCCAACCCTTTATCATCATTACGGGGTACGGTACCGTGTTCGGACTCCAGCTAGACCCTATGTCACTAGTGACATTCAAAACAGAAAATCAGCAACTATGTCCAGGGGCCTAGCTGGAGTCCGAACACGGTACCCCCGAGTGGTCCTAGACGTTGTATCAAAGTTTACAGTTACCCAAAGGTGCTGAGTTCAATCCTGAACGAAGGCAGTAAAAAGTAACATTCAAAACAGAGAATCAGCAACTATGTCTCATAGCTGGAGTCCGAACACGGTACCCCCGTAATAATAATAAAGGGTAGGGTTCGAGACTCCTAACAAACGGTTC
This sequence comes from Euprymna scolopes, assembly GCF_053919585.1. Lineage (NCBI taxonomy): Eukaryota > Metazoa > Mollusca > Cephalopoda > Sepiida > Sepiolidae > Euprymna > Euprymna scolopes. The sequence continues at coordinate 46,532,457 of NC_136527.1, read as the reverse complement.
CCCAGTTCGATACAAAGCACCTGATGAAGGCCGGAGGGCAAAATTTGTCAGTTTCTGACGCCGTAAAAATTTTTTTCACTTGTGATTTTTAAAATTTAATCTTTGAAACGCAATAAAAAAAAATCGGAAAATCTATAAATAAAAAAATTGTACGCCAGCTTTCAAAACTATTAGTTTCCGCCAACGAAATAGCGAATTACAAAAAGATGAATAAATGATTAAATAAATAAATAAATAAATAAATACAAATACGAAAAGGCGGCTTTAGAAACTATCAGTTTCCGCCATTAAATTGCACGTGCAACGAATTAGAGAATTAATAAAGATGAAACTTGTAATCTGTTCTCTCTCATGTAAATATTAAAATGTTAAATAAAATAATACTAATTTTATCCGTGATATTCACCAAATAGATCGGCTCTATTTCGAAATATTTTATTTTTTTATTTTTCCTCTTCAATTTTGTTTTCTGCGAACTTGTTCTTCCGTTCGTCATCTTGAATGTTAACTTGAGCTTGTAAAGACAATCACATTTGAAAAATCGTTTCCTTTATAAAAGCAGATAAAGTTAATCGAAAGCAGATTATAAAACAAAAACGTAAGTATTACTACATGAATTCAGCATCGATTTTTGTGCATTTGCAGAATAAGTTAAAAATGTAAGGGAGATAACTACAATTACTGAGCGAATAATCCTAATGAAAATGTTGATTTATCGTTAACTACTATTTTAATATTTGCATAACAGATTACGAACTTCATCTTTATTAATTCTCTCATTTTTAAGTGACTAATAGGAACTATCATTTTTATGTGAATCTTTTCCAAAAATGTACACATGATCTTGTGACATCATTATGCGCTTGATACGAGCAACGGCGAAGTTTTTTTTTAAAATTATTATCTACTGTAATTAAATTTAATAGAAATTTATTTTACCTAAACATTAAATTATCGAAATGTAAAAAATATTCATCATTATCGTTAGAAATAATTAAATAAAATCTGTTTTTTTTTTCAAGTTTTACTCCAATAAAATTTGTCAGAATATGTGATTTTCTTAGATAAAAAAATACTTAATCGGTTTACATGATTATTGGAATATGACATCTTCGTTCGGTGACGGGTACATACATAAAAAGATTTTTCTTTAAATTTTTTTTTTCATAGGCCCAATTAAATTATTAAAAAAAACAAAATAATATTAAATATATATATCATTTTTTTTCATTGCAACTTCTACATATATTTTTGTTCACGACATATATTTTTGTTCACTACGTGTATTTAAACTTTTAAATAATAAATATTTGTTACTTATTTGAACTTTTATGTTTCATAATAAAAAGAAATTTCGATAAAATTGTTCAACTTTTGAAAAAAATATATAGGGGGGAGGACACGCACTAAAAGATATTTCCTCACATATATTTTACAGAAACTGCATTTTATATGAAATTTCATTCTGAAATGCATAAGTATCGAAAATTTAATTAGAATCTGACCATTAGCTGATTGTTTAATAGATTTATTAAACACAGGTATGTTTTCACGTGCTTACTACATGGGAACGTTATTTTAAAGTGTCAATTATGTGAACACAGTTTTCGTCTCGCAATTTCATTATTTTCGTACGATGAAAACATTTTTTAAAAATTATTATTATTTTATTTTTCCCTTTTTTTTTAAATGGTCTGAAAGTTATTATAATATTAACTTTTAATAAAATTACATCGTTTTACATATGGGGTGGGGTAGTTCTGTGGTGAATTTTGCCTATTGAAAGCTAAAAAGCAATGGTCAATGTCTAGAATCTTTCAAACTCCACAAATTCTTTACAGTGACGACTTGTATAGGTTTTCGAGGGTACTGAAGAAGTGGTGCAGAGAATTAGTTTTCATGATATGAGGAAATTAATTTTTCAAAAAGTGGGGATCATTTTTCTATATAAATTTAATGTAAAATGAGCACCCACTTTCTGGCCACATGGTGATATTTGGGGGAGGGACTGCTTTAAAGCCGTTTTGGTAAGTTTTTACTTCCTTTTAACCTTAACCATCACCTTTTACATGACGACTTCTATAGGTTTTTAGGTATGCTGAAAACGAATATCGCATTTTAAATTACCGCAAACAAGTAGTTTTCTGAATATTAAGCAAAGTAATTCTTTATGTTATCAGTGGTTTTCTGAATATTAAGCAAAGTAATTCTTTATGTTATCAGTGGTTTTCTGAATATTAAGCAAAGTAATTCTTTATGTTATCAGTAGTTTTCTGAATATTAAGCAAAGTAATTCTTTATGTTATCAGTGGTTTTCTGAATATTAAGCAAAGTAATTCTTTATGTTATCAGTAGTTTTCTGAATATTAAGCAAAGTAATTCTTTATGTTATCAGTGGTTTTCTGAATATTAAGCAAAGTAATTCTTTATGTTATCAGTAGTTTTCTGAATATTAAGCAAAGTAATTCTTTATGTTATCAGTGGTTTTCTGAATATTAAGCAAAGTAATTCTTTATGTTATCAGTAGTTTTCTGAATATTAAGCAAAGTAATTCTTTATGTTATCAGGGGTTTTCTGAATATTAAGCAAAGCAATTCTTTATGTTATCAGTGGTTTTCTGAATATTAAGCAAAGTAATTCTTTATGTTATCAGTAGTTTTCTGAATATTAAGCAAAGTAATTCTTTATGTTATCAGTGGTTTTCTGAATATTAAGCAAAGTAATTCTTTATGTTATCAGTGGTTTTCTGAATATTAAGCAAAGTAATTCTTTATGTTATCAGTGGTTTTCTGAATATTAAGCAAAGTAATTCTTTATGTTATCAGTAGTTTTCTTAATATTAAGCTAAGTAATTCTTTTTGTTATCAGTGGTGGCCACCAATCATAACATAAGGACTTACATTGCTTAATATTCAGAAAACTCGTTATTGTCTTAACAATTTTTTTTTCTTTCCAAGAATAAGTTTCTTTTTTCTTTTATCTTAATACGGCGAACACCCAATGCATGGTGAATATCATTTCTTTTGTTTTTCTCATAATCTTTTCTTTCATAACTCATTCCTAACACTTTGCATACTTTGTTAAAATGGTTGACCGAAATCATCTTCCAAAGTGTCATGTATAGAACGAACCCGAAGCAAAGAAAATATGTTTGTTAAGTAGCGAGAAGCAGAGAGAACATGAAGCCGATATTGAATTAAAAATATACCTCAGCTTTATTGACATCCTTTATTTCCTCATTGGTTCTTGGTTTGACTGAACGAGACGTGTGCTTTGTTATATTTTGTGTGTGTGTGTGTGTGTGTGTGTTAGCATGTGCAGTCTCTCAATCGTGCAGGAGGTTTGATCACCTGCTTAGACTTACAAAGTTGTTTCTCATGGGTTGTTTCTCATGGTGGTTCTGGGTTTGCCTGATATTCTTTGTTTCAGATGGCGTGGAGGCATGTTGTGGAGAGAGATGGATGTGGATTCTGTTTCTTCTATACTTCGACCCCAAAACTGCGGGGTCCTACTTTACTAATGGCTGTTCCAAGTTACCAGTTGCTGTAAGGGCTTTGTGGGTGGCATTTCACTCTTACAGCCTGACCTATGGTGAGATTTGGTAGTGGCTTGGTATGACAGTCATCATATGTTTTTGCCGGTTGTTGTTTTTTTATGAGGTTATCTTGTAACTCTGCTTGCACTTGCGGTGTTTTATCTGTGGTTTTGCAAGGTAGCATGGAGCGAGTGCACCTGGAAAAGAATGCTTGTGCTGGTGAGCTATGCATACCAGGTGTTGTAGCATTGCACCATTTCAATAAGGCTTTCCACATGTCTGTGCCTTCCTTTGTCGATGTCTTTATCATGCCTTTCATCAATTTCACTGCTGCTTCGGCCCATTCGATTTCTGTCCTCAAGCCCTTTTTTGTAATCTTTATTAGTGTCTAGTATTGTGCCATGACTGGTCTCTTCTCGAATCTGTAAGAGGCGGTGGTCTGTAACAAGTATAGGCTCTCTTCCATACTGATTGGTCTGTAACAAAGAGGCTCTCTTCCATATTGATGTTTCCCAAGTTTCTTGTGAGTTCCTGTTCTTGCAGTTGGAATATGATGAAGTTATCTTCTGTTGTGGCTTCATGAGTGTGACGCACAAGACAGGGTATCGCTAATGTACATTTGCGGTCCTGACTTGTATCTCATGTCTAAGAGGTATTTTTGAAGCCTTAGCCGCATCTGCTGAAGTCTCTTTGGTCTCACATGAATGGGTTTTGCGAGTATTGTCTCCAGTGGTTTATGGTCAAAGAATACTTTGACTTTCTCTTTACTGAGAATGTATTGTTCAAAACGTTCTGTGGCGAATACGATGGCAAGACACTCTTTCTCAATCTGGGCATAGTTTCGCTCAGTTTTCTGTGAGTACTCGGGATGCCTATGCAACGAGATGTCCTTCCAGTGTTAGGACTCCCCAAGACCAACTTCCGTGCTGTCACATTCAAGTGAGACCTTCTTATTGAAGTCATAAAAGTGAAGAATAGGGGCTTCAGTGATGAGCTTTTATGTCTGAATAAATGCTGTTTCATGTTGTGACAGCCAGTCAAAGACAGATTCCTTGTCCAGTAAGCATCGCAGTGGTTCACCTACTGTACTGAGTTTGGGTGCAAACTTAGCAAGGTAGTTTATCACTCCTAGTAATCATGAACACCTTGGATGTCTGTAGGGCGTTGCATCTTTGATATTGCTTTGACTTTATCTGGATCTGGTGCCAACCCTTGTGCACTGAAAGTACGTTCCATGTAGTTGTTGGAATTAAATAAAAAATATTAAATAAAGAAGTAGTCAACCATCTCAGCAGAAACAACCTTCTTATGCAATATGGTTTCCACTCCGCAAGATCTACAGCAGATGTGCTAACGGTTATATCTCATAGGATTAGTGAATCTCTTAACAAAGTCTTCCTTTCTAGGGCAATTGCTCTTGACATATCAAAGGCCTTCGATAAGGTATGGCATAAGGGCCTACTTCACAAGATTTCCAGCTATGGTATCACTGGTAATGTTTTCTCAATCATTAAATCATTTCTCCATAAGATTAGTGGCTGATGGGCAGAAATCAGAGGCCCACAGTATTAATGCTGGAGTCCCTCAGGGGTCCATCTTGGGCCCAACTCTCTTCCTGATCTACATCAATGATCTCCCAAAACACATACTTAAATCATTCGTTGACATCTATGCTGATGACAGGACCATCTATAGCAACACATCAAAGACCATAAATGCCAAGGTTCTCTCTAATTCTCTCTCTTCTGATCTAGAGCGCGTGGTACAGTGGGGGGAAGAGGTGGCTGGTTACTTTTAATGCATCCATGTGTTAAAAGGTATGAGCTTCAGTGCAGAGCTAGCCCGTCCAGAAAGTAATGATTGTGACTTACTATCCATGACTTGAAAGGTGATATTTTTTATTCCCTTCACTTCACGTCGAGGTAGTGGAACTCCTCGAGACCAAGCCTACGCATGCAAGAATACGGCATAATGATGGTTGGGAGGATTCAGTAGCGCTAAGGCATTTGGCTTGTTTTCCACACTGTGATGGACCTCACGTTCCTGCTTAGAATACTTGACCCGACCTTGCAAATGCAGACCCAGCCCATATGATTGAAACAAATCCAGTTGACAATACACCTAATGCAGAACATATAGAGAATTTGCAGAGACTGGCTAGTCCTTCGAATATTGAACTGCTTCCATGTCGGTCTAGCTGAATCTGTAAACCAGTCCAGCAACTGGACTTATAAATAAAACACATCGCCACTTTCAAAGATAACTTTCTACTTCGGAAAAAAAAGTCTAGACCTAGCAATCTCTCTTACTAATGGGGGGGGGAGATTGTTATATTTCTGTTAAAGTAAAAGTTTCTATGGCACGTGATTTTGCACATGTTCCTTTTCATTACTAACAGTTCTTGCGTTTACTGCTGCTCCTTACTATTTGCTCTTATGTTTACTATTTGCTCTTACGTTTATCATTGGCTGTGAAATTTGTTTGGTACAGCCTAGTAAAGAGGTTTTGGTCTGTCTTCCATTCTATGATAAAACACCACACAGTGGAGTGTTATTGAGCCCAAAGGTTGAAGTATAGAGTTGTCATACAGTTGAAGCGGTGCTTTAGTAATGCATTTGTAGTCAGCAAAGGCCAAAGTACTGCAGCTGGGCCCAGTGTCAATTTGGAATTTGCATAAAGTTTTAGTGCTGTCTCCCAGGGTGGATATACAAACGTCTGCTTGATAGTGTTTCGACCTGTGAGACTTCTCAGGGCAGAAATGCTTTCATCGCTGCAACTGCTTCTGTTTCCACATAGCGCACCTTTGCAGTTTGCTGTGTTGAGGCTTTATTTTGCCGTTGTGATGGGGTGGATTGCGCCTGTGATTGGTATCTCTGTCAATATGGTTGCACTTTATGCAGATAGCACATATGAGTCCATAAGCCTGACACTTTCCTTTGTCATGGCTGTCCACAGAATTTGCAGTCCTTTTTGAATTCTCGTGGCTTTTTATCTCCTTTGGTGTAGTGGATAGTTTCTGTTGGGTTGTTCAGTTTGCTGAGCTGTTTTCAGCCTGTTTGGTGTTCCTGCAAATATCTATCACCCTGTCTAGGGTGACCCAAACATTATTATTACAGGTACCTGTTACTATTCGGTCTCACAGTAGCTCATCCTCAAGGGCACTGTAGTCACATGTTTTGATTAAGTGTCTTAGTTTGATCAAATACACATAAAATTTTCCGCCCTATTCCTGTGTACAGGAATTAAACATATACTGTTGGTATCTGATGTTCTGTTTGGGTTCAAAGTACTCTGTCAGTCTTTCCAGAATTTTTTGTGTCTGCTCATTCCTTGCTGATTAGTGAAAGGACTGTACCTACCTATACGTTTGCTACGTTTTTCCCCAATTTCCATTGCTGCTGTATAGTTCTCCGATGTTAGTTTGAAAAGCGTCCAGTTTTCTCGCAAATCACCATCCATTTCCATTTTTACTCACAGTGGAATTGCAGACGCCATGTTTATTGACGAATAGGTTTTGTCAAAATTCCGAGCTTGTTTAAATCCACATGGTCCAATAAATGTCTTTTTCGTATAGAGACGAGGGTGTACGTAAGACTAGAGTTTAGAGTATTATATTGCATGGGTTTTGCCGAACATGTGTTGGAAGTGTTCACTGAGTGTATATGGTTTATTCCAAAGAGAGAAATCCCGCTGACACTATGTTAAGTAGCGAGAAGCAGAGAGAACACAAAGCTGATATTGAGTTTAGAATATGCTGCAGCTTTATTGCTTGATGATGGTGGCCTGTGAAGCTAGTCGTGTTTTCACATGCACAGTTTTGCAGGAGGTTGTAGTCGTAGCTATGTACTTTGTTGTAGCCACAGCTCTGTAACAATGTAAAAACAGAATAGGAGATAAATTGTGTTCAAATTTTTGGCAATTTTCACTGTCATGCTATGTGCAACAACAAATGTATAACCGTTTCTGCCTTCTTATTACGAACTGCAAAAGCCTCCAGCCAACCACTATACATATCGATGAAAGTAACTATGTACTGTTACCAGAAAGTGTCTTTGGGTAGGGCCCAAAAATATTCAACGCCAGTTTTATGAAAGGAAAATGAGGCAGATTGCACTTCTGCATTCAAAGTTGTTGCTTCCTCAGATCTCTTGTTTGACACATTTTTGATACATTTCCTACATATTCATTCACCTCATAAATAAACACGACCAAATAAACACGACCAGAAATATTTTTGCTTAATGACATGAGACGTCTTTTCCACAACCATTATTGTCATGGTACTGTACTAACACTTTTTATTAAGATGCGATGGTACATATAACTTTATCAATAGATTGTTGTCAGGTTGGGACAACTATACGCTATCTCATCTATCACTATGAACTTTTTTTTTGTGCATCCGCATCTTTAAATCCAAAAATTTCATTATCTGCATCTTGTTCCCTAATTTAATAAAAACCCAACAACGTAAGACAGTCATGCGATACTGATATGCCCCCAACCTTCTCATACAATGCAAACTAAAGTAATTCCTATCATCTAATTCTACCATGAATTGTCATTGTCTTGACTAGCCGTCCACACAAACATTGTCCTTCCCTTTAAAGTACTATCTCATCTGCCTATCACTAAGTTTATGGGATAAGGAGTAAATTTTTTAACATATTTACTCTCGCTCAGATCATAGACCATTTTTAGGTCATAGACTCTGTGGTTAGAAGCAAGAAAGAGAAGTCTTACTGTGGGTGCTCAGCGAGTGAGTTCAGGCAAAGAAAAGGAAGAACAAACATGGCGGCCAGCATTTTTATTTCGTCCGTTCTCACATAATCTCGTGTGTGCGTGAAGATGGAACCTATAAAACGATGTTCATTTCTGGGTGCTGGGAGATGATTCCCGATCAGCCAGGAGAGAAGGCAACGAGAGAGAAGAGACAGAGGACTGTAGCGATAATCTTACTTAAACATTCCGGTTGTGTATTTGAGGTGACCCCCCCTCCTCATTTTACATCAGACTCGCATGATTGGAGCGTCCTTGTACATTCTGAAGTCCTTCTCAGGATCGGGATAAGCCAGTATAACCATATCTGTGAGCTTCAGTTTTAGGTTTGCAAAGGCAAAATAACAGTAGAACCTCACATATTTCCTGACGGTAGTTGAAGTCGAGATTTTATTGATTTGACTTTGTCCAGGTCTGGCTATATACGCATGTCACTTAATTTGAACCCCAGATACTGTACTTCTCCTAAAACCTCACACTACACCTACTTACTATACAAATGTATAACAAATAAAAGTTACTTGTGCTCTACCATGCTGAAATAATAACGTTATTATTTAGAAACCCATTCTTAACATGGGTAAGGAAGGGTGTTTTTAACTATTCTGTACTTTCACTTTACAATTAAATAGATAAGATATCGTGAAACTTTAATTTATTCCTCGTATCTGTAAAACAAACCCGTATTTTTTTAAACTGAGGATATCTAAATAATAATAATAATAATTAGTTCGATAAAGAATTTCATTGTAATGCATTTTATATATTTTTACCGTGTTTTCACCTGAACATTTTTCTTTAAAATGACTACCTTTAAAAGTTTTCGGGTATGCTGAAAACAAACATCACATTTAAAATTTCTGCAAATAAGTAGCTTTCCGGATTTTAAGCAATGTCATTTCTTATATTATTGATGGTTGCCATCTTGGTATGTGCGTTTTTGCATAGTTTCTCAGGTTGCGTTTGCATGTACCAAGACGGCCACCAATGATAACATAAGAAATGACATGGCTTAATAACCGGAAAACTACTTATTTGCGGAAAATTTAAATGTGATATTCGTTTTGAGCATACCCTAAACCTATAGAAGTAATCATTTTAAATGTTCAGTTGGAAACAAGGTAAAAAAATTACCGTTTTATTTCTTTGTTTACATAATTGAATTTTCAGTAAAAGCACAGAATACAAATGACAAAAACTACCATCAACTGGTGAATATATAGTTGTTGCTTATTAGGATTCCTGGTATCCTGGTATTGTGGAAATTACATTCAAGGATTCATGTAGAGTACGATTTATCGCTGCATCTCAGAAAATAGGGGTGTATTTTTTACCAGATAGAGAGGATTTACAAAATTGAAAATTGGACTTTTACAGAAATCCAAAATCTATATGAAAAATTTTCTTTGATTTATTTCTGAGATTAATTCATATCTACTCAATTTTTTTCTTTGAGGGAGTAGTAAATACTGGCCATGAAAGCCCTTTAGGCATTCAATGGCTACACACCAGATTAAGCCCTCCTTTGTTGAGGAGACAAGAAAATGCCTATTCTCAATAAAGCTATATTAAAATACTACTATAATACTTAGTTTTGTTCATAAATAGATATGCACTGTATGATACCTTGTGCCAGTTTAAAAAATAAAAATTTGTACATCTGAATTCATAATTTATGGCTTATGGTTACGAGATACATCAGATTTGAATGCATAATCAGAAATAACACACAATTTTATATAAGACTGCCAAGTGTCAAGAGAATAAATTGAAAAATAAATACATGGTGGTGAAATTGCCAAATTTCTTGAAATTTTGAGGTCCGTAATTTAGCCTACTTTTTCTAAAGAAAAATGTCCACGGAAAAGCCTAAATTTTTGCACTTAACATTCACATAACTTTTGAACTACTGATGGTATTTGCATGATTCAAACGGTTTTAAACATCTTTTAATAGTTCTATTTATGCACTTTGATAAAATAACAATTATCTGAAAAGAAAAAATCAGATTGTAATGCTATAAAAATACAGATATACATAGTTTTCAAATATATATACACAAATACTTTTCAAATGTATATGTAAACTTTTCAAATATATATACACAAATAAATACTTTTCACATGTATATGCAAACTTTTCAAATATATATACACACAAATAAATATACTTTTTTCAAATATGTATATATCTACTAGTATAGTATTTAACACGATATAGGAACCATTAATTATAAATAATAAATAGTATATATAGCAAGAAGTAGTAAAAAGTTTCTATATATCCATATAAATAGTTCCTAAAATTCATAGTAGGATTTTTTGCTAGGACCCATTTATTCAGTGGTGAGTTACATCCCCTGTGTTACGGATTTTTTTTGAACGTCTTAAATATATTAATTAAAATAAAAAAATAAAAAAATAATTAAAAATAAAAAGATTACTAAAATTAATTAAAAATAACAAGATTAAAAAAATTAATTAAAAATAAAAAGATTTTTAAAAATAATTTAAAAATAAAAAATTAAAAAAAAACTAATCAAAAATAAAAAATTAAAAAAATTAACTAAAATAAAAAGATTTTTAAAAATTAATTCAAAATAACAAATTTTAAAAAATTAATTTAAAATAAAAAGCTAAAAAAATTAATTCAAAATAAAAAGATTTTTTAAAAATATTTAAAAAATAAAAATATTGAAAAAAAAATAATTTGGAAAAAGAAATTTTTTTATAAAGAAAAGAAAAAAATCAAAATAGACAGGAGAATGAATTTCTAATAAGCTTTTTATAATCGTTAGTGCAAGGGGAATAAATCTGTTTTCTAGTTATTTCCTTTTGATTGAAGTAAATGTTTTTGATACAAATAATTTTTGGTCAAATATAATTCAGAAAAATCTATATTTACCAGTTATTGATGGAAGAGATTTTTTTCCTTTTGATTGAAGTAATTGTTTTTATAGTAATGTTTGTTTTATCTTTTAGATACAAATACTTTTTGGTCAAATATAATTCAGAAAAATCTATATTTACCAGTTATTAATGGAAGAAATTGTTTTCCTTTTGATTAAAGTAATTGTTTTTATAGTAATGTTTGTTTTTATCTTTTAGATATAAATACTTTTTGGTCAAATACAATTCAGAAAAATCTATATTTACCAGTTATTGATGGAAGAAATTGTTTTCCTTTTGATTGAAGTAATTGTTTTTATAGTAATGTTTGTTTTTATCTTTTAGATATAAATACTTTTTGTTAAAATATAATTCAGAAAAATCTATATTTACCAGTTATTGATTGAAGAAATTGTTTTCCTTTTGATTGAAGTAATTGTTTTTATAGTAATGTTTGTTTTTATCTTTTAGATATAAATACTTTTTGGTCAAATATAATTCAGAAAAATCTATATTTACCAGTTATTGATGGAAGAAATTGTTTTCATTTTGATTAACGTAATTGTTTTTATAGTAATGTTTGTTTTTATCTTTTAGATACATATAATTTTTGGTCAAATATAATTCACAAAAATCTATATTTACCAGTTATTGATCGAAGAAATTGTTTCCCTTTTGATTGAAGTAATTGTGTTTATAGTAATGTTTGTTTTTATCTTTTAGATATAAATAATTTTTGGTCAAATATAATTCAGAAAAATCTATATTTACCAGTTATTGATGGAAGAAATTGTTTTACTTTTGATTGAAGTAATTGTTTTTATAGTAATGTTTGTTTTTATCTGTTAGATATAAATAATTTTTGGTCAAATATAATCAGAAAAAAATCTATATTTACCAGTTATTAATGGAAGAAATTGTTTTCCTTTTGATTGAAGTAATTGTTTTTATAGTAATGTTTGTTTTTATCTTTTAGATACAAATACTGTTTGGTCAAATATAATTCAGAAAAAATCTATATTTACCAGTTATTGATCGACGAAATTGTTTTCCTTTTGATTGAAGTAATTGTTTTTATAGTAATGTTTGTTTTTATCTTTTAGATATAAATACTTTTTGGTCAAATATAATTCAGAAAAATCTATATTTACCAGTTATTGATGGAACAAATTGTTTTCCTTTTGATTGAAGTAATTGTTTTTATAGAAAAGTTTGTTTTTATCTTTTAGATATAAATACTTTCTGGTCAAATATAATTCAGAAAAATCTATATTTACCAGTTATTGATGGAAGAAATTGTTTTCATTTTGATTGAAGTAATTGGTTTTATAGTAATGTTTGTTTTTATCTTTTAGATATAAATACTTTTTGTTAAACTATAATTCAGAAAAATCTATATTTACCAGTTATTGATTGAAGAAATTGTTTACCTTTTGATTGAAGTAATTGTTTTTATAGTAATGTTTGTTTTTATCTTTTAGATATAAATACTTTTTGGTCAAATATAATTAAGAAAAATCTATATTTACCAGTTATTGATGGAAGAAATTGTTTTCCTTTTGATTAACGTAATTGTTTCTATAGTAATGTTTGTTTTTATCTTTTAGATACAAATACTTTTTGGTCAAATATAATTCAGAAAAATCTATATTTACCAGTTATTGATCGAAGAAATTGTTTCCCTTTTGATTGAAGTAATTGTGTTTATAGTAATGTTTGTTTTTATCTGTTAGATATAAATAATTTTTGGTCAAATATAATTCAGAAAAATCTATATTTACCAGTTATTGATGGAAGAAATTGTTTTCCTTTTGATTGAAGTAATTGTTTTTACAGTAATGTTTGTTTTTATCTTTTAGATATAAATACTTTTTGGTCAAATATAATCAGAAAAAAATCTATATTTACCAGTTATTAATCGACGAAATTGTTTTCCTTTTGATTGAAGTAATTGTTTTTATAGTAATGTTTGTTTTTATCTTTTACATACAAATACTTCTTGGTCAAATATAATTAAGAAAAATCTATATTTACCAGTTATTGATCGACGAAATTGTTTTCCTTTTGATTGAAGTAATTGTTTTTATAGTAATGTTTGTTTTTATCTTTTAGATACAAATACTTTTTGGTCAAATATAATTCAGAAAAATCTATATTTACCAGTTATTGATGGAAGAAATTGTTTTCCTTTTGATTGAAGTAATTGGTTTTTTAGTAATGTTTGTTTTTATCTTTTAGATACAAATACTTTTTGGTCCAATATAATTCAGAAAAAATCTATATTTACCAGTTAGTGATGGAAGACATTGTTTTCCTTTTGATTGAAGTAATTGTTTTTATAGTAATGTTTGTTTTTATCTTTTAGATATAAATACTTTTTGGTCAAATATAAATCAGAAAAATCTATATTTACCAGTTATTGATTGAAGAAATTGTTTTCCTTTTGATTGAAGTAATTGTTTTTATAGTAATGTTTGTTTTTATCTTTTAGATACAAATACTTTTTGGTCAAATATAATTCAGAAAAATCTATATTTACCAGTTATTGATGGAAGAAATTGTTTTCATTTTGATTGAAGTAATTGGTTTTATAGTAATGTTTGTTTTTATCTTTTAGATATAAATACTTTTTGTTAAAATATAATTCAGAAAAATCTATATTTACCAGTTATTGATTGAAGAAATTGTTTACCTTTTGATTGAAGTAATTGTTTTTATAGTAATGTTTGTTTTTATCTTTTAGATATAAATACTTTTTGGTCAAATATAATTCAGAAAAATCTATATTTACCAGTTATTGATGGAAGAAATTGTTTTCCTTTTGATTAACGTAATTGTTTCTATAGTAATGTTTGTTTTTATCTTTTAGATACAAATACTTTTTGGTCAAATATAATTCAGAAAAATCTATATTTACCAGTTATTGATCGAAGAAATTGTTTCCCTTTTGATTGAAGTAATTGTGTTTATAGTAATATTTGTTTTTATCTGTTAGATATAAATAATTTTTGGTCAAATATAATTCAGAAAAATCTATATTTACCAGTTATTAATCGACGAAATTGTTTTCCTTTTGATTGAAGTAATTGTTTTTATAGTAATGTTTGTTTTTATCTTTTACATACAAATACTTCTTGGTCAAATATAATTCAGAAAAATCTATATTTACCAGTTATTGATCGACGAAATTGTTTTCCTTTTGATTGAAGTAATTGTTTTTATAGTAATGTTTGTTTTTATCTTTTAGATACAAATACTTTTTGGTCAAATATAATTCAGAAAAATCTATATTTACCAGTTATTGATGGAAGAAATTGTTTTCCTTTTGATTGAAGTAATTGGTTTTTTAGTAATGTTTGTTTTTATCTTTTAGATACAAATACTTTTTGGTCCAATATAATTCAGAAAAAATCTATATTTACCAGTTAATGATGGAAGACATTGTTTTCCTTTTGATTGAAGTAATTGTTTTTATAGTAATGTTTGTTTTTATCATTTAGATATAAATACTTTTTGGTCAAATATAATTCAGAAAAATCTATATTTACCAGTTATTGATTGAAGAAATTGTTTTCCTTTTGATTGAAGTAATTGTTTTTATAGTAATGTTTGTTTTTATCTTTTAGATACAAATACTTTTTGGTCAAATATAATTCAGAAAAATCTATATTTACCAGTTATTGATGGAAGAAATTGTTTTCATTTTGATTGAAGTAATTGGTTTTATAGTAATGTTTGTTTTTATCTTTTAGATATAAATACTTTTTGTTAAAATATAATTCAGAAAAATCTATATTTACCAGTTATTGATTGAAGAAATTGTTTACCTTTTGATTGAAGTAATTGTTTTTATAGTAATGTTTGTTTTTATCTTTTAGATATAAATACTTTTTGGTCAAATATAATTAAGAAAAATCTATATTTACCAGTTATTGATGGAAGAAATTGTTTTCCTTTTGATTAACGTAATTGTTTCTATAGTAATGTTTGTTTTTATCTTTTAGATACAAATACTTTTTGGTCAAATATAATTCAGAAAAATCTATATTTACCAGTTATTGATCGAAGAAATTGTTTCCCTTTTGATTGAAGTAATTGTGTTTATAGTAATGTTTGTTTTTATCTGTTAGATATAAATAATTTTTGGTCAAATATAATTCAGAAAAATCTATATTTACCAGTTATTGATGGAAGAAATTGTTTTCCTTTTGATTGAAGTAATTGTTTTTACAGTAATGTTTGTTTTTATCTTTTAGATATAAATACTTTTTGGTCAAATATAATCAGAAAAAAATCTATATTTACCAGTTATTAATCGACGAAATTGTTTTCCTTTTGATTGAAGTAATTGTTTTTATAGTAATGTTTGTTTTTATCTTTTACATACAAATACTTCTTGGTCAAATATAATTAAGAAAAATCTATATTTACCAGTTATTGATCGAAGAAATTGTTTCCCTTTTGATTGAAGTAATTGTGTTTATAGTAATGTTTGTTTTTATCTTTTAGATATAAATAATTTTTGGTCAAATATAATTCAGAAAAATCTATATTTACCAGTTATTGATGGAAGAAATTGTTTTCCTTTTGATTGAAGTAATTGTTTTTATAGTAATGTTTGTTTTTATCTTTTAGATATAAATACTTTTTGGTCAAATATAATCAGAAAAAAATCTATATTTACCAGTTATTAATGGAAGAAATTGTTTTCCTTTTGATTGAAGTAATTGTTTTTATAGTAATGTTTGTTTTTATCTTTTAGATACAAATACTTTTTGGTCAAATATAATTCAGAAAGATCTATATTTACCAGTTAATGATCGACGAAATTGTTTTCCTTTTGATTGAAGTAATTGTTTTTATAGTAATGTTTGTTTTTATCTTTTAGATATAAATACTTTTTGGTCAAATATAATTCAGAAAAATCTATATTTACCAGTTATTAATGGAAGAAATTGTTTTCCTTTTGATTGAAGTAATTGTTTTTATAGTAATATTATTTTTTATCTTTTAGATACAAATACTTTTTGGTCCAATATAATTCAGAAAAAATCTATATTTACCAGTTATTAATTGAAGAAATTGTTTTCCTTTTGATTGAAGTAATTTTTTTATAGTAATGTTTGTTTTTATCTTTTAGATACAAATACTTTTTGTCAAATATAATTCAGAAAAATCTATATTTACCAGTTAGTGATGGAAGACATTGTTTTCCTTTTGATTGAAGTAATTGTTTTTATAGTAATGTTTGTTTTTATCATTTAGATATAAATACTTTTTGGTCAAATATAATTCAGAAAAATCTATATTTACCAGTTATTGATTGAAGAAATTGTTTTCCTTTTGATTGAAGTAATTGTTTTTATAGTAATGTTTGTTTTTATCTTTTAGATACAAATACTTTTTGGTCAAATATAATTCAGAAAAATCTATATTTACCAGTTATTGATGGAAGAAATTGTTTTCATTTTGATTGAAGTAATTGGTTTTATAGTAATGTTTGTTTTTATCTTTTAGATATAAATACTTTTTGTTAAAATATAATTCAGAAAAATCTATATTTACCAGTTATTGATTGAAGAAATTGTTTACCTTTTGATTGAAGTAATTGTTTTTATAGTAATGTTTGTTTTTATCTTTTAGATATAAATACATTTTGGTCAAATATAATTAAGAAAAATCTATATTTACCAGTTATTGATGGAAGAAATTATTTTCCTTTTGATTAACGTAATTGTTTCTATAGTAATGTTTGTTTTTATCTTTTAGATACAAATACTTTTTGGTCAAATATAATTCAGAAAAATCTATATTTACCAGTTATTGATCGAAGAAATTGTTTCCCTTTTTATTGAAGTAATTGTGTTTATAGTAATGTTTGTTTTTATCTGTTAGATATAAATAATTTTTGGTCAAATATAATTCAGAAAAATCTATATTTACCAGTTATTGATGGAAGAAATTGTTTTCCTTTTGATTGAAGTAATTGTTTTTACAGTAATGTTTGTTTTTATCTTTTAGATATAAATACTTTTTGGTCAAATATAATCAGAAAAAAATCTATATTTACCAGTTATTAATCGACGAAATTGTTTTCCTTTTGATTGAAGTAATTGTTTTTATAGTAATGTTTGTTTTTATCTTTTACATACAAATACTTCTTGGTCAAATATAATTCAGAAAAATCTATATTTACCAGTTATTGATCGAAGAAATTGTTTCCCTTTTGATTGAAGTAATTGTGTTTATAGTAATGTTTGTTTTTATCTTTTAGATATAAATAATTTTTGGTCAAATATAATTCAGAAAAATCTATATTTACCAGTTATTGATGGAAGAAATTGTTTTCCTTTTGATTGAAGTAATTGTTTTTATAGTAATGTTTGTTTTTATCTTTTAGATATAAATACTTTTTGGTCAAATATAATCAGAAAAAAATCTATATTTACCAGTTATTAATGGAAGAAATTGTTTTCCTTTTGATTGAAGTAATTGTTTTTATAGTAATGTTTGTTTTTATCTTTTAGATACAAATACTTTTTGGTCAAATATAATTCAGAAAGATCTATATTTACCAGTTAATGATCGACGAAATTGTTTTCCTTTTGATTGAAGTAATTGTTTTTATAGTAATGTTTGTTTTTATCTTTTAGATATAAATACTTTTTGGTCAAATATAATTCAGAAAAATCTATATTTACCAGTTATTAATGGAAGAAATTGTTTTCCTTTTGATTGAAGTAATTGTTTTTATAGTAATATTATTTTTTATCTTTTAGATACAAATACTTTTTGGTCCAATATAATTCAGAAAAAATCTATATTTACCAGTTATTAATTGAAGAAATTGTTTTCCTTTTGATTGAAGTAATTTTTTTATAGTAATGTTTGTTTTTATCTTTTAGATACAAATACTTTTTGTCAAATATAATTCAGAAAAATCTATATTTACCAGTTATGGATGGAAGAAATTGTTTTCCTTTTGATTGAAGTAATTGTTTTTATAGTAATGTTTGTTTTTATCTTTTACATACAAATACTTCTTGGTCAAATATAATTCAGAAAAATCTATATTTACCAGTTATTGATCGAAGAAATTGTTTCCCTTTTGATTGAAGTAATTGTGTTTATAGTAATGTTTGTTTTTATCTTTTAGATATAAATAATTTTTGGTCAAATATAATTCAGAAAAATCTATATTTACCAGTTATTGATGGAAGAAATTGTTTTCCTTTTGATTGAAGTAATTGTTTTTATAGTAATGTTTGTTTTTATCTTTTAGATATAAATACTTTTTGGTCAAATATAATCAGAAAAAAATCTATATTTACCAGTTATTAATGGAAGAAATTGTTTTCCTTTTGATTGAAGTAATTGTTTTTATAGTAATGTTTGTTTTTATCTTTTAGATACAAATACTTTTTGGTCAAATATAATTCAGAAAGATCTATATTTACCAGTTAATGATCGACGAAATTGTTTTCCTTTTGATTGAAGTAATTGTTTTTATAGTAATGTTTGTTTTTATCTTTTAGATATAAATACTTTTTGGTCAAATATAATTCAGAAAAATCTATATTTACCAGTTATTAATGGAAGAAATTGTTTTCCTTTTGATTGAAGTAATTGTTTTTATAGTAATATTATTTTTTATCTTTTAGATACAAATACTTTTTGGTCCAATATAATTCAGAAAAAATCTATATTTACCAGTTATTAATTGAAGAAATTGTTTTCCTTTTGATTGAAGTAATTTTTTTATAGTAATGTTTGTTTTTATCTTTTAGATACAAATACTTTTTGTCAAATATAATTCAGAAAAATCTATATTTACCAGTTATGGATGGAAGAAATTGTTTTCCTTTTGATTGAAGTAATTGTTTTTATAGTAATGTTTGTTTTTATCATTTAGATACAAATACTTTTTGGTCAAATAAAATTCAGAAAAATCAATATTTACCAGTTATTAATGGAAGAAATTGTTTTCCTTTTGATTGAAGTAATTGTTTTTATAGTAAATGTTTGTTTTTATCTTTTAGATACAAATAACTTTTGGTCAAATATAATTCAGAAAAAATCTATATTAACCAGTTATTGATGGAAGAAATTGTTTTCCTTTTGATTGAAGTAATTGTTTTTATAGTAATGTTTGTTTTTATCTTCTAGATATAAATACTTTTTGGTCAAATATAATCAGAAAAAATCTATATTTACCAGTTAATGATGGAAGAGATTTTTTTCCTTTTGATTGAAGTAATTGTTTTTATAGTAATGTTTGTTTTTATCATTTAGATACAAATACTTTTTGGTAAAATATAATCAGAAAAAAATCTATATTTACCAGTTATTGATTGAAGAAATTGTTTTACTTTTGATTGAAGTAATTGTTTTTATAGTAATGTTTGTTTTAATCCTTTAGATACAAATACTTTTTGGTCAAATATAATTCAGAAAAATCTATATTTACCAGTTATTAATGGAAGAGATTGTTTTCCTTTGGATTGAAGTAATTGTTTTTATAGTATCTTTTAGATATAAATACTTTTTGGTCAAATATAATTCAGAAAAAATCTATAGTTACCAGTTATTAATGGAAGAGATTGTTTTCCTTTTGATTGAAGTAATTGTTTTTATAGTAATGTTTGTTTTTATCTGTTAGATATAAATACCTTTTGGTCAAATATAATCAGAAAAAATCTATATTTACCAGTTATTGATGGAAGAGATTTTTTCCATTTGATTGAAGTAATTGTTTTTATAGTAATGTTTGCTTTTATCTTTTAGATACAAATACTTTTTGGTCAAATATAATCAGAAAAAATCTACATTTACCAGTTATTGATTGAAGAAATTGTTTTCCTTTTGATTGAAGTAATTGTTTTTATAGTAATGTTTGTTTTTATCTTTCAGATACAAATACTTTTTGGTCAAATATAATTCACAAAAATCTATATTTACTTGTTATTGAGGGAAGAAATTGTTTGATTTTGATTGAAGTAATTGTTTTTATAGTAATATTATTTTTTTATCTTTTAGATACAAATACATTTTGGTCAAATATAATCAGAAAAATTCTATATTTACCAGTTATTGATGGAAGAAATTGTTTTCCTTTTGATCGAAGTAATTGTTTTTATAGTAATGTTTGTTTTTATCTTTTAGATACAAATACTTTTTGGTCAAATATAATTCAGAAAAATCTATATTTACCAGTTATTCATGGAAGAGATTGTTTTCCTTTTGATTGAAGTAATTGTTTTTATAGTAATGTTTGTTTTTATCGTTTAGATATAAATACTTTTTGGTCAAATATAATTCAGAAAAAATCTGTATTTACCAGTTATTAATGGAAGAGATTGTTTTCCTTTTGATTGAAGTAATTGTTTTTATAGTAATGTTTGTTTTTTGTCTTTTAGATATAAATACTTTTTGGTCAAATATAATTCAGAAAAATCTATATTTACCAGTTATTGATTGAAGAAATTGTTTTCCTTTTGATTGAAGTAATTGTTTTTATAGTAATGTTTGTTTTTTGTCTTTTAGATATAAATACTTTTTGGTAAAATATAATTCAGAAAAATCTATATTTACCAGTTATTGATGAAATAGATTTTTTCTCTGTATCATGTTATCCAGTTTTCCTCTGTTGGAGTCGTAAGGTCTGGTTGCCCAATGATCGTGTCCCAGCGCTGCATTATAACTGACTATAACTAGCGGTAGGCTATAGAAACAAAATTTTTCAAATAAATGCCAAAACTGGTTTATTACCTTCATTTATATGTAAATAAATGAGAACAAGTGATTTTTTTCAAAACGGGTCAAAATTGGAGGGTCGCTGGCCCCAAACGTGATTTGACCATGTCAACGCGTGGAAATGACCCAAATTTCGCCCCCGAACACACTTAATCATTTATTGAAAGCCACAGGGTGCATTTTTTTACTATAAATGCATTTGTATCATTAAATCTAACATTCCCATTGGCTATCCCACAAGTATAGGGCTTTTTAGGGTATTTCAGAGTCCAAAATGGGTCAAAATTACCCCAAAATTAGCCAAAAATGGTCGGAAATCATGGATTTTCCAAAATGCACCTCCCATGGGCCCAAAAACACCTCTACATTGCAGAAACTGTTTGGGAATGCTTGAAGCAGGCACTCTCCTAGCTTTTGCACTGTTAATTAGGGGTATAAGGACCTTTAAAAGGGGCTAAATATGGCCGATTTAGCCAAAGAGAGTCAAAAAGTCCCTAAGAATCAACCTAGGTTGTCAAAAAGGGGCTTAATTTGAGTTATAGATTGAAAATTACCAAATAAGGAAATGTTTTCTTTCTGTAACAATGCAATGGCATCTTTAAATAGACATGATAACATTGCATTAATTGTGAATTTGATTGAACTTTGCTTTCTTTTTCAGTTAGTAAAATGCAATGAGCATGGCTAGTATAGCAGGGCAGATTGACAAAGATTATAATTACGAAGATTGAACAAAATCACTTGTTCCCATCTATTTACATATAAATGAAGGTAATAAGCCACTTTTGGCATTTATTTGAAAAATTTTGTTTCTATAGCCTACCCCTACTATAAATAGCAATCATCTAGAAAAAAAAGAATACTTTTTTGTTCCATCCTTTTTAAAATCTCAAGAGACTCTAAAAACTTTTTACATTCAAATTTATATACTTTTTATATTATTTTATCGTTATTTATTTTTAATTATTTTATTTTGTTTATATAACATTTTAAGTATTTTTATGTTGTTATAATTATTATTTATATCAATAATTATTTTTATTATATTTTATTTTTATTATATGTTATTATTTGGATAATTAATATTATCTTTTGTGTAATAAATCATAATTTCTTCATATGGTAAGAGGAAAATATGCCCTCTTATGACACCCTGAACGTTGAAGTTTCAATCGTCAGTGAGATTTAAAATAGAATCCGTTCAGAATTATGTACAGATTTTTGAGTTCAAGAGAAAAGTTCCAAAATAACACATTAATTTTGTTAACAAACCAGTATTGAAGAAAACTATACTCATTTTTTTAATTTGAATAATAATAAATGTTTTCGAGATTTTAATAAAAATCAACATAATGAATTTAATTTTACAACATGAAATGTATTTTTTCAAATTTGTTTTATATTTCCAGAATTTGACAAATGAAAAGAAATTCATTAATGGATAAGAAGTACCTTCTGCGTTGGTGATTTTAAAAGGTTTAAAACATAAGTTCCTTTCATATAAATTTTCTAAAGTTGTAATTTATTACCGTGCCTATACTCATACACTTCATTGCATATACTTTTGTGGAATCAAATGCAAGCACACATGAGAGCCAAACCACATTCTTGTGAAGTATGTGGTTCTTCTTTTGCATTGAAGTCAACTTTGTATAATCATATGAAAACACATACAGGAGATAAACCACATTCTTGTGAAGTGTGTGGATATTCTTTTGCACAAAAGTCACATTTGTTGAATCATATGAAAACACATACAGGAGAGAAACCACATTTTTGTGAAGCATGTGGTTTGTCGTTTGCACAGAAGTCAACTTTGGTGAATCATATAAAAACACATACAGGAGAGAAACCACATTCTTGTGAAGTATGTGGTTCTTCTTTTGCATGGAAGTTAAATTTGTTGAATCATATGAAAACACATACAGGAGAGAAACCATATTCTTGTGAAGTATGTAGTGCATCTTTTGCATTGAAGTCTACTTTGTTTAATCATATAAAAACACATACAGGAGAGAAACCACATTCTTGTGAAGTATGTGGATCTTCTTTTACGCAGAAGTCAAATTTGTTGAGTCATATGAAAACACATACGGGAGAGAAACCACATTCTTGTAAAGTATGTGGTTCTTCTTTTGCACACAAATCAAGTTTGTTGTGTCATATGAAAAGACACACAGGAGAGAAACCACATTCTTGCGAAGTATGTGGTTCTTCTTTTGTATATAAGTGTAGTTTGGTTAATCATATGAAAACACATACGGGAGACAAACCACATACTTGTGAAATATGTGGTTCTTCTTTTGTATGGAAGTCAAGTTTGTTTAGTCATATGAAAACACATACAGGAAAGAAACCACATTTTTGTGAAGTCTGTGGTTCTTCTTTTGCATGGAAGTCACGTTTGTTGCATCATATGATAACACATACGGGAGACAAACCACATTCATGTGAAGTATGTGGTTCTTCTTTTGCACTAAAGTCAACATTGTTGAGACATATTAAAACACATACGGGAGAGAAACCACACTCTTGTGAAGTATGTGGTTCTTCTTTTGCATATAAGTCTTACTTGTTGAATCATATGAAAACACATACGGGAGAGAAACCATATTCTTGTGAAGTATGTAGTGCTTCTTTTGCATTGAAGTCAACTTTGTTGAATCATATGAAAACGCATACGAGACATCACATGAAAATACATACGAGACATCGCTAATGATGCTGGCTTTAACAGAGCTGAGAGGAGAAAACAAAATACGAAGGAATTATGTATGGCATTAAAAGAAACTGAAATCTTTAGAAGGTATTCATCTTAGCAGTCATTATATGAGCAACCGAGCTAATGAAAAAGAATTTCAAAAACTATCTGGTGAATATACCTGGTTAATAAAGTGCAAGAGATGTACAAGCAATTGCACTTTAAGGGACAGTTAGTATCTTTAAAAGATCTCTCGGTGGAGAAATTAATGGCAAAATGTTTGTCACATGGTAGAAACAAAATTTAAAAAAAATTAAAACAGACAAACCCCATTATTGTATGGAATTATTTTTTTACCTCGTCATACATATCACATGCGGGAAAGAAACAACATTCTTGTATAGAAGTTAGATTTATTGTGTCATATGAAAATATATTGTGAAGTGTGTAAGCCTCATTTTATCAACTATATTGGGTCAAATGAAAACACATACGGGAGAAAAAAGCAGGGGAATTTTGGCAGCTGGTTTGTGTCATACCCAGCATTACAATCTTCAAAGAAAAAATGCTACAGAAACCATACAAGACTAGTTAAAAATACTGCACATCTTGCATTTCAGAAAATTGGAAAAATGGGTCTGACAAGTCTTTTATTATTATTATTATTATTATAATAATATATGTAAGGAACGATTTATAGACTGGTTTTATGAAGGATGTCTTCACTATGATCAGCACAATTATATTAGCTGCTCACGATCAAACTTCGATTACCAATGCTTCTAAGTAGATAGAAAAGAAGCTGAAATCTTTGGGAAATCTCTATTTCAGTAATTACAGGAGCAACTGAAATTAGACAAAAGAATTTTTAAAAACAACCTGGCAAATATACCTGGTTAACTAGGTGCAAGAGATTCAAACCATTCCATAAAAGGAGACGATTAGAATCTGTAAATGATTGCTTGGTTAAACTGTATGAGATAAAGGTTGAATGCCTGGCATCCGATAGGATTCACCATTACCAGCTTAAGCAAAATAATTAAATTAAAAAAGGGCAAACAAGATTTGTTGTATAGAGATGGGAGAATAATCGTATCATATCAAAACTGGGTACCAAAATATGTACTTGTGACATTCATGTAAACGCGTGTATATACGTGTTGCATGGTTGTTTGTGACGTGTCACTAATGTGTTAACAATGCCTATTTTCATTTCTAATGTATATTATGTTAATATAGTTGTTCTTCACTTTCTAAACCCCAGGTAATTTTGTTGTGTGATGTGTCTATACTCTTTTATGTTCTATGATCGGAGTGTTCTTATGTGTGTGTGTCATGAGTTTTCAACATATCTTCACTGGTCGTTGATATGGGTTCATCTTGTTCTTGAAAGAGGGAGGCTGGAACCTGTTGGACAAATGATTCACTCAAAAACGATTATTGATTTTTATATTAATGTTTAATTCAGTTTCCAGGTTGTCGACTGCAGATGAATATGAAAATATGAAAATGATTTTCTTTTTTTGCCATGTTGATTTCTTATTAATTCTATTAATGACTATTTTTGAGACACGTCATCTTTCTCTCAAGGGGGAGCGAGACAACCATTAAACCAAACCGCTCTGTTCTGTGTCTAACTTCCAACTACAATGTGATCTTCAGCTAACCTGATCACATGGTAACACACATGTTGTTCTGGGTTAGCTGATAAGATACTTCCAGTGACACTTGTCTATGATATGGTTTGATAATGTTTTGACAATTTGTTGTGTTATATGCAAAGACATACGAAATACAAAACAACTTTAATAGAACATTTCAATATCTATGTCTCTCATATAAAGTTCAAATGTGAGCCCTCAAGTAGGGAGCCTTCTTATTTCTGAGAACCCTGACTGAAGGAAATTGAAACAAGAGATAAAAAGTATATGAAATCTTAATGCTGGCCTAATGAAAAATCCTAAGAAATATTTAGATATAATGCCTAGAACATCAAACTGTCTATAAATTTGTCCTTGCATATGAATTCATATCGTAATAAAATCACATGTAAGTTCCAGAAGGATCTCTTCAAACTAAATTATATGTTTTAACTAACAATTTATCAGGTAAATTCAACACTCTGAAGTGACAATTTCCAACTCCCAAATTCAACACTCTGTTATAAAAACTTCCAACTCCGAAATTCAACATTCTGTTGTAAAAAATTCCAGCTCACAAATTCAACACTCTGTTGTCAAAACTTCCAACTTCCAAAACCCGATATTTTATTCTAACTCGTCCTCTGTCTAATTTATGTCTGTTTTTTCACGTTTTTATCATTTGCATAGAAAGTCAAGTAAGTTTCGGTTTTTATGACAAATTAAAATAAGAAAAACCGAAAATCCATATTTTTTGTAATGTGTGTGGCTCTTCTCTAACGATAGGAAATAATATGATACTTTGATGATGTTAAAAATCTGCTTTAAACAAAGCTTTTATTCTCAAAGTTTCATGGAATTTACAAGCAATCTCCTGTTGTATGTATATCCCTGTCAGAGGAAATTGTGATATTAGGTTTTCACAAATCTTGCAGGAAGGTGGTAGCGACCGTTTACATATAGCGGCTGCTATTCCTTAATATTCACTGATCTGTTACTGTCAAGGTTCAACAGTGCTTAATTGTTATATAATAAAGTTTTTATTCTCATGTAAATCTTTAAAACGAATTACATACAACTTTTGTGCTGAGGTTACATCTTAAGATTTTTACTTTATAAATTTTCTACATCTCAACAAAACATATATTTTGTATCGAGTATTCATGTCTAAATATCTACTTAATCGTTTAACATTTTATTGTGGTTTTCATATGTTTATTGTGCAATGTTTTTTAAATATGAGGGCGTTGTATATGCAATGGCCCTCATATGCAATGATCTATATCTCTATGGGTTATGTGGCAAATTAAAACTGAACTAATTGTTCCTGATTTACATATGTTTGAAATTAGTAATGTGTTAAATAGAACCTGTCAAGGTTCATGAAGTTATTTGAAATCACGCACACAGTAAATTTATGAGGAAATTGATGGATAAGGTTGCTAACAATATTTCAGAAGCAAAAACGCGTCGATCAATCACCATATTGTACAGAAGCAGTATTCATTCTAGATGGGTTAAAGTGGCTTCACTAGAAAAAGAAAGTTTCATGGTATTATGAAATTCACAAGCAGTTTCTCGTTGTATGTATATCCATTTCAGACAAAATGATGACATTAGGTTTTTGCAAATCTGGCAACGGGGTAGCAACGTCCTTTTACATATAGCTTCCGCTATTCCCAAGTAGTCGCTGATCTGTTGTTTAACTTGGGTGATATAAGGAGAACTGGTATGCAACGAGATTATGACATGTGTCGATTGTTCTAGGAGGGATTTGGAGATGTGCTAAGAATATGAGCCAAAACTTTTCAAAAGACGGATTATATGGGATGAAACCTGGGTCTATTACTGCGATTCAGAGACCAAAGCCCAGTTAATGCATTGGAAGCACTTAGATCGACCACATCCAAAAGATGGAACGTCATTCTCTCATTCTTTTATGAACAGAATGGAGATGAGAGATTTTTGGCAAACTTTACCACAATTACAGAAGCTTATGCTTTACTTTTTAGGAAATTAAAAGACGCGAGAAATGTGTAACTCTGTGATGCTCTTATCTAGAAAAAAAACTGCTAATTTTCATTGCTCTACTTATATTAGAAATTAGACTGTGGCATTATCATTTACTGTTGCAGCATCAAGATATCGATAAACACTTATAAACTGATTAGCCATATACAACCTCGACGTAGATAGTAAGTTATAGTTTGTAGGATTGTTTTATATTTATGGGAACGAATCTTTCTAATAAGAATTTTCGATTACTTTTTGATTAAGTTTAAAAGATTACAACTTAAAGTTAATTTCTCAAAGAAAAAAAGTGTGTGAAATAAAAAATACATGGAATAATTGTATCTCAAATCTGAAAAACCGTATATTTCACATAATAATTCATTATGACCAAGATCGTGTTTACATTTTTCTGCCAAGAGATATATAAGTTTTCTGGGATAATTTCCAAATGAAGTATTAAGTTATAGTCTTAAAATAATGAATTAATACAATAAATGTACTTAACTTTTGCTAAAAGGGGTAATAATTATCCAAAAATGTGGACATGGTAGCAACAAGATTAGTTTCGTGTAAAAAAAAGACATGGCGGCGAAATTCAAAGAAGTACATAAATACATTAATGATATAATGTCATTATTATTTAACAATGTTCCGGCATATCGAGCATTTTTTTCTCTTCTTTTCAAGAATATGCATGCGTACTTACAGATATGGTACGTTTGTATAATTCTTTCTATTTTTAATTATTTTTGAAAGTTCCTGTTTTTCAATTTAGTTCTTTTTACTTTATTTTCTGAGATTATCCGAAAATTATCTTACATTGATGAGTATACGCTCCTGTGTGCAATATAAATATTAGAATCTTATATATAAAGATTATGTTAAAAATTTAACCGTAAAAAAATATGCAATAATATTTTTTGCGGGAAAATATTAAATAACCGATGCTTAATTTAATAATACCGGTAGTTCGAGAAATGAATTTTTCTTCGAGTTATATCGATTTCGTTAATACGACCTTTAGGTGTTTTTCCTTATATTCGTATAAAAATTAATTTTTATTTAATTGTTACAATTTACGATGCTTTATTTTCATAAAAAGCCGAAGTAAATTCTTGCATTTTTTTACTACAGAAAAGCATAACTTAAGTAAAGGTGTGTTTGTTTTAAAAATAATACATTTTCACCCGGATTCAAATAAAAATAATGTGTTTATTTTACTCCGCATTGTTTTATTCGGTCAAATAAAAAGGTCAATTTATATTCAGAATTAAGTTCTCAAAAATGTCAAATTAATCTGCAAACAGTCCTCTTTGTACTATAATCCTACTTCACGTAATAATTATATAAAATGTGTGATCTGAAATAAGTACATAATACCTGAGATAATGAATTAATGAAACAAAACATATACTTGACTTTGATCTTCACTCATCGCTTATTATAATTATTGCTAATATCCTGACAAACATCTACTGTGGAATTTGGACGGGGCTTCCAAGGCATTTTTTCAGGCAAGTGATCCTACATTTGGGTACTGACTCTTCAAATCCCACTTTCCGACTCACATGCGTTATTAAGCCGCCGTGTAAAAGAGGATAAGATGAATAGCTTTATTCAAGTTTCTTTCACCGTCACAAACAGTTTTTTTATGGCTTAACCTGTAGAGCACTATTATGTCCCAACAACTGAAGTTTCAGTCTTTACTCCATGTACGCTTAATCACACATGAGACTTAAGAGATGACGAAACATGTATCCATGGGGATCTAACAGAATAAAGATATTTAATCGAAATGGAAAGACAAATTTCATTAAAATATAATAATGTTACAGATTAATTCCTATTTTTAATCCTAGTTAATATTTTAGTTAAAAATGTTTCTTCTCTTAATACAATTGTTTCGATTTTCTAATTATTTTTATAATCGTATGCAATTTATATTTCAATCTACGCCTATGAGAATTGCCAATTTCACACAATTATGTTGTCATAGTCTGGGTGGTAATAATGTTTACACTCCCTTAAACCTTACAGCAACGAAGACGGTAGATATATGACATAATCACGTTGACACACCAGTTCTCGTCAGTTCATAGTATTAATGCTGGAGTCTCTCAGGGGTCCATCCTATGTCCAACTCTCTTTCTGATCCACATCAATTATCTTCCAAATCACATCCTTAGATAATTCGTAGACATTTATGCTGACGAAACTACCATCTATGGCAACACATCAAAGGACGTAAAACCCAAAGTTCTCTCTGAGTCTCTTTCCTCTGATCTTGAGCATGTGGTACAATGGGGAAAAAGTGGCTAATTACTTTTAATGCATCTAAAACCAAGCTTCTATCTCTACATCATCAACGCTCTGATCCCCATCTGGCATCAATTGAAATTAATGCTTTCGGCTTAGGGAGGCTCCATGTTTTGATAAGCTTCTAAGATTGCCATGAAAAATGTTCGTCTGAGCTTCAATCTATGGTTCCCCTCGCCAAACATTCATGAGAAACACTCCTCTAGCTGAAAACACTATCAATAATTTCCCCCACTTTTTATCCGTGCCTAAACCAAAACGTAGATTCCATGAACAAATTTTTTCTTAGAACTGCACACCTGTGGAACTCTCTTCCGGTTGCTTGTTTTCCAGCTGAAATATGATCGTCTTCAAGTCCAACATAAACAAGTTCTTGATGAGCCGTTTCCTTTAAGTAATCTAATTTACCAAATTTATGTATTACTAACCATTACTATGATATTGTCCCATTTATTACTGTACACTCTTCAATACTTATCCTCGAGTAGCCTATAGGCCTTGATTTGTAATATATATGTATATATATATATATGTTCAGAAAGTGTGAGGGAATATATATATAATGATTTTCACAGCCGAACCAATGTCGAAGCCTACAAGAGCCAAGAAAGTCAGAAAACCGGAAGTCCGAGACTCGAGTTTCGCCCTCATTTGGGCTCATCAGTAAGACATATCCACGCTCAGGAGTTGAAACCCTGACCTCTTGCATGCTACTCTACCAACTGAGCAAACACGTCACACACACAAGAAAGTCTATTAACTTACACAGATCAAGTAACCCGCGGCACAGATGCGACAGTGGAAAGAACCTGTCTCATATTGAACAAGGGACAAGGTATCAAACCAGCTTTAACCCAAGCCGATGAGTAGGTTCGGGTTTCAAATACTGAGCCCGGATATGTCTAACTGATGAACTCAAATGAGGGCAAAACTTGAGTCTTGGACTTCCGGTTTGTTGGCTTTTATACTTTTAAAACCAAAATATTTTATGCCTTGTAATTAAACTATATATTAATGTCGAATCAAGTGCATTATTTTGCAGCCTCAATCAATCAGGTTATTTTATTATGTAATAGAGCTGATATCTATTCAATGTAGCCGCTTTCAGCCTCAATCACCGCCTCAACACATATTAGGAACTGGGAGCATGCCTTTTTAACACAAACTGGAAGGAGCTTGGCGAATACTCGGTAGATGGCGGTCGTCAGGCATGCTCTGCTTTTGTGGGAAGTCATGTTTGTGATATTTTCGATGTATGACCAAACAAAGTTGCTTAATCCGTTCAGGTCAACATAGGAGGTGGTCAGTAAGAGAAGAGTACACAGACTCCTTCTAAAACCAAGCCTGGATCTCTTTGGACTCGCGGGCTGGCGCACTCAGCATCTGCCAGTGGCCAGCTGATTGCACCAGGGGATCACCACACTCTTCAAGACATACCGGTACACTTTGGTGTAGACTTTTAAACCGACTTCAAAGATGTGAAGTGGCATGAAACCACACCAAAGACCAAAACTGTCCGGAAAAGGTTGTTCGATGCGTTGAGTTTGCCCTGAAGTGTTTTTATTTTTTTTATTAAATGGAAATGGAATCATATCCTCTTTTTTATTGCGACAATTTTTTCATTCCACCATATATCTTCTATGATATAAAGCTGAACGTCTGTGTGTGTGTCTGGTCACGAATAGGCTCCTATATGGTTGACTATTATAGAAAACTGATCACATACAATGATAGAAGATGTATCGAGACACAGGAATGGGTATGTTTGATCTGGTATAATGATGATTCATTAAAATTGTGGGGTCTGCCTACGCGCCTGGTCCACAAAGTATGGAAATAAAAAATTTAAAATTAAAAAAAACCGTTTGCAATTAGAGAATGTGCTCAACCGAAAAAAAAACATAGCAAAAAATATAGTAATGATGAGGCGCAGGCCTATAATACATTTCTCTGAAAAGGGCACTTGTAAAACAGTAGTAAAAGTGGCAGTTGTTCGGGTACCCCTAAAACCCCCTCTGCACGCCCATACCTGTCTATATCTCCCCGTACGCATGTACCCAATTTTTTATTACGTTTTAGTGTAAACAGAATTTTAACAGTTTTTTCGAAACAAGTATAAAAACTATATATAAATTATTAAGTTCTCAATCTTTTTTATTTAAGAATTATTGCAAGCATACCTAAAAAGACTTCGAATAATAAAAACTTTTATGTTTATAATTCTGTCATTAAAAGCGCAAATAAAAACTAATTGTCTTATGGTAATTTGTACTGTTTATTTTTTGTTGTATACTCCCCCTCTCTCTAATTCTCACCCTACCTTACACGTTCTTTTTCCTTTCTACCTTCTCCTTTTTGTGTTGAATATAATGTTTGTGTGTATTTGCGTTGAATATAATGTATGTGTGTATTTGTGTTGAATATAATGTATGTGTGTATTTGTGCTGAATATAGTGTATGTGTGTATTTATGTTGAATAAAATGTATGTGTGTATTTGTGTTGAATATAATGTATGTGTGTATTTATGTTGAATAAAGTGTATGTGTGTATTTGTGTTGAATATAATGTATGTATTTATTTGTGTTGAATATAATGTATGTGTATTTGTGTTGAATATAATGTATGTGTGTATTTGTGTTGAATATAATGTATGTGTGTATTTGTGGTGAATATAGTGTATGTGTGTATTTATGTTGAATAAAATGTATGTGTGTATTTGTGTTGAATATAATGTATGTGTGTATTTATGTTGAATAAAATGTATGTGTGTATTTGTGTTGAATATAATGTATGTATTTATTGGTGTATAATGTATGTGTATTTGTGTTGAATATAATGTATTTGTGTATTTGTGTTGCATATAATATATGTGTGTGTTTTTGTTGAATATAATGTATGTGAGTATTTGTGTTGAATATAATGTATTTTTGTTGAATATAATGTACGTGTGTATTTGTGTTGAATATAATGTATATGTGTATTTGTATTGAATATAATGTATGTGTGTATTTGTGTTGATTATAATGTATGTGTGTATTCGTGTTGAATATAATGTATGTGTGTATTTGTGTTGAATATAATGTATGTGTGTATTTTTGTTGAATATAATGTATATGTGTATTTGTGTTTAATATAATGTATTTGTGTTGAATATAATGTATATGTGCATTTGTGTTGAATATAATGTATATGTGTATTTGTGTTGAATATAATGTATATGTGTATTTGTGTTGAATATAATGTATGTGTATTCGTGTTGAATATAATGTATGTGTATTTGTGTTAAATATAATGTATGTGTATTTGTGTTGAATATAATGTATGTGTGTGTTTGTGTTGAATACAATGTATGTGTGTATTTGCGTTGAATATAATGTATATGTGTATTTGTGTTGAATATAATGTATGTGTGTATTTGTGTTGAATATAATGTATATGTGTATTTTTGTTGAATATAATGTATATGTGTATTTGCGTTGAATAAAATATATGTGTTTATTTGTGTTGAATATAATGTATGTGTGTATTTGTGTTGAATATAATGTGTGTGTATTCGTGTTGCATATAATGTATGTGTGTATTCGTGTTGCATATAATATATGTGTGTATTTGCGTTGAATATAATGTATTTGTGTATTTGTGTTGAATATGATGTATGTGTGTATTTGTGTTGAATAGTATGTATGTGTGTATTTTTGTTGAATATAAGGTATGTGTATATTTGTGTTGAATATAATGAATATGTGTATTTGTGTTGAATCTAATGTATATGTCTATTTGTGTTGAATATGATGTATGTGTTTATTTGTGTTGAATATAATGTATGTGTATATTCGTGTTTCATATAATATATGTGTGTATTTGCGTTGAATATAATGTATTTGGATATTTGTGTTGAATATGAGATATGTGTGTATTTGTGTTGAATATGATGTATGTGTGTATTTTTGTTGAATATAATGTATGTGTATATTTTGTTGAATATAATGTATGTGTTTATTTGTGTTGAATATAATGTATTTTTGTTGAATATAATGTATGTGTATATTTGTGTTGAATATAATGTATGTGTGTATTTGTGTTGAATATAATGTATTTTTGTTGAATATAATTTATGTGCATATTTGTGGTGAATATAATGTATGTGTGTATTTGTGTTGAATATAATGTATGTGTGTATTTTTGTTGAATATAATGTATGTGTATATTTGTGTTGAATATAATGTATGTGTTTATTTGTGTTGAATATAATGTATTTTTGTTGAATATAATGTATGCGTGTATTTGTGTTGAATATAATGTATGTGTATATTTGTGTTGTATATAATGTGTTTGTGTTGAATATAATGTATGTGTGTATTTTTGTTGAATATAATGTATGTGTGTATTTTTGTTGAATATAATGCATGTGTATATTTGTGTTGAATATAATGTATGTGTGTATTTGTGTTTAATATAATGTGTTTGTGTTGAATATAATGTATGTGTGTATTTGTGTTGAATATAATGTATGTGTGTATTTGTGTTGAATATAATATATTTGTGTTGAATATAATGTATTTTTGTTGAATATAATGTATGTGTGTATTTTTGTTGAATATAATGTATGTGTGTATTTGTGTTGAATATAATGTATTTTTGTTGAATATAATGTATGTGTGTATTTGTGTTGAATATAATGTATGTGTGTATTTGTGTTGAATATAATGTTTTTGTTGAATATAATGTATGTGTATATTTGTGTTGAATATAATGTATGTGTGTATTTGTGTTGCATATAATGTATTTTTGTTGAATATAATGTATGTGTGTATTTGTGTTGAATATAATATATTTGTTAATTATAATGTATTTTTGTTGAATATAATGTATGTGTGTATTTGTGTTGAATATAATGTATGTGTGTATTTGTGTTGAATATAATGTATGTGTGTATTTGTGTTGAATATAATATATGTGGGTATTTGTGTTGAATATAATGTGTGTGTTGAATACATTGTATATGTGTATTTGTGTTGAATATAATGTATTTGTGTTGAATATAATGTATTTGTGTTGAATATAATGTAAGTGTGTATTTATGTTGAATATAATGTATTTGGGTTGAATATAATGTATATGTGTATTTGTGTTGAATATAATGTGTGTGTATTTGTGTTGAATATAATGTATGTGTGTATTTGTGTTGAATATAATATATGTGTGTATTTGTGTTGAATATAATGTATATGTGTACATGTGTTGAATATAATGTATGTGTGTATTTGTGTTGAATACGATATATATGTATGTATTGTGTTGATTACGATATATATGTGTATTTGTGTTGAATACGATGTATATGTGTATTTGTGTTGAATATGATGTATATGTGCATTTGTGTTGAATATAATATATGTGTTATTTGTGTTGAATATAATGTATGTGTGTATTTGTGCTGAATATAATGTATATGTGTATTTGTGTTAAATATCTTCCTAACAGGGATTATTCTGCCCTTCCACTTATGTTGTTAAATCCTTGAATCTCACAGGATCTCTTATTATTCTTCCTGACCGTGTTGTCCGCAACCTTTCCGGCTTGGTTTTGTTGGGGGTGGGGTCGGGTAGAGGTTTTCTCTTATTTCACCTTCATATTGAGGTGGTTCTGAGTTACATATCTCTTCTGTACTCTGCCCTGTATTCTTGGGTAACTCGCTCCGCACTTCATATGGCCGGTGTATTCCTGATGTGAGTGGGGGTGTCTCTGCAGTTTTCTTCAAATCTACTCTATTCCGTCGATATAAGTCCCCATCCACTTTTACATGGTATGATCGCTCATCCAGTCTCCTCCATACAACAGCTTTCCTTCACTCTTTTTGACCATTTATTTGTGGTTTCATCCGTACTACATCTCCAGGATACAATGGTTTAAGTGGTTTTACTTTGTGGTTGAAAGAATGTGCTTGCCTCCTGCGGTCTTGCTTCACTGATTTTATCAGATTTTGGGGCAATTCTGGCTTGAGTAAATCCTCCCTGGTTGGAAGAAGTGTTTTTGTTCTCCTTGACATCAGCTTCTGAGCTGGTGATAAGAGACCTTTGGCTGGCGTATTCCTGTAATCCAACATTGCTAGGTATGGATCAGCCTTATGTGTCATTATCGAGGTGTCATTATCGAGGATGTCAATAGATTGAATAAGACATAACGACAGATCAGCTTCTATAAAAATGGCGTCTTTATTTACACCTGCCAAACATGAGTACACCGGTAAGGGGGCGTAACTCCAGCCGGTGAAAACTCCTGTTCAGTCCCTCATGCAACATAGACTACAGTAACTAGAGCCCTCTTCAGACAATTAGTGCGTAATGAAAATTATGAAGGAGAAAAAACGTAGAGGAAAAAGGAAGGGAATAATGGGCAGAAAAGAATAGAAACAATAACAATATCATTAATAAAAATATGTAAAAAATATATATAATATAAATATACATAATATATATAAAATATGCAAAAAATATATAAAATAATAAAGATATGCACAAAATATATAAAATAATAAAGATATACATAATATATACAACATAATAAAATCTTTGACAATGAAAATAAATAAAACTAATAAAAACACTAAACTGTAATCGTTAAGAATTACCTCGATAAAAATCTTTTAGATTAAATAAAAGAAAACACAACGAATAAAAAATACAAAATAAAAGAAAATAAAACCAAAAATAAAATATATAGAAATTACTCATGTAATCAAGCCACTACTGGCTTCATTTAATTTTAGATGACAAACCCATTTCTCAGATCCAGATTCGAGAAAACTTTAATGTCAGCAAGTTCCGCGAGTTTTTATATTTTGATAACTGTCTTTAACTTGTCATTATTCAGGAATATCTGCTGTATTGCATTAGTCTCCAAGTAGAAGAGTGAAATCTTCCTTTACAATCACGCACTTTACTGCATACTCCGAAACACTATCAAATTAAAATTTCACGTGAACAGGTTTGACGAAATCACGTCAAGTTTGACTAATGAGGATTTTCGTCTTGGCCAAGATACCCCGAATTGAATGACTTTGTTATTAATGCAATACTAGGTCTGGATCTGATTCACTGGATAAAAAAAGCTCCGTTTAATCAAATGTTTGGAAGGTACTGCTTGGAAGATTTCCAAGTACATAATTCACTTCGGTTAAAGGTTTAAATTTTTTAATTTTAATTCAAATGTTAAGGAAGAGTTACCGGACTTTGATAAGGTGGTAAATGATCTGCCTACAAGCAATTCTTATATATATATATATTTCATATAAGAATACTGGCTTCATTTAATTTTAGATGACAAACCCATTTCTCAGATCCAGAATCGAGAAAACTTTAATGTCAGCAAGTTCCGCGAGTTTTTTTTATATTTTGGTAACTGTCTTTAACTTGTCATCATTCAGGAACATCTGCTGTATTGCATTAGCCCCTAAGTAGAGGAGTGAAACCTTCCTTTACAATCACGCACTTTACTGCATACTCCGACACACTATCACTTTCGTTCGGTTGTAATTCCACTGCACGAATTCTTATAGAATTTGTAAATTATTCTGTTTAGGACTGCCCCACATATGAAAATTTTGACGCTAAAATTTCAAGCAATTAAAATTGTGTACCAGGTGTCTTGGTGGGCATTCTGGGATTAATTGCAAGCTCATTCAAGGATTTCCATATCGTTGCGCTAATTGTGAACTAAAGAACCACTATTCTATTTTGTGTCCTAAAAGTCCCAACTCCTTTGTGGGACATACCTCTTTAACAGGACAGGAAATTTTTACTTTTCCTGTAATTAAAAGAGCTATGAAAGTAAAGGCCTACACCATCTGCTTCTACTGCCTATAAGACAGGAGCAGTCAGAGGTCATTTTTTTCACAGGCAGTTTTAAACCTTAATTGGTCCCGGGAAAAATTAAAAACCAGGGACGGTTGAGATGCCAGTAAACACTCTTATTGGGTCTAATTCTCTGAAACTTCGGGAACTTGAAGTATTCCTTAAATTGGGTTTTCTATTTTCTAGTCTCTTTGCTAACGACCTGCAGTTTAAATTTCCCGTGGACAGGTTTGACGAAATCACGTCAAATTTGACTAATGAGGATTTTCGTCTTTGGCAAGATACCCCGAATTGAATGACTTTGTTATTAATGCAATACTAGGTCTGGATCTGATTCACTGGATAAAAAAAAGCTCCGTTTAATCAAATGTTTGGAAGGTACTGCTTGGAAGATTTCCAAGTACATAATTCACTTCGGTTAAAGGTTTAATTTTTTAATTTTAATGTTAAGGAAGAGTTACCGGACTTTGATAAGGTGCTAAATGCTCTGCCTACAAGCAATTCTTATTTGATTGATAGCTGAATTCTACTATTATTATGTTATTTATGAGGATGCACTTAAACTGTTCGTTAATGAATCATATGTTTTTCTCTTTGGATGCTATTGGAATTGATGAGAACAATAATTTGTCTTCTCATGCTGGAGGAGAGATAAATAAATTTAAAGAATCATCCGGAAAATATTATATTGATCTGCCGTCGGACTCTGAGAAACTTTCTAAGGAAAGGTCTCATTATGTGCCCTCTCTGCGACTAAGGCAGAGGATGACAGAATCTTTAGATATTAAAGACTTGTATGATGATTATCTGCAAGTTTTCAGACAATATGAAGACTGCAGAATTATTGGATCCTTCTCGGTTCGACCTGGAACATACGAGAATAACATTTGGGATTTCCCACAGACTGGTTATCAAGGAGAGCCTGGGAGTAACTACAATTATCCGCCCTTTCTTCAACTGTTCGCTAAAACATCGGGGTGTACTTCACTCAATAACGTCGTATACTCTGGTTTCAATTTAACAGCTCAACTATTAGATCTATTACTAGCTTTAAAAACAATTATGTTCTTTTATGCGATTTGTGTAATGCCTTATCTATTCAAGATAAAAGAGATTTTGACGATAAATTGTACATCTTCAGATACAATGCTATTATATTTGGGTTTAATACAAGTCCTTTTATTTTGATTTTTAGGCGGATTTGGCTCATTCAAAAATTTGGTCGCTACTAGTTGTGACTGTGATTCTTTACTTTCAGTTTATATTAATATCCGTGATTAAAGGTTAAAGGAAGCAAATTTTGAACTACAATTCCAACTTTCATGCTAAAATGTTTGAAGATGATTCTATTACATCTGCACTTCCACCCATGAAAATGTGTTGAGTTATCGATATTCTCCTCAACAAGATTCTTTTAAATTTACTCCAACAGTTATATGTGAAAGGGGGGGAGCTTGTGTGCTTATTTATTATTATTATTATTATTATCAAACGTTTGCTTTTAGTAACTTTTTACTTTTACGTTTTCTTGTTACAAGTACTTTTACGTTTATCACTGTTCTTACATACACGTGTGTGTGTGTATGCTCTTGCGTATCTTACGTGCAATTCACTGCTATGTGTGTGTGTTCTTATTCTTACACAGTTTCTTTTGCTTTAGAAGCTTTCTGAGATGTGTATGTGCAATGTAGTTTGAACATACCTGGTTGCTTTGGCCAGCGGATGATATCTTCTGGTCGCTGGTCTGCCATCTTGCTGGGGAGTGGTACGTACTTCTGCAGACAGATTCATTAATAAACAACAAGATGGGATTTGAAGCTTCAAATTTTTATTCAAGGCAAGCCTATAATCTCGGACCCTGATTGTCAGGAGGGACCCAATTTTCCGTCTGCTTCATCTGCTGCCTAGACCAACTCCCAGCCCATGTGGTTGTCAATCGGAAGCTTACCCACAATTCCTGTATCACCTCTTACTTTATGGTGCATTCTATCCGGTGTCATATGCAAACATGTCATCTTAATGTTGATAGCTTTATTTAATTTCCTATAAAATGAAGTACAATAAGCCTCTTAATGTTGATAGCTTTATTTAATTTCCTATAAAATGACGTACAATAAGCCTCTTTATGTTGATAGCTTTATTTAATTTCATATAAAATGAAGTAAAATAAGCCTTTTAATGTTGATAGCTTTATTTAATTTCATATAAAATGAAGTACAATAAGCCTCTTAATGTTGATAGCTTTATTTAATTTTCTATAAAATGAAGTAAAATAAGCCTCTTAATGTTGATAGCTTTATTTAATTTCATATAAAATGAAGTAAAATAAGCCTTTTAATGTTGATAGCTTTATTTAATTTCATATAAAATGAAATACAATAAGCCTTTTAATGTTGATAGCTTTATTTAATTTTCTATAAAATGAAGTACAATAAGCCTTTTAATGTTGATAGCTTTATTTAATTTCATATAAAATGAAGTAAAATAAGCCTCTTAATGTTGATAGCTTTATTTAATTTCATATAAAATGAAATAAAATAAACCTTTTAATGTTGATAGCTTTATTTAATTTCATATCAAATGAAGTACAATAAGCCTCTTAATGTTGATAGCTTTATTTAATTTCATATAAAATGAAGTACAATAAGCCTCTTAATGTTGATAGCTTTATTAAATTTTCTATAAAATGAAGTACAATAAGCCTCTTAATGT
The DNA here is from genome assembly GCF_053919585.1 of Euprymna scolopes. NCBI lineage: Eukaryota > Metazoa > Mollusca > Cephalopoda > Sepiida > Sepiolidae > Euprymna > Euprymna scolopes. The sequence goes on along the minus strand of NC_136527.1, from coordinate 46,492,266 downwards.
TGATAGCTTTATTTAATTTCATATAAAATGAAATACAATAAGCCTTTTAATGTTGATAGTAAAAAAACTGTTAAGACGTGACCTTGGCATAAAAGTTGTGTTCTTTCATTTTAAACATTTGCTTGAGCATAAAAACTTTATTTAAATAAAATCATCAACATAATCAAAGGATTCTATTCTTTTCTCTTTTTAGAGAAGAGCCACATACATTACAAAAATATGGCTTTTTAGTTTTTCTTCTTTTACTTTGTATGAAAAATCGAAACTTACTTTGCTAGCATGTGTGAATGCTTTAAGTTTGGTCTTATAACAAAAACAGAAAAAAACACTAAATAAGTTACAAAGTTGGTTTTATCATATGCGATCACTAGAGCGATGCAGACTGTTGCATTTCTATGCAAATGATAAAAAGGTGAATAAAAACAGACGAAAACAGAAGACGAGTAAGTGTGCAAATAAACTTGAAATAGTTTCGTGTTTTGGATTTGGAAGTTTTGACAACAAGTGTCAAGTTTGGGAGTTGGAAGTTTTAAGATAAAAAACCATCTCTTCTTGCACTTGGTTCACTAGATATATTTGCCAGGTAGTTTTTTAAATTCTTTTGTCTAATTTGATTTGCTCCTAGAATTACTGAAATAGAAATTTTCCAACGATTCCAGTTTCCTTTCTATCTACTTAGAAGCATTGGTAATCAAACTTTAATTGTGAGCAGTCATTATAACTCTGTCCTGATCATAGTGAAGACATTCTCTTTAAAGTCAGTCTATAAAGTCCCTATTTTTCATATAATGATAATAATAATAATAATAATAATAATAATAATAATAATAATAAAATTAAAAAAAAGACTTGTCACACTCTTGTTTGACCCATTTTTCCAATGTTCTGAAATGCAAATTGTGGAGTATTTTTAACTACTATTTTGTGTTATTTTAAGAAAGCCATTTGCAAAATAGTTGGTCAGTTTTCAATATGACTTATCTGCAAAAGAACAGCCACGTACTTCACAAGAACATGGTTTGTCTCTTTTTCTGAAATGAACGAAGTTCTCAGAACTGAAGAGGCTCACAACCTGCGGCTAACACTTGAACTCTATATAAGATACATAGATATTCGAATGTTCCATTTAAGTTATTTATCTCTCAAACAATGAGTTAGTAAAGAAATTGTTTCCTGTATGTGTTTTCATATGATTTATCAAAGTTGACTTCAGTGCAAAAGTATAAACACATACAACACGTGAATGTGCTTTGTCTCTCGCATGTTTTCATATGACTCAATAAATTTGTCTTCCATGCAAAAGAACTACACACTTCGCAAGCATATGGTTTGTCTCCTTTTTTAAAATTTTGTTCCTTTGAAGCTTGTAACGCTGGGTATGGGGCAGCCAAACCAGCCACCAACATTTCCCTGCTTTTTATTGAAACCAACTGAGAGCTCTTTTAAGTATCCTCGATGTTCCCTTAAGTGAAATTTTCTGGATCTCTTTTGCACTTGGTTCACCAAAGATTAGCTAGGTAGGAATTCAAATTCTTCTTCATAAGCCCTGGTATGATTGATATCTCCCTAAGATTATAGCTTCTTTTCATATCATACACGAGACATTGATATTTGGTCTGTTTCTCTCTTTTAGCTCTATTCAGACGTCCATCATTAATGACACTCACTTCAACCAAGGTTGTCACTCTGACTTATTCCATAAAACTATGTAAGGTTTGACAGCAGTATTTTCAAGATAGGTGGCTGCAGGGATTACATAGTTGTAATGTATAGTATATATATATCATTTCCAACTATTCTTTCAGGTTAATGTTCCCAGAACTTGCTTTTACACTGGATGTTTATTTTTTTACAGATGGTCCAGTGGAGGTACTTACATACTCCATCATGTCTTGCTGTGTAGTAGCCATCTTTTAAAAGAAACTTCCAACTCGATATCAGATGACTCACCATTTCCGATTCCATGTGGCAGAATCTGCATTGTCTCTCTTTTTTAAATTTTCTTCCTTTGAAGATTGTAACGCTGGGTATGGGGCAACCAAACCAGCTGTCAACATTGCCCTGCTTTTATTGAAACCAATGGAAAGCTCTTTTTAGTATCCTCGTTGTTACCTTAAGTGCAATTGTCTGCATCTCTTTCGCCCTTGGTTCACCAGGAATATTAGTTAGGTAATACTTCAGGTTCTTCTTCATAAGCCCTGTGGCACCTAGAATAACTGATATGATTGTTTTCTGTATATGTTTCCAAATGATGCAACCAATCTGACATTGATACAAAAGAATAACCAAATATTAAACCAGAATATTTTTCTCTCCTGTATGTTTTCATATGACGACATAAAGGAGAATTTCATGCAAAAGAACAACATACTCCACAATAATGGGGTTTGAGTTTGTTTAATTTCATTTAATTTGTTTTTGATGGAATAGGGCATTCTGCAAAATGTCAAACATTCTCCCATTAATTTACTCCAACTGAGGAATCTTTTAAAGATTCTAACTATCCCTGTAAGAGCAATTTATTGTATTTCTCTTGAACTTAGTTCACAACGTCTAATCACTAGATAGTTTATGAAATTCTTTTCTTTTCTATAGGCCAGCACCATTAGGGACGCCTCGTATGTGTTTTCATATGAGTCAAAAAAGTTGACCTCCATGCAAAATTAAAACCACATACTTCACAAGAATGTGGTTTCTTTCCCGTATGTGTTTTCATATGACTCAACAAATTTGACTTCCATGGAAAAGAAGAACCACATACTTCACAAGAATGTGGTTTCTCTCCTGTATGTGTTTTCATATGACTCAACAAATGTGACTTTTGTACAAAACATGAACCACATACTTCACATGAATGTGGTTTGTCTCCCGTATGTATTTTCATATGACGCAACAAACTTGACTTCCATGTGAAAGAAGAACCACATACTTCACATGAATGTGGTTTGTCTACTGTATGTATTTTAATATGACTCAACAACTGTGACTTCCGTGCAAAAGAAGAACCACATACTTCACAAGAATATGGTTTCTCTCCCGTATGCGTCTTCATATGACTCAACAACTGTGACTTCTGAGCAAAAGAAGAACCACATACTTCACAAGTATGTGGTTTCTCTCCCGTATGTTTGGTCATATGACGCAACAACCTTGACTTCCATGCAAAAGAAGAACCACATACTTTACAAGAATGTGGTTTCTCTCCCGAATGTGCATACATATGACTCAACAAAGTTGACTTCCATGCAAAAGAAGAACCACATACTTTACAAGAATGTGGTTTCTCTCCCGTATGTGTGTACATATGACTCGACAAAGTTGACTTGTGTGCAAAAGAATAACCACATACTTCACAAGAATGTGGTCTGTCTCTCATGTTTGCTTGCATCTGATTACACAAAAAGTAAAAATCCAATGAAGTGTATGATGATAGGCACGCTAATAAATTTCAACTTTAAAAACATTTAATGAAGAAATTTATAAGTATTTTAAACCTTTCTAAATCACCAATGCAGAAAAGTTCTTCTTATCCATTAATGGATTGCTTTCATTGTTGTAAATTCTGGAAATGTAAAATGAATTTATAAAAATACATTTCATATTGTAAAATTATATTATGTTGATTTTTATTAAAAATATCCAAAACATTTCTTGTTAATGAATTAAAAAAAATGAGTATAGTTTTATTAAATACTGATTAGTTAACAAAATTATTTTTTTTTAATTTGACTAAAAATAATTACGTTTTTGTTTTCATTTTGTAGGTGAAGTTTGATTATTCATATTATTTGGATTCTTCAAAATATTGTTCTCATCTTGGGTGTTATTTTCCCACCGCTTCTATGTTACCTCCGATCTTATTCAAGTGTTTTTGTAGAACTTGGGAACCTTTCTCTTGAACTAAGAAATCTTTACATAATTCTGAATCGAACCATTTATTTAGTATATGAGATTAGCATGCTCTTGGATTGTTAATGATGACTGGGTAAAAATTCCTTAGTAATTTTAAATTCTATTTTAAATCTCACTAAGGATTGAATCTTCAACATTCAGGCGTATGTAACTTACAACTGAATTTACTTAGAACTCTAACAATAGCACTATGGTCCTAGCAGACAATACTAGTATTAATTTGTGGAACTATTTTGTTTCTAGACACTTTTTATTACTTATTACTAAATAAATATATACATATATATACATATATTATAATTATTTATAATTAATGGTTCCTATATCGTGTTATATATAATATAATGAATGGTTCCTCTATCGTGTTGACTATTAATGGTTCCTATATCGTTTTATATATAAGATGATTAGTGGTTCCTATATCATGTTAAATACCATACTAGGTATGCTTAGTAGTTGATCATCACCAGAATATGCACTGTTTCCTTAAGCAGATTATGCTTCATTGTTCACCTCCATCTGTGCGTTAGGCAAAACAAATGAAGTTGTAGTAGGCAGGCAGGCTCAGACTGGTGATGCAAAGGTGGAAAAGAAAGTTTAGGTGTGTGTAAAAGTGTTGGTTGAGCAAAAAAAATCAGCGGAAAATTGCAAACACAAAAAAGTTGTAGTAGGCAGGCAGGCAAACCTGTACCGCGAAGGAGGAAAAGAAAGTGAAAAAATGTAACATGTTAGATGTTGTGCCCATCGAAAGTGACATAGGTATAAATTAAAGCTAGACAATCGAAAAGAAAGTCCGTTGCCTCTCTTGAACGTTTTTGTAAGACATACATACATATATACATACACATTTAAACAGATGTTTACTCCTTATATTATAGATGATAGAGGGTTTCCCTTTTCCATCCATATATATTCCACCATAACTGATTTTTCAATTTCTCCACATATTACAGCTTTTCAATGTTTTTTTTTAACCTTACTGTTATTGAATAACATGGCTCACTATTTGATGCATGCAAGTGTCGAAGGTGAGAGCATCTGCAAAAAGCATGTCACATATATAAACCATAGAAAAAGGAAAAGCATGAGAGGCCTACAGTCAGCCAGGAATGAGCATCGCATAAGCATTATTTACTCTACCAATCTCCCGGTTCACACTCTCCATCTCTAGCTAGGCACACACATATCATGCAGTATGAGAAAGAGAAAATAAAATTGTTTATATTTTTATACAAAAACAAATCAACATCGCAATCCACACTCTCCATCTTAACAAAAAGGAGGTGGGTGGACCATGTAGAGCAGTATTTTAGGGTGACCAGATCACTGGATGAGGAAAAATATCGGATAGCTCTCTTAACCACATGGGGCCTGGTCGAACAATTCATGACCAGACTCATCTTAGACAAGGAAAGTTTAACATGGGTTGATTTGAAGAGGTCTTTAGAGAACTACTATGGAATTGTCGCAAACCCTAACAAACAAAGTTGAATTAGCAAACGTGAGACAGGGTAGGTTAGAAGGTGTACCTGACTATATGCACAGGATAGTTAGATTAGAATAAGGCGCTTTTAGTGGGATAGTCCAGAGAAGCAGACTAGTTAAATAACAGGTACTGGGATTCTGTATAGAAGGTCTCAAGGATAGGAAGCTGGAGATGCTTGTGATGAGATACAAGCCACATGATCTTCAAGTGGCTTATCAGAAAGCCTTAGAGGAAGTTAAATGGAGGATCTAGCCTAATGCATACAATGAGTATAAAAACTATCCCATGGAGATTTGTAGCAGGTACTAGTTGAGGCTATGGGTCTAGCCAGTTCCTGAAGATATGGAGACAGACGAAGAAGAGGAAACCAAGTACAGAGTAGGGGACTAAGATTTTAAATTAGAAAGAAGGAAAGAGGCAGATTAGGTGTTACTATTTTGTTGAGGTGGGCAACATACAGAAATTCTGCAAGAACTATATCCAGGGAAACCAGGAGAGCTTCATTCATGCAATGCCACCCAGCTGAATAAGGGCATACCGATGCTATACTTGATAATATGGGCGCATCATATTCTGTTTTGATTAGAATTGAGGGAAAGAATTATAGAAGTCTGGTGGATAGGGGCTCAGAGTTGTCAGTAATAGCAGTGTTTTTAAAGCACTTTGACAGGAACCTGAATTATGTGATAAAAATTTAAGAACAGCTAATGAGTCCCCATTAATTGTAGAAGGGCTTGCTCGATTAAGAGTAGAGATAGAAAGTCAGTCTTTCCACCATGACTTGTTTGTTGTAGAGAATCTCAACATAAGTGTGATAAAAACTGCGAGTACTTAAGAAAAATGGGGTGAGGATGTACTTCGATTAAGCTGAAATGATGCAGGCAGATGTAATTGAAAGATTGAATAGCCCATGGAGTATTCTGATAGTGTAAGTAGAAAAGAAGGATGGTAGTTGTAAAGTGTTGAAACATTATGTTGAACAAAGATGGCGGTAGTAAATCAAATCAGCAAAGAATCAATGTAGTCAATGTCTCAACACTTAACAGGTTATGTGCCATCGACTTTGCTTTGACGGATCTAAATTTGAATTGTGGCAAGTGAAATTCCTGGTGTATTTAAGATACGAAAACTACACAAACTTATTCAATCTTCACAAGAGAATCCTAATGACACTGAATTTATCAAAAAGTATGTGACTATTTTTGCAGAACTGATTCAATGCTTAGGCGACAGAAGTCTGTCTCTGATTATAAGAGATGTCTTGGATGATGGACCTAAAGCGTTGAACATATTAAGAGAAATAATTTATCAAAAGGGAAACCAAAAATTATATCTCCATATACAGAACTAACGTCTCTAAAACGTATGGAAGACAAGACGATTACCATGTTAAAAGGGCAAAAACCTCAGCAAATGCATTAAAACTCTAAAATCGAATATTTTGCCACATTCTCACCAATGACAAATTTAACAAGAATTAAAATTGTATTGAAACTTACCGCTCAATACAATTTAAAAATACATCAAATGGATGTAAAAAAAAATGCTTGTTTAAATGCTCTGATTGACTTTGAGATATATATTCCCCCCAGAGGGATTTAAAATGAAAAATAAAAATTTTGTATGGATACTGAATAAATCACTGTACAGTCTAAAAGATAGAGCTCACAATTAAAATTTAACAATTAAAATTTAACACTCCATAATTATTTAATAGAACAAGAATTCAGGCAGTGTCCCATAGAGGTGTGCATGCATACCAAAAATATGTGCAATAAATACTTGATTTTGGTGTTTTGGGTTGACGATATATTACTCACAACAATTTTGAGACAACACTTCATAGTTCCTCATTATAAAGTTTACCTGTGAAAATGAAACTATAACAATGAACCATTCATGGTACATTGAAAAAATCCTGCTGAAGTTTGGAATGTGAAATTGCCAACCACTGCTATTAAGATTGATATAAATAAGAATATAGAGATCGAAACTAAATTAAGAGACGATACAGAGGAATTATTGGAAATCTAATTCATTTGATAACTGTCACTAGGTCTGATATATTTTACAAAATAAACAAGCTATCTCAAATCTTATCAAAACTGACAATTAAGGACTTAACTCATGCAAAACAAGTCCTTCATTATCCAAAAGGAACAAGCTTACCAGTCATTGATGCCATAGTTCAGGGTGAAAGATATCAGTGTGGGGTTTTAGGAGAAGTACAGAATTTGGGGTTCAAATTAGTGAATGGGGTATATAGCCAGAACTAGGCAAAGTTAAATCGATAAAATCCTAACGCCAACTCGTGTGAGAAAAGTCAGAGCTTGAATTGGTATGACGTCATATTATTTCATTGGTATGACGTCATATTATTTTATTGGTATGACGTCATATTATAAAAACATTTTGAGATTGCCGATCTAATGATGAAATATGTGGAGTTTAAATGTGACGTCACATGTCATTTCGCCTTTAATAGCCTAAAACCAAAGCTCACAGATATCTTGATCCTGAGAAGAATTACCGAATGTACACAGATGCCCCAATCATGCGATTGGAGCATGTTTGTCACAAATTTTGCGTCACAGATTTTATCGATTTGACTTTGTCAAATTCTGACTATATATCCCATTCACAGGAGAGATGTTGCGAGCCTGTCTTTGTTTTATCGTTACTTCCATGGCAAGTGCTCGTCTGAGCTCCAATCCTTGGTCCCCCTCGCTGATTGTTCATGAAAAACACCTGTCTAAAACGTAAATTCCATGAGTAATGCTTCTTTCTTAGAAGTGCATGCCTGTGGAACTCTGTTCAGTCTGCCTGTTTCCCACCTGACTACAACATGGATGTCTTTAAGTGCAGCATAAACAAATTCCTGATGAACCGCCCCCTTAAGTAAGACACTTTATCAAATCTCAATACTAACATACTCTACACGCAATAACCCTTATCTCGAGTGGCTTTCGGGCCTTGATAAGTGGTGATCACCTTGTAAAAATGATCTTTGATCTGAGCGAGGGTAATGATGTTAAAAACAAATTTGCTTCTTATCTCATAAACTTAGTGATATGCAGACGAGATGGTACTTGAGAAGGAAGGACGCTGTGTGTGTGGACGTCTAGTCGAAAAAATGAGGATCCTGGTAGAAATAGATGATAGAAATTATTGAATCATCTTGTTTGAGCCAAACTATTGATAAGGTTATATGTACGGTCACACCTTAAAAACAAGTGGTAGTATAATGCCAGGACAATAACGGTTGTGGAAAAGACGTTTTATTCTATTTAGCAAAAATATTTCTGGTGGTGTTTATTTAAGGAGGCGAATGAATACGTAGGAAATGTATCCTGTCCCAAACCAGAGATCTGATGAAGCAACAACCTCAAATGCAGAAGTGCAATCTGCCTCCTTTTCCTTTCATAAAACTAGCATTGGATATTTTCAGGCCCCAAGACACTTTTGGGTAACCAGTACATAGTGATTTTCATTGATATAGTATATTAGTTGGCTGGAGACTTTTGTGGTTTCTAATAAGAAACCAGAAACGGTGGTTCATCTGTTGTTGGATGAAATTCTCCTCAGATTTGGGCACCAATTCAGCTGTTAACAGATAATGTAAACTAAGTGATGAAGAAGGCATTGAAGGACCTCAACATAATCATGTAACAACATCAGTTTATCACAATTTCGTAATTGAAAGATTTCATAGGATGATGCATGACAGTTAAGCAATATATATATATATATATATATATATATATATATATATATATATATATATATATATATATATTGGTAGCTGTCAGATTTCATGTAAGCAAAATGACAAAATTATCAAAATTTTTACCATACTACTTGCTCTACAACAGAGACGTGATCCTTGTAGAGTATACTATGGTGATGAGCAACACGACATTGTTCTAAAAGAGATGAACGGATCTTTACTTTAGTAAAGGATAACATTCAGGAAGTTATGAAAAACTGATAGAGAACAAGAATAAGAAAATAAACTCAGTAGATTTTAAGATTGGAGATCTGCTTTATTATAAGAACCACAGAAGTTGCATGTGGAACATTTGTGGGCAATATCACTTAAGGAAAGGTCAATGAGTCGGATAGTGATTGAGCCACAAAACCAGCTGATATCTCAATTTGGAGGAATCAACATCAACAGGAGAAGCCGTTAATGGATCATAGAATCATGACACATAGAATGACATCGAAAATTGCAAATAATTTTGACACAAATTATCCGCTGTATCATCATTTGCGGACGTCAAAGACAGTAATAGGATCCATTTGAAATGGCCTAGAGTTGGTTCAGAGTTTGGAAGTGGAGAAAAGGAATCAGTGAGAGGGAATTCTTTAGGTTGGGTAGAATCTATATTCTGTGTTTAAAAGAATATTCCTTTCTCAGAGTTTGTTCTATACGTGACACTTTGGAAGATGATTTCGGTTAACCATTTTGACAGAGTATGCGAAGCATTGGGAATGAGTTATGAAAGAAAAGATTATGAGAAAGACAAAAGAAATGAATTTTTCTTGTTTATAAACTCAAGCATGGAAGTCATCAAGTGTCATCTACCGATGTTAAGTTTAAATTATCAGATGATATTCATCATGCATTTAACAAAAGAAAAAAGAAACTTATTCTTGGAAAGAAAAAGTTGAGTTAACAAGACAATAACGTGTTTCTTTTTAAATATTAAGCAATGTAATTCCTTATGTTATGAATGGTGGCCACCACTGGATACATAAAGAATTACTTAGCTTAATATCCATACAACTACTTCTTTGCGGCAATTTTAAATGTGATATTCGTTTTCAGCATACCCGAATACCGATAGAATTCGTCATGGTAAAGATGACAGTTAAGGTTGAAAGTAAGTAACAATTTACCAAACGGCTTCCAGGCAGCCCCTCCCACAAATATTACCGTGTGGTCAGAAAGTGGGCGCTCATTTTACATTAAATTTATATAGAAAAGTGATCCTCACTTTTTGAAAAAATAATTTCTTCATGTCATAAAAACTAATTCTATGCATCACTTTTGAAGTATTTATTCATTTTCAGCATCCTTGAAAACCTATAAAAGCCGTCATTCTAAAGAATATTTGTAATTTTGAAAGATTTTAGAAATTGACCTTTTTTTATATTTAAGTCATTAGTGAAAAAAAATGATTTTTTTAAACTTGTGAAACAGTTAAAAACATATAAACTTTATAAAAAAAATTTTCTTTTTAGAAAACTATTGTTTGTTTTGAATTTTTTTAAATGATTAAGTCAATATTGAAAACAAAAACAATCGGCAGCAAAAGATTTTCAACGATAAACCAACATTTTCATTAGGATTATTCGCTTTTTTTTTCTGATTTCATGTTTCAAGAAAGACACAAGGACATTAAAAAGAACAATTCTGTACGTGAAAGCGCACAAAGAATTGATAACATAAAGAATTACGTATTGACCTTTTTTTATGCTTAAGTCAGTATTGAAAACAAAATCTGATAAATTAGTGACCATTCGATAATAATCCGATGAAAAAAAAGATGAAAATAAAAAATACACATACGTGCGCCATGTAGTAATACTTACGTTTTTGTTTTATAATCTGCTTTCGATTAACTTTATCTGCTTTTATAAAGGAAACGATTTTTCAAATGTGATTGACTTTACAAACTCAAGTTAACATTCAAGATGACGAACGGAAGAGCAAGTTCGCAGAAAACAAAATTAGAAGAGGAAAAATAAAAAGAAATCATTTCGAAATAGAGCCGATCTATTTGGTGAATATCACGGATAAAACTAGTATTATTTTATTTAACATTTAAATATTTACATGAGAGAGAACAGATTACAAGTTTCATCTTTATTAATTCTCTAATTCGTTAATTGCGGAAACTGATAGGTGAACATATTAATTCTCTAATTCGATGCACGATAGTTTTTAAAGCCGCCTTTTCGTATTTTTATTTATTTATTTTTTACATTCCTGTTTTTGAAACATTTAGGCCTAAAGTTAATCTGCTGCTTGCGCAGTTCGTCTTTATGAATTCTCTAATTCGTTACACGTGCAATTTAATGGCGGAAACTGATACTACTTTTCGTATTTTTTTTTATTTTAGATTTCCGATTTTTTTTATTGTGATTAAAAAATTACACGCGAAAGAAAAAAAATTATAATAAAAATATTTTCAGAGCAGCGTCAGAAACTGACAAATTCAGCTAAATTTAGAAGTTAAATGAATTTCTTGTAAAAATCTCTAGAAAGTTTATTTTATAATTAATGGGAGGAGGTGGGGCTTGCCACGTTTTGCCCATTCATAAAATACGTTTAAATATAATATTTTAATTTGTTAAAACTTCCCATATATTTTTAAAGAGTCGTGATGTCAGAAGTAATAAAAATAAGTGGTAAAATCCATTGAAAGCGGTCGGTGGTTCTATGAGAAAATAAAGCTGTGTACGCATTATAAATGTTTCTTTTCTGTGTCTTACGTTATACATTAGTACATTAGGGGTCATTTCGAGTTAAAAGTTTATTTACTGCACTCATCTGGACTAGAGAAAATCATGATTTTAATGTGTGTGTCTCGTCAAACGATAATTCTCTGATATGGCCGACCAGACGGGTGATCAAAAAGTCAGATCGAGCGTACCGGAAAACGAAATGAGATCAAATTGACAATTGGCCTTTTTTTTATTTATTTATTTATTTATTTATTTATTTTTTGGCTTGAACTTTGCGCTTTTCAGATTAATTTGTTATGTTTTATTTTCTTGGTGGATATTTTTTTTTTTTTTTGGCCGTGTTTTTTTTTTGCCCGTTTTTTTTTTGGGGGGGGGGTTCTTGAATAAAAAAAATAACTCGACTGTTTTTTATTCAAACGTAAATAAAATTCAATTTCGATTTGGCTCATTTCGTTAGTCTCATTTCGTTTTCCGGTACGCGGTACGCTCGATCTGACTTTTTGATCACCCGTCCGGCCGTCCGGTCGGCCATATCAGAGAATTATCGTTAGTTATTTAGACGAGACATACACATTTAAATCATGATTTTCTCTAGTCCAGATGGGTGCAGTAAATAAACTATTAACTCGAAATGACCCCTAATGTACTAATGTACTAATGTATAACGTAAGACACAGAAAAGAAACATTTATAATGCGTACACAGCTTTATTTTCTCATAGAACCACCGACCGTTTTCAATGGATTTTACCAAATAAGTATCTGGATGACATCAGCTTCAATCGAAACCAAAAGCAAAATTGTAGCATTCCAAGCTGGTGACGTTACCACTGTACAAACGTGGCACACATGAATGTACAAAAGGTATAACGATTTTTTTTTTTAATTCTGACCCTATACAACTCATGGAAGTGGTGCCAATTTGTAAAAACTGACCGTGGAGTCACTCACTTCTATGTGTGTGACTCTGTGTTCATCTATTCATAATCAGCATCTATCAATTTTTAGGACCGAGGCTGCAGGACTGCAGGAATCTCTTGAAGTCGAAAGTAGTAGAGTATCTGCAGGAACGATAAAAATAAATTTAACGAGATCTCCGATTAATAGAAGGTTTCCACCAAGGCATATCCTCCCATACATAAAATAAAAATATAGAAATAACTCCGGAAAATTACATTTGACAAAGAAATTGACATCACTGTATTAAGATGAAATAACATTTATTTACGTGTTAGGAAATAGCTTTTTGATATAAAACGTCTGTTATGCACTGTAATTCACTGGTCTCCATGTGTTATGCATGCACAATAAACAAATCTACTCCTCTGTGAATGACGGTGCCACCCAGCAGAAATAAATCCACTTTTTTTTTTTCACAATCAATAAATTAGTAATGTGTATGCGTGTAAACCAAAACAATTACGAATTTATTTTCTTTCTTGACACCAATGTTAAGAACGGCTTTCGGAGTAGACACCCCCAAACTCCCCATATTAAGAACGGCCTTCGTGATGGACACATTCAACTTCCCCATGAACGGCTCTTAGAATGGACATCCTTAACCTTCCTATGTTAAGAACGGTTATCGGAATAGACACCTCCAACCTCCCCTTGTTAAATGCTTTATTTATTAAAAAAAGCCAACATTCATGCGTTATCTTTTTTTTTTTTTTTTTTTTTTTTTTAGTTCTTAAAACCTCAAAGGATCGGTCGATTTTGGAAATGAAAAAAAGAAATAATAATTCGGAGAAAGTTGAAATTACCACACAAAATATTTTTTTCTACAACTTTGCATTTTTTTTAGCAATTGAATTTAAAAAAAAATAATTTGTTATTTTAGTCATCATATCGGTGTCATGCATCCATAAAAATAAAACTGAGTTTTTAAAGAAAAGGAAATAATACAATCCATTCAATAATTGATATTTTAAAGTTTATTATCCATTTTCATATTAAGTTAAATAAAATGACAAAAAAAATAAATAAATAAACCACGATAGAATATTTAGTTTAAAATACAAATAACGATTTACTAAACGACGTTTTATTTACTGGATATTTTTCCGGCATTCACCGGAAATTATTATGTCCCCTAGTAAGTTCGATTTTTTAAATATTTTTAATCCTTTTGATTAACACACGCACATTCGTAGACATTTTGTAAACATTGTTTTTAAAAAATAAAAAATAATACTTCTATTATGTTTTAAACGACTGTAATAGTTTATTTTGGAAGTATATTTCATAAAGAAAATTGACAACCCACTTTAAAAACAGAAATTACGAGTTTTATATATTTCATTCGCAGTTTTTTGTTAACTCTTCTGGCGGCCATGTTGTAAGCCCTAACGGTATTTTTGGAGATTACCAATAAACAATATGGGTTTGTATTACTATACACATAGATTTGAAAAAAGTTGTCAAAAAAACAAATATATAACAAATAAATGTTATCAAAGGCAAGATAGGTTACTTTTCTACCTAACTGGATATATTTTTCGTGTTTTTATTCAATGTAACATGTTTATTCAGCTCGAAAAACACAGTGTTTACCGATGTATTGGAAAATTCAAGATGGCGCCTTACTCCCTCTTTAACACGGTAAGTTTGGGAAAAGGTGTTATGAATAAAAAATTATACAAAATACTATTAAAAACCCGCCGAATATATGCCAACCTATGTCACGGTAACATATATTGAGCGAGTTTTTATCAGTATTTTATCCAGTTTTTTTTTTATTTACTTTTCCCAAACTTACCGTGTTAAAGAGAGTCAGACGCCATCTTTAATTTTCCAATACATCGGTAAACACTGTACGGTTTTTGAGCTGAATAAACATGTTACATTGAATAAAAACACGAAAAATGTATCCAGTTAGGTAGAAAAGTAACTTATCTTGCCTTTGATAACATTTATTTGTTATATATTTGTTTTTTGACAACTTTTTCGAATCTATGTGTACAGTAATACAAACCCAACAATATTTCTAAAAAAACATTATCAGCAACAACAAAAACAATAATAAAAAAATAACAACAACAACAACAACAATAATAATAATAATAATAATAATAATAATAATACCGTTTATTTTCTGATATTATATGTAGTCTTATTGCATATATTTTAATTAAAAAAAAACAACTCGTAGTAAAAGTACAACTAAATTTGCAGGTTTTCCATCATCGCTGAATAAACTGATCCCCAATTTATAAACAAATAATCCAATACAGTTATTTTTTGATGAACACTTATCCCCACCTTTTTTGTTTTGGCATTTCGAAAGTAATAGCAAAGGATGTCATAGATTTGTATTTTTATCAAGGCCAAGAAGCCACTCGAGGATAAGTGTTAATGAGTGCACAGTGGTCAAGGGGAAAATATCAGTCACCGTTAGGAGTGGAAATTTGGTAAATTGGATTACTTAAGGGTATGGTTCATCAAGAATTTGTTCACATTGGACTTGAAGACAAACATATTGTAGTCAGTTGGAAAGCAGGAAAACGGAATTGAGTTCGACAGGCGTACAGTTCTAAGAAACAAGCTTTGTTCATGGAATGCATGTTTAGGTTTAAGCACAGATAAAGATTGGGGGAATTCATTGATAGTAGTTTCAGCTAGACGAGTGTTTTTCCTGTGGAGACCATAGATTGGAGTTCAGAGGAGTACTTGCCATGAAAATAATTATAAAGCAGAGACAAGCTTGCAACGTCTCATCTACGGTCTATTTTGAACTCTGTCAAGGCAGGACAAGCTGCTTCTAGCAGCTCCAGCCCAGATGTGTCAACAATACTCCATCGTTGGATGCACTTGGCTCTTATACATGTAGAGAATTGCATCAGCAGTGAGACATCTACTGGAACAGTGGAACGATCCCACCATTTTCCCAGCGGATGGATCTGATATACATGTTCCATCTCAGATCAGGAGTAAAGGTCAACCCCAGAAGTTTGTCAAAACATGAAGCCTCCTCAAGATGAGAGCCATTCATTTCAATTAATGTCAGACGGGGATCACAGCGTTGATGATGGAAAGAAATAAGATTGGTCTTAGGTGCATTAAAATTAACTAGCCACCTGTTTCCCCACTGCACCACGTGCTCAATATCAGAGGAGAGAGAATCAGAGAACTTGGTCGTTTACAACCTTTGAAGTGTTTTCATAGATGGCAGTGTCGTCAGCATAAATGTCTACAAATGATCTTAGAATGGTATTTGGGAGATCATTGATGTAGATCAGAAAGGGAGTTGGGCCCCGGATGGATCATTGAGTGACTCCAGCATTAATTCTGTGAGCTTCAGATTTTTGCCCATCAACCACTACTCTTATGAACCTAGCAGAGAGAAATGATTTAATAATTGAAAAGACGTTTCCAGATACACTGTAGCTGGAGATGTTGTGGAGTAGACCTCTATGCCATACCCTATCAAAAGCCTTTGATATGTCAAGGGCAATTGCCTTAGAAAGGGAGCCTTCATCTAGATATCCATTAATCCTATTGTTACCGTAAATGTTTGCTGTCCTGTTTATTATTTTATTTATTACTATTATTATTTTATTTAATTTATTATTTTATTTATTACTATTATTATTATTTTATTTTATTTATTTTTTTATTTATTACTATTATTATTATTTTATTTAATTTATTATTTTATTTATTACTATTCTTATTATTTTATTTAATTTATTATTTAATTTATTACTATCATTATTATTTAATTTAATCTATTATTTAATTTATTACTATTATTATTTTTTTATTTAATTTATTATTTTATTATTATTACTATTATTTTATTTATTATTTAATTTATTACTATTATTATTATTTTATTTTATTTATTATTTAATTTATTATTATTATTTAATTTAATTTATTATTTTATTTATTACCATTATTTTTATTTAATTTAATTTATTATTTTATTTATTACTATTATTATTATTTTATTTTATTTATTATTTAATTTATTACTATTATTATTATTTTATTTAATTTATTATTTTATTTTATTTATTATTAAACGTTTCTGTTTCTAATCGTTCGACTTTTACCTTTTCTTGTTACTATCTTTTTATGATTGCTTTTACTTTTACGAGTCTGTGTGTTCTTATCAATGTTCTTATTTATGTGTGTGTGGGTGCTCTTATCCTTACACCGTTTCTTGCCTTGAAAGTCTCCGAGACGTGTATGTGCCATGTATAATGCGTACATACCTGGTTCCCTTGGCCAGCGGATGAGGCCTTCTGGTAGCTGGTTTGCCATCTCGTTGGGAAGTGGTCGCTGCAGACAGATGCATTAATGACAAGAAGATGGACTGAAGCTTCAATCTTTTATTAAAGACAAGCCTATATCTCGGAAACTGGTTGTCAGAGAGCCGAATCTCCGATTTGCATTCTCTGCTGCCCCAAACCAACTCTCAGCCCATGTCATCGTTAACCAGAAGCCTACGACCATAATTCCCGTGTCACCCCTAATTTCCGGTGCGTGTCGCCCCTAATTTTCGGTGCATTCTCTCTAGGTTGATACCTGTCAAACCTAACCTTTTTGTGACCCTTCCAACTTGCTGATGGGAAATGAAAATATACTCACATAATTGTCTATTTCTAAAACTACCTATATAGCATTTAAGCTGGGATTCCCAATACTACACTATGAAATATAACTGTTAACACATCAGCTGTAGATCTAGCAGAACGGAAACCATATTGCATGGCACTGAGGTGGTTGACTACTTCTCTATTTAACACAGATTTTAGCAACTTACTCATGACGCACAGGAGACTGACTGGTTTGTATTGAGAGGGAGATGAGCGATCACCTGAATTTTAAATATGGGGCCTACTGATGAAGTTTTCCAGGTGGTGGGAAGCAATTCTCCTTAAGACAAAGTTTAAATAGCTTTGTAAGTATGGGAGCTAGTTCTAGTTAAGGCTTTTTGAGCACTATAATAAGAATGCCGTCAGGGCCAGTTGCTTTACTGGAATCCAGGTTTTTTTATTAGTTTGGCAACACCATGCAAATATTTGTATGTCGCATAACATGTTTTCAAACACAGGAGTAAATATAAGGGTGGTTGACGGCCCTGATCGCATAGGGTAGAATTAGCTGCAAAGATTTTGGCAAAGAGTTTGGCTTTGTCCGATTCTGACGGGATTACTTCAGGTCCATTGATAATGGTTGGGATAGAGCACACGCTTATATTCAGGACCATGTTATTTATTTGCCAAAATTGGTGGGAAACAAGCCGCTGTTCAGCTACTTTAGACGTTGACTGACTGAGCCTACAAATCTCTCTCGTTCTTTATTACTTTTACAGTGGTTGCTGGCAGTCCTGAAAGTGGCGTTAGTCTCAGTACATCTATTACATTGGAAACAACGGAAAAATTTATTTCTGTGCGCAGTGGCAGCAGTACATTCTTCAGAGAACCATGGCTGGCTGTTAGGTATTTGCTGGAATTTCTGGGTATTTTATAGTATTGATACATTGTACCATGGAGAGGTATTCGGAGGACTTATTACATTGTGTTTTCATCTTCACAGAGACAACCGAGTGGTCTGAGAAACAGATCAAGGAGAATACGCATACTGGCCGTCACTGTCTGGGTTGGTGAACAATCTGAGTAAGGTCATAAGCATTGGAGAAATCGTTACAGATCCTCCTCCCATCGTCTGTCTTGTTTGAGTGGCCAAACCATTCCACATTGTGAACATTGAAATCTCCACAGAGGTGAATGTTAGCTGAAGGATGAGCAGACAGGATGTTGTCAATTTTTTTCAGATATGCTCTAAAATATACTAACTCTATTGGTCCAATGCCAGTTTTGCTTAGGAAGAATAGGTCAGATTTGGTCTTTCGTAATTGGATTTCAACTTCTGGGAGGTTGGAACGCACATATCTGATGTTAGAGAAGGAGACATGGTAGTTGAGGTCGACGTTGGAAGTTGGAGTGCTGGGTTTAATCGTGGCCTTCGTTATAAAGATGGCCGGCCAGCTGAAAAAATGACGTCATCGCCGAGGTCCCAACAAGCAAGATATGTGGAACTCTTAGACTGTCATTAATGAACAGTAATTTTTACAGACAGAGTTACAAAACTTCAAAATTCGATTAAAATAAAGAAAGAACACGATGATTTATACTGAAACTCATCTAATGTTAATAATATAAAATAATAAAAAAACACAAGTTGTTTGTTTAAGTATTATAAGCAATTGAATATTTCGTTGTATTATAGATTTTAAAGATTAGAATGCGTTCTTTAATTACTTATGAATTACATTTTAAAAAAGTGAAGGAACACGATTTGATTTGAAATAAACTTGAAGTTTATTTAATATAATTAAATGAAAATTATGCATGTAAGATTATGAATATTTGAAGCAGAACACAAGCAAAACATTTTATATGAGTTAAGACAATAAACAAATATTAAAATTAAACTATTTTTTAAATCAAAATGAACAATATTTTTTAAATCAAAATGAACAATATTTTTTAAATCAAAATGAACAATATTTTAAAATCAAAATGAGCAATATTTTTTAAATCAAAATGAATTTTTTTTTAATCAAAATGAATTTTTTAAAAATCAAAATGAATATTTTTTAATCAAAATCAACAATATTTTTTAAATCAAAATGAATATTTTTTAATCAAAATGAACAATATTTTTTAAAAATCAAAATGAATATTTTTTAATCAAAATGAACCACAATATTTTTAAATGCAAGTGAACCACAATATTTTTTCAAAATCAAAAACAATATTTTTAATAATTTCATGAAATATTGCACAGTAAAAAAATAATTAACCTAAAGAAAAAATCATGTTTCTTATTTAAGATTATTTCACCAAATAACAAAAATAACATGCAAAATCATTTTTTTATATCCATATTTTCAGTTTGTTAAAATACGTGGGTTTGTATTACTGTACACATAGATTTGAAAAAGTTGTCAAAAACAAATATATAACAAATAAATGTTATCAAAGGCAAGATAAGTTACTTTTCTTCCAAACTGGATATATTTTTCGTGTTTTTATTCAATGTAACATGTTTATTCAGCTCGAAAAACATACAGTGTTTACCGATGTATTCGAAAATTCCAGATGGCGTCTGATTCTCTCTTTAACACGGTAAGTTTGGGAAAAGGTGCTATAAATACAAAACCGGATAAAATACTGTTAAAAACTCGCCTAATATATGTTACCGTGACATAGGTTGACATATAGTCGGTAGGTTTTTAATAGTATTTTGTATAGTTTTTTATTTATAACACCTTATCCCAAACTTACCGTGTTAAAGAGAGAATCAGACGCCATCTTGAATTTTCGAATACATTGGTAAACACTGTATGTTTTTCGAGCTGAATAAACATGTTACACTGAATAAAAACACGAAAAATATATCCAGTTTGGCAGAAAAGTATTTGGTAGAAAAGTATCTTATCTTGCCTTTGATAACATTTATTTGTTATATATTTGTTTTTTGACAACTTTTTCGAATCTATGTGTACAGTAATACAAACCCAATTACGTTAATGAAATGAATTGTAAGACCACGAGTGAACGCGCGTTTTTTTTTTGTTTAGTTTCATATATATATATATATATATATATATATATAAAATAAGTATTTTTAAATTTTATCTTTCTAGCTTTAAAAAAAGTTTAAAAATTTTATCAGCCGGCATAATTTATTTTTAAATATTGACAAATTTCAGGAAAATAAATTTTTGCTAGATTTTTAAAACATGTGTGTCAACAGCTTAAAAAAATCGTCTCTTCAAAAGGAACGTGTTTTAAAGAGTCGATGTTGTCTCGCATTTTCATTAGTTTTGTATGCTGTAAACATTTTTTTTTTATATTAGCAATTTATTTGAAGCTTCTTCTTTTGAATGGTAAAAAACTTAGTATGATAATATTGAATTAATTATAGTTACATCGTGTTAAATACAGGGGGCACGTTAAAACTTACTTTGCTGAATGGAGATGGTGTCAAATCTTTTTTTTTTACTGCATTATAATTCTTTATCTTTCGGAAATGAAAATACTGTCACTTTTTGGTCCTTTACGATAATTTCCTCGGCAATTTGGAACGATGCACCGTAAAGGCATTTTAATAAAAAAAGAACTATTACACTGACTTCAAGACGTTACGAGTTACGAGTGACTACCGGTGTCAAGCAACTAAGGGACTATCCGTGATGACGTCAGCAGATTAAATTATTTTTGCCCACCGGCCATCTTGTCTTTTAAGACGATCTTGGTTTAATCGTGTATTTTTTTCATGATCGTGTGTTAGGATTTGTAAGTCGACAGACGTGGTTAGAGCAACCCAGAGAGGGAAACTAAGGAAGAAAAAGAAGTGAAGAAATATTTTTGTTTGTAGACCATGATAAGGTAAAGCCGTAACAATTACCCACTAATATGGCATCGAGAAGCCCCACCAGAAGCTACTGCATGGCTCAAAATTCATTTACCAAATGGTAATACAGCAGCCCCAATACTTTACACATGCTGATAGGACGGCCTCCTTAGTGGTTATTCCAAGGTTCGGGTCCCTGACTATCAGGCGGATAACGTCAGCCCAGAAAAACGTTTACCTCCAGCACCCTTACTCATGACATAGTTACAAGGATAGAAATAGAAACAGAAAAATTTTCGACATCTAGGCTACTGCAAAGGCAAAATTTTGCCGACCTAGAATACAGCTTTTTCTCCTTCCTTTGTCAGAAAAATCACTCGTACCAAACGAGGACTGAGAGACAAATCAGGAGAAGCGAGAGTTATGGAAACTTCCGACAACGCACACACAATGCATTATCTAATCTCCATTAAAAAAACGAAACTGATACTAAATATTAAGTATTCTATTAAATATAAGTACAATAGGCTTGTTTAGGGAAAGTATGGCTATAGGTTCCCCTCTCACTAACTGAAATATACTTCTTGAACAACTCGGCTAGAATTCCCTCCTGCCGTTCCCGATTTGATTTTAATGGAAATAATCTACCTCAATCCTCGTTTGCCTTTGTTAAATGAAATTGGTATTGTTAACAAGGTGAAAATTATATGCTTTTAGAAGACAAATAAATAGAAAATGTCTCCCTGCTTTTCAAAAAAAATCTGGAAGGAAAAGTTTAATACATTATTTGAAATTTCATCATTTTCATGCAAGCTGCCTATTTTAAGCTGTGAAAATACTAATGCAACAAAGAAAATTGCCAGACTAAGCACATCATCTGCATTTCCCCTCTGAAGAAGAAACTAAATTATTTTTGTTTGTAATTTATTGCGAAGAGGATAAAGATAATATCTAAATAGCTACAATAAAAAGAAATGAAAAACAAAATGAAAATGTGCAGAATCTTCTTTGTATTGGAGTTGATGGGAGGACAAAGACACATTACTTTAAAGGAATCAGTGGTGGAAAATAGAAATAATACTCTAAAAAAGCTAAGGGACTTGAACGCCACTTGACAATCACAAAGGAGACATCAAAGGAGAGTGAATATTTGACACACAGTGTTCTTCCTCATATTGCTGCAAATGGTGCTGGCCTTGTGGAGCAAGTGACTGATGTTTTACACAAGTTTAAAAGCGTGCGCACTATTAAGGCTGTCCGTGTTGATAATAGAAATGTGAATACTGGCTGTGATGGTGGACTTGTTACACTTTTAGAAAAAAAAGAAATCTTCACACTATTGGTTGCTACATACATCCAAATGAACTTCTATTCAAAACTCTATTTAACCATGTAGATAGCATCACAAAAAGTCCTACTACATTAAATGGTCCACTGGGTAAATAATCTGCAAATGGTTGCCATAATTTACCCCTAATATCTTTTACACCTGTTGGGAATCCTCTAGAATTTCATTATGGAATAAAATATATGGATAGCCTTAGTTGTTTCCAAAGACTTCTCCATGAATATACAGTTGTTATTTCTAGAGGTAAGGTGAGCCTAGATTTGTATCGTGGAAAATTGATCCATTAAACCAGGCAAGACGGTTAATTGCAATCAGACTCACGTGTCTTATGGACTTGTGGGGCATACTCATAGAATCTTTCAATCAAACTATATAGTTTGATAAATTTTATTGTTAATGTTTATGCAATTTGCTCGTTTGATATTAAAACAGTAATAAATTCCAATATCTACGGATTTATATTTATGAAATGATTGACAGAATTAGAAAACAACCTATTGAGATTCAGATTAAATTACATTAAAAAATATCCAATATAATGACTTTGTATTTGTGAAAATGTTTTGTTTTCAAATTCATTATTAACTAATGAAAAGCTTGACTTGCCGAAGTTTCCTTCACTTTCTCAAGACACTTCTCAAACATAGTGTAGCTTTTAAGCAAGGCGCCAGCATACTAGCAAAAATGCTGTGTCAGCAATTAAGACCATCATTTTCTTCAGGAATAGCTTGACAACATTTGCTACTTTATATGGTTGGTTTCGTTGGAAGCTATTACCAGTAGGCATTGTTCCGGCTTCACATCAATTTTGGTGCTATATAACAATGTGGCTGACTTGGAGGGGTTGTCAACAAAGCAGATGATCCTCTGGAAATGGGAAAGAGTAAAACCTTGCCAGAAACACTGATGGATAATGATGTAAAGCTCAGAAATGTAGAGATGTCATGAATGTGGAATGCAAGTGAATGCAAAACAAAAATTAATGTTCAACTAACATCCACATCATTACTAGAACACATGATAGCAGATAAGGGTTTACGTCCTGATCCTTAAAAAGTAAAGACTATAAGAAATATGTCCTGTTCAACAGACATACAGTGATTGAAAAGCTTGGGATGATTTGTGAATTATCTGCCAAAGTTTTTATTTCACATTTCTAATGTTTTGACTCCAATTCTCAATTTAACAAAGACAAATGTACAACTTTGAACCTTTCTAAAAAGTTACATATAAAACCCATTTATATATATATATATATATATATATATATATATATATGCAGACGTTTTTATATCTGTACGCTGTACGCATATACATATGCTATGTCTGTTACTATATTTTTATGTACGTGGCTGCGTACGTTTGTATTTGTGTTTAAATATATATATATATATATATATATATATATATATTCTTTCATATGTATAAGTTTCCTAGTGATTGTCTGTCTATATTATAATATGTTAACTTGTAACCAAAGTAAATCTAGTACATTTGACCCTAAAATCGAATACCTCAACCTAAAATAGTAATTCAGGTATTTGTTTTTCAATGCTCTACCCACGACCCTCACTTCATTTTACATAGTAAAATTCACCTGAACTATTATGACTTTTAACGCTTAACCATATAATCCTCAAACTTACATATTCCTCTTCCATCTGTTCAATCCCATATAGACTCCCCAAATATTCAATTAACATCTAATTAGGAATATTTTACTATTTTTTAAAAAATTAATCATTTTATTTATTTTACTTTTTTAAAACTTTCTTTTCATACTTTATATTTCATATTTATATTCATATAAATTATCTTCATTTATATTCAAGTCTTTATTTATGTATTGGTTTATTTCTTTCATTATGTACTGATTTATTTAGTTACTTATTCATCTATCGACTTTTTATATTTATGTATCGATTGTTTTATTTATTTGATTATTTTAATTATTTACTTATGTTTTATTAATATATGTTATACCTTTTATTATTTTTTTTTCATTAGTAATGTAATAATATTCTTAAATTAATTTTTATCCGCAAACCTTTAATTAGAAGTAGGACGTATCTTAATCTCTTCTAATAAGCTGTATCTTTAAAAACTACTCTTCATTTCACACCAATGCCGCTACCCCCACGCCAACTTTCAACTTCCTTCTGACATGTATTAAATTGTCATCCGCTCTATCTCTATCTCTAAGACAGGAAATATATTTTTATTTCTTTTTTATTTTTATTTTATTATTTTTGTACTTTCTATATTTTATACTCCATATTTTGATAAACGGCCTAATCACATCAAATCCCGCCCATCTATTTAACTGCTTGCCTCTTTCTTTCTTCTTCAATAACTTATTTGTCTCTCGTTTGTTTTTGCCCTATTCTTTCCCTCGCCCCACTTTCTCTTCTGCCTGTGGCTTTGTAATTTAACCATATCCCTTTTTTAGCTTTGTTATCTCTTTTTATAAATTTACAGTTGGCCGCTGCTGTTTTGATTTGAATCTCTATTTTGTACTTTTTGTACTCCGTTAAATATTCAGTCCGCCAAATAAACTGATTAAAATATCAGATCGTTAATTCGAGCCTGGTAGTGGAAACATGTGTAACTAAGCAGACAAGAAAAACACACACGTATATATATATATAGATAAACACACACACACACACACACACGTATATATACGCCCACACACATATGTACGCCCACACACATACACACACACCCACATATATATGCACCCACAGGCACACGCACCCAAATATATGCGCACACACACAACCATTATATATATATATATATATATATATATATATATATATATATATATATATATATATATATATTGCGTTGAAATTGTTAGTAGATGGAGACACAATATGTAAAAAACTAAACATTTTATAAACTAAAACAAAGAAAAGAAAAATTCCTGTAAAATGAAACATTTTTATACTTTTTATACACCAAACATGGCGTATTGTTATTTGGACGTAAGGTGCTACTAATTGGGATCATATCTAACATGGGATATCGGAGAGCTTAGTAGTGAGATGCCTGTTCACATTACATTTAAACTTTTTCATGTCAGTATTCTCATGGAATTAGGAACCATGGGAAGGAGGTTCAAAAGTCGAGTGAAAATCTACTACAGTATAAGGATTATCGGCACCTAGTGAAGGGGTGGGATTTTTCTGCTTTTCGCATCATTCGGGAGGTTGTACATTGAGGGTTCACAAATGATATTTAATCAGAGCACATTCAATTAAAGAAGTTACAAAACTGGCAAAGAGATGCAACATTCCGGCGATGTGACAGAGGCTGGAGCATGGCCGATAGTGCGTAACCTATTAGATTTGAGAATATATTTTGGATCATGTCTAATAGGTACGGACTAGTTGTAGATTTATCAGCTTAGATGTGGTATAAGTAGTTTTTTCTTAGGTGAATTGTGGTTTTGTAAAGATATAGGATACGTGGTAATGTTTAGGCTGAATAGTTTGGAAAATGGGTTGTCAGGGTTTTTTGTTATGGCAATCGTTTTGAGAAGTTTTTATAATTGTTAAAGGAAAGGAGCTTAGCCTTAGTAGTATTACATGTTTTTATCCATTTGCGGTCTCATTCTTCTACAAACTGAATGTAGTTGTCTAATGCCTCTGCTACTACTTTGGATATGTGACCATTCGTTTTTCCCTCATGTCTATTATAGTGAAATTACAAAACTGATGAAAATCTTGAAATTTCATATGACTACATCAGATAAATTTTTTTTTCAACCTTAGAAGAATTTTTTAAATTCTAAGGAACACAATGAGTTCTGAAAGAAACTAGCATTGCTTTCAATTGAAAAAATATTCTTTGGTAATACATAAGAGGTCAAGTTGAAAATCCTTTCTTACAAATTAAAACAATAATAATTATGTAAAATAAAATATTTATTTCTGTATAAAATTAGGTTTATATATTTTTATATGTATGCATATGTGTATATTGTTTTCATTTTACAAAATGTCGAAAGAATAGATAAACTGTTTTCTGGAGCAGTGTAACAGAGCACATTTGAGAAAAATCAGCAGAAGCTGTAAGATAGCTGGCTGGTGAATATATGTTGCCTTTAACCTTATTAGCTACCGGTTTTGAAGAACTGCTAAGAGTTCCGACGAGGCTATGTGCGTAATTGGAACAGATTATCTCTTTTTAGGGAATCAGATTAGGAGGTACCTTTTTGTGAAGCTGGACTTTTTTAAATATAAATTGAAGCTGCATCTAATATTGCTAGTGTGGTAGACATGTGTAAAAAATCGGATCTTCGTTCTTTCGACAGAACTGTTGTATTATTTTATATTGCCATCGAGTTATTACTTTGTTTTACATGTTTTGCATGCTTGTGTTTTTAAATATATGGAGGCGTTTATTTTTCATTTTTTTACTTTATTTTTTTTTACTTTTTTCTTCATTTTTTACTACCTTTTTATTTTACTTCATTTTTTACTTATTTCTTTTACTTTATTTCTTTTTTATTTTTATGTCATTTTTTTTATTTTACTTCATTTTTTTACTTTATTTTTTACTTTTTGTCCATTATTATTTTACTTCATTTTTTTTATCTTACTTCAGTTTTTTATTTTACTTCATTTTTTATCTTACTTCATTTTTTTATTTTACTTCATTTTTTTACTTTATTTTTTAGTTTTTGTTCATTATTATTTTACTTCAGTTTTTTATCTTACTTCATTTTTTTTATTTTACTTCATTTTTTTTATCTTACTTCATTTTTTTTATTTTACTTCATTTTTTTACTTTATTTTTTAGTTTTTGTTCATTATTAATTTACTTCAGTTTTTTATCTTACTTCATTTTTTTATTTTACTTCATTTTTTTATCTTACTTCATTTTTTTACTTTATTTTTAAGTTTTTGTTCATTATTATTTTACTTCAGTTTTTTACTTCAGTTTTTTTATCTTACTTCATTTTTTTATTTTACTTCATTTTTTATTTTACTTCATTTTTTTATTTTATTTCATTTTTTTATTTTACTTCATTTTTTTTATTTTATTTCATTTTTTTTATCTTACTTCATTTTTTTATCTTACTTCATTTTTTTTATTTTACTTCATTTTTTTTTTATTTTATTTCATTTTTTTTATCTTACTTCATTTTTTTATTTTACTTCATTTTTTATTTAACTTCATTTTTTATGTGACTTCATTTTTTTTATATTACTTCATTTTTTTTTTATTTTACTTCATTTTTTTTATTTTCATTTTTTTTATCTTACTTCATTTTTTTTATTTTACTTCATTTTTTTATTTTACTTCATTTTTTTATCTTACTTCATTTTTTTTATTGAACTTCATTTTTTTTTTATTTTACTTCATTTTTTTATTTTACTTCATTTTTTTTATTTTACTTCATTTTTTTATTTAACTTCATTTTTTTACTGCATTTTTTTTATTTTACTTCATTTTTTTACTGAATTTTTTTTATTTTACTTCATTTTTTTATTTTACTTCATTTTTTTTTATTTTACTTCATTTTTTTATTTAACTTCATTTTTTACTGCATTTTTTTTATTTTACTTCATTTTTTTACTGCATTTTTTTTTATTTTACTTCATTTTTTTTATTTAACTTCATTTTATTATTTTACTTCATTTTTTTGCTTTATTATTTTCTTCATTTTTTGTTCATTATTATTTTACTTCATTTTTGTTATTTTACTTCGTTTTTTTTTATTTTACTTCATTTTTTTTATTTTATTTCATTTTTTTTATTTAACTTCATTTTTTTACTGCATTTTTTTTATTTTACTTCATTTTTTTTATTTTACTTCATTTTTTTATTTAACTTCATTTTTTTATTTAACTTCATTTTTTTTTTTTTAACTTCATTTTATTTTATTTTACTTCATTTTTTTTATTTTACTGCATTTTTTTATTTTACTTCATTTTTTTTTATTTAACTTCATTTTATTTTATTTTATTTCATTTTTTTATTTAACTTCATTTTTTTTTTATTTAACTTCATTTTTTTTATTTAACTTCATTTTTTTTTATTTAACTTCATTTTTTTTTATTCAACTTCATTTTTTTTATTTTACTTCATTTTTTTTATTTTACTGCATTTTTTTATTTTACTTCATTTTTTTTTATTTAACTTCATTTTATTTTATTTTACTTCATTTTTTATTTTACTTCATTTTTTTACTGCATTTTTTTATTTTACTTCATTTTTTTATTTTACTTCATTTTTTTTATTTTACTTCATTTTTTTTATTTTACTTCATTTTTTTTATTTTACTTCATTTTTTTTTATTTTATTTCATTTTTTTTTATCTTACTTAATTTTTTTATTTTACTTCATTTTTTATTTAACTTCATTTTTTATGTGACTTCATTTTTTTTATATTACTTCATTTTTTTTATTTTACTTCATTTTTTTTATTTTCATTTTTTTTATCTTACTTCATTTTTTTTATTTTACTTCATTTTTTTATTTTACTTCATTTTTTTATCTTACTTCATTTTTTTTATTGAACTTCATTTTTTTTTATTTTACTTCATTTTTTTATTTTACTTCATTTTTTTATTTTACTTCATTTTTTTTATTTTACTTCATTTTTTTATTTAACTTCACTTTTTACTGCATTTTTTTTATTTTACTTCATTTTTTTATTTTACTTCATTTTTTTTTTATTTTACTTCATTTTTTTATTTTACTTTATTTTTTTATTTTACTTCATTTTTTTATTTAACTTCATTTTTTTACTGCATTTTTTTTTATTTTACTTCATTTTTTTTATTTAACTTCATTTTTTTATTTTACTTCATTTTTTTGCTTTATTATTTTCTTCATTTTTTGTTCATTATTATTTTACTTCATTTTTTTTATTTTACTTCATTTTTTTTATTTTATTTCATTTTTTTTATTTAACTTCATTTTTTTACTGCATTTTTTTTATTTTACTTCATTTTTTTTATTTTACTTCATTTTTTTTATTTTACTTTATTTTTTTATTTTACTTCATTTTTTTGCTTTATTATTTTCTTCATTTTTTGTTCATTATTATTTTACTTCATTTTTTATTTCATTTTTTTTATTTTACTTCATTTTTTACTTCATTTTTTTATTTTACTTCATTTTTTTATTTTACTTCATTTTTTTTATTTTATTTCATTTTTTTTTATTTAACTTCATTTTTTTACTGCATTTTTTTTATTTAACTTCATTTTTTTATTTTACTTCATTTTTTTTATTTTACTTCATTTTTTTATTTAACTTCATTTTTTTTTATTTAACTTCATTTTATTTTATTTTACTTCATTTTTTTTATTTTACTGCATTTTTTTATTTTACTTCATTTTTTTTTATTTAACTTCATTTTATTTTATTTTATTTCATTTTTTTATTTAACTTCATTTTTTTTTTATTTAACTTCATTTTATTTTATTTTACTTCATTTTTTTTATTTTATTTCATTTTTTTTTATTTAACTTCATTTTTTTACTGCATTTTTTTTATTTTACTTCATTTTTTTTATTTAACTTCATTTTTTTTTTATTTAACTTCATTTTATTTTATTTTACTTCATTTTTTTTATTTTACTGCATTTTTTTTATTTTACTTCATTTTTTTTTTATTTAACTTCATTTTATTTTATTTTATTTCATTTTTTTATTTAACTTCATTTTTTTTTTATTTAACTTCATTTTTTTTTATTTAACTTCATTTTTTTTATTTTACTGCATTTTTTTACTGCATTTTTTTTATTTTACTTCATTTTTTTATTTTACTGCATTTTTTTTATTTTATTTCATTTTTTTTTATCTTACTTCATTTTTTTATCTTACTTCATTTTTTTTATTTTACTTCATTTTTTTTTTATTTTATTTCATTTTTTTTTATCTTACTTCATTTTTTTTATTTTACATCATTTTTTATTTAACTTCATTTTTTATGTGACTTCATTTTTTTTATATTACTTCATTTTTTTTTTTATTTTACTTCATTTTTTTTATTTTCATTTTTTTTATCTTACTTCATTTTTTTTATTTTACTTCATTTTTTTATTTTACTTCATTTTTTTATCTTACTTCATTTTTTTTATTGAACTTCATTTTTTTTTATTTTACTTCATTTTTTTATTTTACTTCATTTTTTTTATTTTACTTCATTTTTTTATTTAACTTCATTTTTTTACTGAATTTTTTTTATTTTACTTCATTTTTTTACTGAATTTTTTTATTTTACTTCATTTTTTTATTTTACTTCATTTTTTTTATTTTACTTCATTTTTTTATTTAACTTCATATTTTTACTGAATTTTTTTTATTTTACTTCATTTTTTTTATTTTACTTCATTTTTTTATTTTACTTCATTTTTTTTATTTTACTTCATTTTTTTATTTTACTTTATTTTTTTTATTTTACTTCATTTTTTTATTTTACTTCACTTTTTACTGCATTTTTTTATTTTACTTCATTTTTTTTTATTTTACTTCATTTTTTTTATTGAACTTCATTTTTTTTTTATTTTACTTCATTTTTTTATTTTACTTCATTTTTTTTATTTTACTTCATTTTTTTATTTAACTTCATTTTTTTACTGCATTTTTTTTATTTTACTTCATTTTTTTACTGAATTTTTTTTATTTTACTTCATTGTTTTATTTTACTTCATTTTTTTTTATTTTACTTCATTTTTTTATTTTACTTCATTTTTTTTATTTTACTTCATTTTTTTTATTTTACTTCATTTTTTTATTTAACTTCATTTTTTTACTGCATTTTTTTTTATTTTACTTCATTTTTTTTATTTAACTTCATTTTTTTATTTTACTTCATTTTTTTGCTTTATTATTTTCTTCATTTTTTGTTCATTATTATTTTACTTCATTTTTTTACTTCATTTTTTTTTATTTTACTTCGTTTTTTTTATTTTACTTCATTTTTTTTATTTTATTTCATTTTTTTTTATTTAACTTCATTTTTTTACTGCATTTTTTTTATTTTACTTCATTTTTTTTATTTAACTTCATTTTTTTTTATTTAACTTCATTTTTTTTTATTTAACTTCATTTTTTTTATTTTACTGCATTTTTTTACTGCATTTTTTTTATTTTACTTCATTTTTTTATTTTACTTCATTTTTTTTATTTTATTTCATTTTTTTTTATCTTACTTCATTTTTTTTATTTTACTTCATTTTTTTTTTATTTTATTTCATTTTTTTTTATCTTACTTCATTTTTTTTATTTTACATCATTTTTTATTTAACTTCATTTTTTATGTGACTTCATTTTTTTTATATTACTTCATTTTTTTTTTTATTTTACTTCATTTTTTTTATTTTCATTTTTTTTATCTTACTTCATTTTTTTTATTTTACTTCATTTTTTTATTTTACTTCATTTTTTTATCTTACTTCATTTTTTTTATTGAACTTCATTTTTTTTTATTTTACTTCATTTTTTTATTTTACTTCATTTTTTTTATTTTAGTTCATTTTTTTATTTAACTTCATTTTTTTACTGAATTTTTTTTATTTTACTTCATTTTTTTACTGAATTTTTTTTATTTTACTTCATTTTTTTATTTAACTTCATTTTTTTACTGCATTTTTTTTATTTTACTTCATTTTTTTTATTTTACTTCATTTTTTTATTTTACTTCATTTTTTTATTTTACTTCATTTTTTTATCTTACTTCATTTTTTTTATTTTACTTCATTTTTTATTTTACTTCATTTTTTTATTTAACTTCATTTTTTTACTGCATTTTTTTTTATTTTACTTCATTTTTTTTATTTTACTTCATTTTTTTTATTTTACTTCATTTTTTTATTTTACTTCATTTTTTTATTTTACTTCATTTTTTTGCTTTATTATTTTCTTCATTTTTTACTTTGTTTTACATGGAAACGTTGTCAAGCGTTGGAACAATTATTTTAATGAAATTTCTTTTCGATTAAATCTTTATTGTTAGATATCCCATGCTTTATCATCTCCATGTCTCATATAAGGCTAAGCGTACATAGATTAAAGACCAAGACTTCAGTTGTCGGCATGAAGCGTTCTACTAGTTGTTTGTACATAGTACTCGACCAGTTGAACCAATGAAATTGTTTGTGACAATGAGCGAAACTGGATTGAATATCTTCATCTCATCCTCTTTCATGCAACGGGTTAATGAGACACATGAGTTGGAAAGAGGGATTTAAAGAGTCAGTGCTCAAGTAGAAGAGCATGCTAGCCTGCAAAACATGCATGGGAAGCGCCGTCTACCATCTATGGTAGAGGTTCTCAGTATATTAGCAAAATTATAATAAGCGATTGGTGAAGCTCAAAGTCAATTGTTTCGTTTCATGAATCCATTATCCCAGGCATTATCTACTTATTTCAGATTACAAATTTATATTACTTCTTGCGTGAAGTATGACGATAAAATTAAGAATACTGTTTTAAGATCTTAATTTTAGAAGCCTTAATATGAATATGATTTTAACTTGTGCCGTAGAATGCTTATAAACAAATCATCATTTTGTGGTAGTATTTCAGTGTAGTGTGTGTTGTCCTTTTTGAATGCTAGGTTGTAATTTATATGTTAGTTATAAATGATGAATCACATTCCAGTATACAATTATTACCAATGAGTTTTTTAGCATATTTAAATTTCTACAGGATCAGACAATCGGAAGTGGGTCAAGGTTATTACTTATTGAACGATCCTTGTATTTAAAAAATATTGCAAAAGCTTAAGAAGATATTTAGACATAAAAACCTTATATAAAATAGACGTTTTATTGAGGTATATGAAATTTAAAAAATTTTTTTAAACCTGTGAAACGTTTTATTGAGATTTATAAAATTTAAAAAAATAAAGTGTCTAAACGTTTTATTAAGATGTATTAAATTTTACAAAAAATAAATAAAAACTGTAAAAAAACAGTTAAAACGTTATATTGAGACGCATTGAATTATTAAAAAAATTGTTAGAATGGTTGAGATGTATTAAATTTTAAAAAAACTGTTAAAACGTTTTATTGAGATGTATTAAATATTAAAAAATAAAAAATCTTAAAAAGTTTTATTGAGATGTATTAAAATTTCAAAAAATCAATTTTTTTAATGTTTTATTGAGATGTAATGAATTAAAAAAAAATTAAAAACCCTTAAAACGTTTTATTGAGATGTTTTACACTTAATCTTTTTTGACTGTTTAAACGTTTTATTGAGATGTATTATATTTTTAAAACAATATTTAAAACTGTTTAAAAGTTTTATTGAGATGTATTAAAATTTAAAATTATTGAAAAATATTAAATTTAAAAAATAAAAAAACTGTTAAAACGTTTTATTGAGATTTATCAAATTTAAAAAAATGAAAAATGATCCAATCAATCTGACTTCTGTTCAAAGGAACCAGGTACTTCAAAGGTATGTGGCTTGTCTTTTTGTTTTTATTTTCTTATAACTTTGTTCTCCTTGAGGATGGGGCACTCTACCGGATGCCAAACATTCTCTAATTAGTTAAGTTAATCAAACCGATAGATCATTTTAAAGATTCTAACTGTTGTTTTAAGTGCTATTATTTACATTTTTTGCGGTTGATTCGCCAGATAGTTTAAAATAATTTTTCATTAGTCCATTTGCACCTATCATGACTGGTATGGTTGATATATTCTTAGGATTTCAGTTTCTTTCATGTCGTACATAAGTCGTTGGTATTTTGTGATTTTCTTCCTCTCTTCTCTGTTAAGGCCAGCATCAGTAGGGACGCTTACTTCAACTAGACTTGTCACATTCTCCTTTTTGCTCCATACCACTAATTCAGGCTTTTCCTCTTTTTTTTATTTTTCTTAAACTTTTTCTTCTAGGGGATGGGACATCCAACCAGATGTCTGACATTTACCCCTATTTTAGTGAGTTCAACCAAGAGATCTTTTCAGGATTCTAGCCGTCCCTTTCAGTGCAATCGTTTGTATTTCACTTGCACTTGGTTCCAC
This sequence comes from Euprymna scolopes, assembly GCF_053919585.1. Classification (NCBI taxonomy): domain Eukaryota; kingdom Metazoa; phylum Mollusca; class Cephalopoda; order Sepiida; family Sepiolidae; genus Euprymna; species Euprymna scolopes. The sequence goes on along the minus strand of NC_136527.1, from coordinate 46,457,674 downwards.
GGGTCTGTATGTGTTTTCATATGACAAAACAAATGTGACTTGTGTGCAAAGGAAGAACCACATACTTCACAAGAATGTGGTTTCTCTCCCGTATGTGTTTTCATATGATTTAACAAAGTTGACTTCCTTGCAAAAGAGGAACCACATACTTCACAAGAATGTGGTTTCTCATTCGTATGTGTGTACATATGACTCAACAAATTTGACTTCCATGCAAAAGAAGAACCACATACTTCGCAAGAATGTGGTTTGTCTCCAGTATGTGTTTTCATATGACTCAACAAATTTGACTTCCGTGTAAAAGAAGAACCACATACTTCACAAGAATGTGGTTTGTCTCCTGTATGTGTTTTTATATGACGCAACAAATTTGATTTCTGTGCAAAAGAAGAACCACATACTTCACAACAATGTGGTTCCTCTCTCGTATGTGTTTTCATATGATTTAACAAAGTTGACTTCCTTGCAAAAGAAGAATCACATACTTCACAAGAATGTGGTTTCTCTCCCGTATGTGTTTTTATATGATTCAACATACTTGACTTCCATGCAAAAGAAAAACCACATACCTCACAAGAATGTGGTTTCTCCCCCGTATGTGTTTTCATGTGACTTAAAAGATTTGACTTCCATGCAAAAGAAGAACCACATACTTTACAAGAATTGGGTTTGTCTCCTGTATGTGTTTTCATATGACTCAACAAATATGACTTCTTTACAAAAGAAGAACCACATACTTCACAAGAATGTGGTTTGTCCCCTGTATGTGTTTTCATATGACTCAACAAATTTGATTTCTGTGCAAATGAAGAACAACATACTTCACAAGAATGTGGTTTCTCCCCCGTATGTGTTTTCATATGAGTCAACAAATTTGACTTTTGTGCAAAAGAAGAACCACATACTTCACATGAATGTGGTTTCTCTCCCGTATGTGTTTTCATATGATTCAACAAAGTTGACTTCTGTGCAAAAGAAGAACCACATACTTCACAAGAATGTGGTTTGGCTCCAGTATGTGTTGTCATATGAATCAACAAAGCTGACTTCCATGCAAAAGAAGAACCACATACTTCACAAGAATGTGGTTTGTCTCCCGTATGTATTTTCATATGACTCAACAAATTTGATTTCCTTGAAAAAGAAGAACCACATATTTCACAAGAATGTGGTTTGTCTCCAGTATGTATTTTAATATGACTCAACAAATTTGACTTCCTTGCAAAAAAGGAACCACATACTTCACAAGCATGTGATTTGGCTCCCATGTTTGTATGCAAATGTATCCAGAAAAAGTATATCCAATGAAGTGTATGATGATAGACAAGTTGATAAATTTCGACTTTCGAAAATTTATATGAAAAAATTTATAATTTAAACAATTTTTAAATCACCAATGAAGAAAGCGGTCACTTATCCAATAAGGAATTTCTTTTCATTGTTGGAAATTCTGGAAATACAAAACAAATTTTGAAAAATACATTACATGTTGTAAAATTGATTATATCCAGACTTTTATTAAATATATCCAACACATTTATTTATAACATTCAAAATAAAATGAGTATGGTTTTATGCAATACTGTTTTATTTACAAAATAAATCTGTTTCTATTTTCCAATATTTAACGAAGTTTTTACGTTTCTTCATTTTAGAGATGCAGATTCATTATTCATATTATTTGTTAAGAAAATAAATTTTTCTATTTTCAAATATTTAACTAAAACTTTTATGTTTCTTCGTTTTAGAGATGCGGATTGATTGAAGCAAAATAGGGTTTGTTATGGAGAATGAGGACTTGGGTAGAATCGATATGGTGGAGATGTGTATACAAACTTGAATGCATGAACCCATACTGAGATGACCGTATTGAACACTGCTAGAACAAAAATAAATTGGTAGACTTGGAAACAGAGGAAATGATGCAAACAGATGTAATTGAAAGATTGAATAGTCCATTGAGTTTTCTGATAATGTTGCTAGAAATGAAGGATGGTAGTAACACATTTTTTTTATAGATTTTACGGCTTTAAATAAAGTCACAAAGAAGTTTGTCTGAATGTTCATTGTTATTGATGACATATATGCATCGCTAGGATTGGCAAAATACTTCACAAATTAGTCAGGGTACTTTAATGTGATGCGGGTTTCCAGGAATTAATGTCCATAGTTCTTGAGGGACAGAAAGATATACATTGCCATATTTGGATGATATTTTAATATTCTAAGATATGATAGAAAGTCACTTAGATCACATAGATAGGGTACTACTAGCCAGTTTACATGAGGACTACGTTAGGTTGAAAGCAAGTGCCATTTGACCGTATGAGGCCAATGTGAAACGACCACCATGCTTTTTAGCCTCGAGTATCCAAGGAAAAAAAAACAAAGCTAAGTAAAATTCCTAACTGTTCGCATATAATTTAAAGCTAATATTCTTTCCATTTTCAGGCATATTGTAACCGATAACTTTTCTTCACTTAAATAGACTATTTCGCCGCTTACAATGCCATGTCACTTAATTAATAAGTCAATGCTATAGTAAAGACAAACTCGGTAAAAAATGAAATTATGCTAAGTTATTTAGAGGACATGAAAACCTTATTTAAATATCATTTCCACCGTGTTATAAATCCAGACTTATTGCATGTTCAATTATTGCATATATTAAAAAAAAAACCTTAAATAATTAGATTTATTGAATTAAACCTAAAACTCTATGATTCTCAATTTATTGATGGTTTTCCTTCACGACGGTTAAAACTTATTTCAACGAATCCTTACGCACCGTAAGTTTATTACTTAAATTCTTTCCTAAAGCTGTACTTTTCAACTGCACATTTCCTTTTCAGTTTTTTCCGCTTTTCACCTTGTACGTTATGTATGCCATTATTTTTACGTTATATCTATTAATATTTTATTTCCATTATATTTGTTTGAAACGCGTATTCAATTGTTAACATTAATACCTCTAAAAACGATACACATGTAAAGAAATATGTCGCGCCGCCAAATGGAACACTTTTCACTAAGTGACCCCCCTCCCTCTAAATCAGCCCACACCGTCTCCCTAATTAGATAGCATCTTGGTACCACAAGTGCCATTTGACCGTATGAGGCCAATGTGAAACGACCACCATGCTTTTTAGCCTCGAGTATCCAAGGAAAAAAAACCAAAGCTAAGTAAAATTCCTAACTGTTCGCATATAATTTAAAGCTAATATTCTTTCCATTTTCAGGCATATTGTAACCGATAACTTTTCTTCACTTAAATAGACTATTTCGCCGCTTACAATGCCATGTCACTTAATTAATAAGTCAATGCTATAGTAAAGACAAACTCGGTAAAAAAAGAAATTATGCTAAGTTATTTAGAGGACATGAAAACTTTATTTAAGTACGATACTTAATATAATCAGCCATCGAAAAAAAAAAAAAAAAAAATTTTTTTTTTTTTTTTTTTTTTTTAAGAAAAAAAAAAATAAAAAGTTAATAAACATCAGTGACCCCCCCCCCTTGCTTGTACACTGCCATTTCCTTTCCGGTCCCTGCTCCGAACTTATGCTCGTGATCCATCATCTCATCTGAAGATGAGGGGCTCTTATGCCTTACACAACAATTTATCAGTCTGTACTATTGTCTATAAACTGATATCATCAACAATTAGATAAGCTGTTTTTAAATTTCTCCTCTTGACAAAATTGCAAACCGGAATGCAAACGGATTTTCCTTTGCGTTAGAGGATTGAACTAAAGCAGTATACTTAATATGTACAATACGTGCGTACTAAACTAAACAACCTTTGTTACCTATATACAATCGCCTATACTGAATCCTCATCGGCTCAAAGCTCTCTGTATCCCCAGACTCTTAATTTCTCAAATCTTATATCACCAAGACATCCTTCTTAATTGATACAAGAATCCGTCTGAGCAGTTCAACATCCAGTGATCATATATCCAATCCTCATGAAACTGCTTATATCACCCTGAATATTACCTTAAATCTTTATTCTATCCCTAAGCTAAGTAGAACACCTAATAACACTCTAGTCAACTACTTTTAAAATTAGATAAACCCAGTTTCAATATTAGAAGTACATCGTCCCTCACCTTGACTACGGACTTGTGCAATAAGTCATGAAACTATTGTACCTAAAATTCCTCTCCAAACTACAAAATACTGCTGCTTGTATACTAAGCAAGTACCTCCTATAGATACTTTACCTCCAAGATGACTGCCTTGTCTGTTTTGCATGACAAACCTTATTATTTTTTACTTAAATTCTCTTTCTCCTGATCACTAACAAATCAAATCTGCTCTACTTCCTAAGTTGATACTAAACAAATCCGTCTCACGTAGCTTAGATGGGTCCTTGCTCTCCGCCCTTGACCTTAACAAACTCGTAAATCGATACCCATTAACACCTAAAATTTCCTAGGCATGCTCCCGATTATAACTCCCAACCCATAACCAAGCTTCTAAGTAAATACTTACTAGCCTTAGTCCAATACATTGACTTAAAGTAATCTATAATGAACAGTAACCGTTAATATCTCTTTATTAAGAGATAGTATTGCAATAATTATTACACAAACTAAACCGGTACTCATTGAAATAAAAACTTCCGGATATTAAGAGAAAGGCGAAGTCATTATCCTTAGTTGTAGTCTAAAGGCAACTTGCTCAAATTGTCTAAAATTCCATGCATTCGTATACAATACTACTTATCCATCCATCTATACTTTAACTATACTTACAGAATATGCAATAACCTATATCTATCAGGTATAACTGTACTCCATATCAAATGTTCTCTTGTCTCTATACTGAGCATATCTAATCTTTCAGTCTTACTAAATGTCCGGTTTGGGCACCAAATCAGAATTTCTAATAGAAAGTAGATCATACTCTAACACTTTATCCTAATCCTAAACCTACTAAACCATATCTAACCATACATTCCTAAACCTACTAAACCATATCTAACCATACATTGCTAAACTTACAAAACTATATCTAACCATACATCAACTCGACTCTCTCGATCCAATACTGTAGCAAATTTAACTGCTTCCACTGCATGAATTTTACGTATACCCTCTCTCAGTATAAATGAAAATGGACAGCATAATAATGCCCTTTTTAAACCACACTTGAGGAGTGAAAATCTTCTGTAGAAGCTAACCTAAATGCCCGATTTTACCAGGAGATATTAACCTAAATAACCAATAAATATTAACTACCCATGCGGGGTCGCAGAAATACCTGGATTAGGACCCAGGCGCGGGGCGAACCCCCTCGGAGCTGATGGACCCGTAGGTCTTCCCAGGCCATCCGTCTAGGAGAAGGAAAACTCTGAAACTAAACCTAGGGGAGGGAGGTCTCTTCAGTCCTGGACGACAACCTTCCTAGAGCTGGTGACTCAAACAAATCACCGGTTGGCAAACCTAAACTGCTTAAGGAGGAGATAGACTCTGTCTATCGCTCGGCTTTCATACTCCTTCTTTGCCTATTGGCCAGGCGTAGAGGTACTATCACAGGGACTCGCTGTAATCACCCAGTGGTTGACCTTGTTTCCTTACTAGGGTAATGAACGCCGCTTTTCCCCACTCCTGCCACATCCCATCCCCCTTAACTGGACACAGTGGGGTGCTTCAGTGCCATATATGTCAGTGCAGTTGGACTGGGCTGGCTTTGCCTAATGGATTGAGGGTACCGGATTGACAGTTCCTGGCTGCTGTTTCCGACTGATAGTACAGGAGCCCTAACTCTTTGGTAGCGCTTAGAGCGGCTGCTCCATCAACAGTTGTAAAATATCGGGATGTTTGTAGTGCCATGTCGCGCATGGAAAGGGACCCTGCACTCATCCCCGGTAGGCTTTCCTGAGGCCACAATCCTGTGGGTGAGGGCAGCTGATGGTCTACTTGTATTGCATGTCTGGTATTCTGCACAACTACTTGTCCAGCACCCCCTCACTCATCCACCCTAACTGAAACTTTTAAATAAAATAAAATGAAATGACAGCTCAAGCAAAAGTTACTTTAAACCAGGACCAAACTCAAAGAAAACCAACCTGCCTCCTCCCTTGAGGCTTGCATTTACTAATATCCGCGGGCTTAGAACTAACTTAGATGATGTTGAGTCATTTCTCCTTGTAAACACCCCGGATATCTTAGCATTAAGTGAAACTAACCTTCACTCCTCCATACCCTCTAACCACTTTAACATGCCTGGTTATCTCCCACTCTACCGTAAGGACTCGGACAGACATATGCATGGACTTGGAGTCTATATTCGAAACACCCTCCCCCTAACTAGAGAAATAAAACTAGAATCAGAGGGCCAGGCCTTTATGTGCTTCAGACTAAATATGCAACACAATATTAGCTACTTATATTTTCTCTACCGCTCTCCCTCAAACCAAGACTGTACCCTAATAAACAAAGTCTCAGACAGCATAGATATAGCACTCTCCCTCGATACTAGCGCACAAATACATGTATTTGGTGACTTCAATGTCCACCACAGTAACTGGCTAGGATTCTCAAATCACACAGACGTAGCTGGTAGCGCCACATATAGCTTCTCTATATCTCATTCCCTATCTCAGATGGTTACATTTCCGACACGTTTCCCAGACCAGCACGATCAACATGCCTCACTTCTAGATCTCTTTCTGACAACAGTTCCCAATGACTGTACAACAAATGCCCATAGCCCACTCGGGAATGCTGATCACGCTGTGATAATGGTAGAAATCAGCCTAAATTCTCGCCCTAAAACTGAAGACCCACTACTCAAAACAACGAGGTATTACAAAAAGGCTGATTGGGAAGCCATCAGGGAGCTCATCAGAGATGCCCCATAGCAAAATATATTTACTCTTCCAGCGGAACAGTGTGCAAATGAGACAACTGAATGGTTCAAAACTGCTATTGAAGCACATGTTCCCGCACGGAAATACTATAGCAAGCCCCACTCCCCCCAATGGTTTACTTCTGCTTGTGCAGCTGCCATTTGTCAAAGGCAGCATGCGTTCCGCAGATTCAACCGACATAAGTCCAGCTCAAATAAACAGAAGTTTATAGAAGCTAGAAATAATTGGAAGAGAGTGATAGACACAGCTAAGTCAGATTACTCTGAAACCACCAGAAAGCGCATCGAAGCACAGAAATTAGGAACCCGGGATTTTTGGAAAATCTACAACAGCGTAGTTAATAATGGACAGTCAATTATTCCCCCACTAACAAACAATCATGAGGTTGCTTGCACGGCAACTGACAAGGCTAATCTGCTTGCCAGTCGGTTTGCCTCAAACTCCACACTGAACTCGGTACACCACTCACTCCCTGATTTTCCTCTGCGAACAGACGCCACACTTGACGACTTGAAAATCACCCCTTCTCAGGTACATGCTATTATAAAAAACCTAGACACCTCTAAAGCATGTGGACCAGATCTCATCCCGGCTGTGCTATTAAAAAAATGCTCTGCCGAGGTTGCTCCAGTTCTGTCCAAACTTTACAATAAATGCCTTAACGAATCTTGTTTTCCCGACTGCTGGAAAACCGCCTCTGTGGTACCAGTCTTCAAGAATTCTGGTGAAAGAACTGACCCAGTAAACTATCGCCCCATTAGCCTCCTCCCGCTTTTCGCCAAAATATTTGAGTCCTTAGTTAATAAAGCCCTAGTCCAGCACCTAACAGCTGCTAAACTCTTGACTGACAAACAATATGGATTCAGGCAAGCCCGTTCAACAGCAGATATCTTAACTGTAGTTTCTGAACGTATATACCGTTCATTGGATAAAACAGGGGAGGGTAGAGCGGTGGCCCTTGATATATCTAAGGCTTTTGACAGGGTATGGCACGATGGTCTTCTAAGGAAAATTAGATCATATGGAATCACTGGAAGAATTCATAACGTAATTAAATCCTTCTTAAGTAATAGAAAAATCAAAGTTGTCCTCGACGGACGTACATCCAAACAATATGACATAAATGCGGGAGTGCCTCAGGGGTCTATCCTTGGACCTCTATTGTTCCTGATATTCATAAACGACCTCCCTGATAATATTGTTTCGGAGATGGGTATATTTGCCGATGACACCACTCTCTATAACAGATATGAGGGGAAAACAAATGAACACATATCCAAGAAAATGGCAGAAACACTAGAGGATGACCTCCAATCCGTAGTGGAATGGGGACAAAAATGGTTGGTCTCATTCAATGCTGCTAAGACTAAGCTTGTTTCCTTCAATAACTACAAGAAACCTTCTCTCCCACCAATAGCAATGGCCAAGAACACATTGCCTGAAAGTACTTCTTTTAAACTCCTCGGCCTAACGTTTACAGGGAATATGAACTGGAATAGATACATTGAGAGCATTGCCAAGGCTGCTGCAAGGAAGGTTGGCTCCCTCTACCGTGCTAGAAAACTACTTACGCCTGCCAGTATCCTATACCTCTATAAGGCAACCATTCGCCCATGTATGGAGTACTGTTGTCACATCTGGGCTGGTGCATCTGCTGCTTGTCTCTCGCTCCTGGACAGGGTTCAAAAAAGAGTCGCAAACCTGATAGGTCCTGAACTGTCATCTGGGCTTCAACCTCTGTCCCATCGACGAGATGTTGCATCCCTCTGCCTGTTCTACAAATACTTTAATGGTGAATGCTCTGACGAACTGCAAACACTTGTACCTCCCCGACGTAACTACCCCCGACAAACCCGACAAGCTACTAAGTCTCATCCCTTTACAGTGGAGATCCCTAGGTGCAAGAAAGCCTTTTACTCCAATAGTTTCTTCCCCAGAACTGCGGGTCTTTGGAACTCCCTTCCGGGATTCTGCTTTCCCAACTGCAATGATATGCAGAAGTTCAAGTGTAATGTTAACAAACATCTTTCTACTCTTCTCCCTTCATAATGACCCCGCTAATTAATTCCCTAATAGTAGCCCCCTGCTTCAAAGTGGCACTGTGCCTTGTTTGGGGTGAAAATTGAATTAAAAAAAAAAAAAAAAAAAAAAAAGTGTAAGGTTTTAGGAGAAGAACATGATCTGGGGTTGAAAGTAAGTGAATAGGGTATATAGCCAGACCTGGACAAAATGAAATCGATAAAATCTCGCCTTTAACTACTGTGAGAAAAGTCAGAGATTTCATTGGTATGACATCGTATTATTGGCGATGTATAAAAAATGTTTCTGAGATTACCGAACCGTTAGTACACCTGACGAGGAAATATACATAATTTTGCTTTTACATCCCAAAACCGAAGCGCACAGATATGGTTATACTGGCTTATCCCGATCCTGAAAGTACTACAGAATGTACACAGATCACCCCAATCATAGGATTGGAACATGTCTGTCACAAATGATACATGATCTGAACGAGGGGAAAGATGTTAAAAACAAATTTACTTCTTATCCCATGAACTTAGGGATATGCAGACAAGATGGTACTTGAAAGGGAAGACAATGTTTGCGTGAACTTCTAGTTGAGACAATGACGATTCTCGGTAGAAATAAATGATAGAAATGGTAGGTGTGATCAACTTGAATCGTTTTGCTTGAGCCAAAAGAGTTTGTATAGTATAAGACGGTTGAGGGCTTATCGGTATCGCATGACTGCCCTACTATTGCTAAGGTTATATGTGCTGTCACATCTTAAAACAAGAGTTTAAGTACCATGACAATAATGGTCGTAGGAAAGACTTTTCATGCTATTAAGCAAAAATATTTCTGGTCATGTTTATTTAAGGAGGTGAAAGAATATGTAGGAAATGTATCAAATGTGTCAAACCAGAGATCTGAGGAAGCAACAACTTTGTATACAGGAGTGCGATCTGCCTCCTTTCCCTTTCATAAAACTGAATATTTTCAAACCCTACCCAAAGACACTTTTAAGTAACCAGTACATAGTGACTTTCATCAGTATGTAGAGTGATTGGCTGAACTTGTGAGCAAAACCACGAAATTCTCACCATACTACTTACTATAAAACAGAGACGTGATCCTGCTATTAGATATTAATGCCTTGTAGAGTATACTATGGTGATGAGCAACACGAGATCGCTCTTAAAGAGATGCATCAATCTTTTACTTTGGTAAGGAATAACATTCAGGAAGTTAGGAAAAAACTGAAAGAGAACAAGGATAAAACAATAAAGTCAGTAGATTTTAAGATTGGAGATCTGGTTTATTATAAGAACCACCAGAAGTTGCATGTGGAGCATCCGTGGGCAACATTGATTGAGGAAATTCCAATGAGTCGGATAGTGATTGAGCCACCGAACAAGCTTATATCTCAATATGGAGGAGTCAACAAAGTCTGTTGATGGAACATAGAGTAATGACATATAGCATGACATTGAATTTGGACACAAGTTATCTGCTGAATCATTGCGGATGTTAAAGACAATAATAGAATCCATTCGAAAATGCCTAGAATTGGTTCAGAATTTTGAAGTGCGGAAGAGAAACCAGTGGGAGAAAATTCTTCATGTTGGGTAAAATCTATATTCTGTTTTAAAAAAAATTCCTTTCTCAGAGTTCGTGCCATACGTGACATTTTGGAAGATGATTTCGGTTAACCATTTTGATAGAGCGAAGCGATAGGAATGAGTTATGAAAGAAAAGATTACGAGAAAGAAATGAATGTTTTTCTTGTTTATAAACTCAAGCATGGAAGTTATCAAGTGTCATCTACTGATGTCAATTTTAAATTATCAGATGGTATTCACTATGCATCGGGTGTTCCCCGTATTAAGACATTTAACAAAAGAAAAAAGAAACTTATTCTTGGAAAGAAAAAAAAAATTGTGTTAACCAGACAAGAAGGACTTTTCTGAATATTAAGCAATGTGATTCCTTATGTTATGAATGGTGGCCACTACTGATAACATAAAGAATTACTTAGCTTTATGTCCATACAACTACTTGTTTGCGGCAATTTTTAATGCGATATTCGTTTTCAACATACTCCAAAACCTATAAAATTCGTCATGGTAAAGGTGATTGTTAAGATGCAAGGTAAGTTACAATTTACCAAAACGGCTTTCAGGCAGCCCCTCCCCAAATATCACCATGTGGCCAGAAAGTGAGTGCTCATTTTGCAGTTAATTTATATAGAAAATTGATCCTTACTTTTTGAAAAAAATGTCCTCGCTTCATGAAAACTAATTCTCTGCACCACTTTTGAAGTATTTATTTTCAGCATCCTTAAAGACCTATAAAAGCCGTCATTCTAAAGAATATTTGTAATTTTGAAAAATTTTAGAAATTGACTTTCTTATATTTAAGTCAGTAGTGAAAACAAAATCTGATTTTTTTGGACTTGTGAAACAGTTAAAAACCTAAAATTTATAAAATTATTATTAATTTTTTTTTGATAAAGAAGTTATTTTTTTAATGTTTAAGTCAATATTGGAAACAAAAACAATCGACAGTGAAAATTTTTCAACGATAAATCAACATTTTCATTAGGATTATTCGCTTTTTTTCTGATTTCATGTTTCAATAAAGACAAAATGTAAAATGAGCACCAACTTTAGGGCCACCTCGTAAGGCAGTCATTTTTTGTTTTTGTTTATTCTTTAGCTAAAAGTTTTGTTTTTTTTTTCTGATTTCATGTTTCAATAAAGACACAGGGAAATTAAAGAACAAAAATCAATAAAAATGTTATCAATTCTGTACGTGAAAACGCATACAGAATTGCCCACCACTGATAACATAAAGAATTACGTATTGACCTTTTTTTTTTATGTTTAAGTCAGTATTGAAAACAAAATCTGATAGATTAGTGACCATTCGATAATAATCCGATGAAAAAGATGAAAATAAAAAATACACATACGTGAACGTGCGCCATGTAGTAATACTTACGTTTTTGTTTTATAATCTGCTTTCGATTAACTTTATCTGCTTTTATAAAGGAAACGATTTCTCAAACGTGATTGACTTTACAAGCTCAAGTTAACATTCAAGATGACGAACGGAAGAGCAAGTTCGCAGAAAACAAAATTGAAAAGGAAAAATAAAAAAATAAATCATTTCGAAATAGAGCCGATCTATTTGGTGAATATCACGGATAAAATTAGTATTATTTTATTTAACATTTTAATATTTACATGAGAGAGAACAGATTACAAGTTTCATTTTTATTAATTCTATAATTCGTTGCACGTGCAATTTTGTGCCGGAAACTGATAGTTTTGAAAGCTGCCTTTTCGTATTTTTATTTATTTATTTTTTATATAGATTTCCGATTATTTCTTGATTGTATTTAAAAGATTAATCTAAAGTTAATCTATACGAGAAAAAATTAATTAAAGAGATTAAATGTAAAAAATTACACGTGAAAAAAAATAATGAAAACTGTTTTCACGTTGGAAGAAACTAACAAATTCATCTAAATTAAGAAGTTACATAAATTCCTCGTAAAACCCCAAAATACTAGTTTTCTGTGACTATTTCAAAGATAATTAGTAAAATAAAAGGTAATATTGACAGGTTTCTTACCGGCCTCTGCGACGAACAATTCTTCGTCTCAAAATTCTATCAAGAAGTAGAACTTGAAGTAATAACGAAAACATGAAATCATATCCTACGGAAACGAAACGAAACTTCCTCCGTTTTTGTTTTTATACCCTATTTTTTTAATTACTGCAAACATTAGTTTTAATTATTTTCTTCTGTATCTTCACTTTTCACCGCAACAAATACTAAAGTAGAAAAATATTTTGTAATAAAAAAATATTAGTTGCATTCAAAATAATTAAAAATAATTCAACGTTAATTCAAAATAATTCAAAATAATAAAAAATAATTCAACGTTTTGGGGAGTTTTGTTAAGAGAAGCCAGCAAACCAAAAAAGTGACATAGCAAGATGAGTTACTCTTCTACCTACCTGGATAAGTTATGTATTTTAATGTTTATTTTCGGTTCGATAATTTACTCTTCTACCTACCTGGATTGTGGAAAAAAAAACTATTTAAAAAAAATATATATTTCTATTACTTTTAAAAAAAACTTTAATAGTTTATTTTGGAAGTATAATCAATAAAGAAAATAAATAACCCACTTTTAACAGAGAAATTTACGAGATTTTTATATTTTATTCGCAGTTTCGTGTTAGGGGTGTCAAAAATTCCTACAAAAATTCTGATACACCTAGGTCACAATTACCAAATACGTCCCTAAAAAAATTACCAGACCCCCCCCCCATAAAAAAGGTGGTCATAAAGTGGGTGCTCATTGTACATTAAATGAATATTAAAAAATGATCCGCCACTTTTTGAAACTATAATTTCTTCATACCTTAGAAACTATTTGATTCTTGGAATTTAAAACGTTATTTTCGTTTTCAGTGCAACAAAAACATAAGTTAAAAAATTTAAATAGTTTTTTGAGGGTGGAAGATACTGCACCTTTATCCCATTTCATTTATTTATTTATTCTCAGTTGACTTATCATTCAAATGAAACCAAACAGCTTTATTTGTTTTTATTTTGGTGGACCTCCAAAACCAATAAATGGCGCTATCTTTGCTCCCCTCCAGATGAAGAGACAGAAAAAAATAATTGAAAAAAAAACACGGAAGAGGTTTCTTTTCGTTTACGAAGAAACTTGTCAATATTACCTGATACAAAATACCCTTGGAGTTTTCTGGGACTATTTCAAAGATAATTAGTAAAATAAAGGGTAATATTGACAGGTTTCTTACCGGCCTCCACGACAAATAATAGCTCGTCTCTAAGTTGTATCAAAAAGCGGAACTTGATGTTGTAAACATAATACCGAGTTATGTGCCCTTGACCCGAGCTCTCCAGGAAGGAGAAGAAAAAGCACTGTAATGGCGGACACAATAAATGTACACACGTACGTCGCTTATTGAGATTAACTACCGTGTCTTGTTGTCTTTCCCTTATGAGTGAGGCCCTTCCCTGATAACTATACATGGTGTCAGGAGTCGGATAAAAACCAATACTTAGAAACAAAGGAAAAATACAACGACCCATCGTAAATAAGAAACCTGAAAATATGTACGAACGATAAAGGACGCACCCTCACCACGTGGTAAACTTTATTCGTTTCTTTTTTTGTTTTTTGTTTTAAAATATCCACTTATTTAATATCCAGTCATTATACATATTCTATACACTTTGACATTCTAGTTAAACACAAATATGTCTAACCCAAACGAAGCTTCATCAAACCACACAGAAATCGACCCAATTTCTTTCATGTTACAAATGCAACAACAACAAATTGACGTGCAAGGACGGATGACGAACCTTATGGCACGCTTTCTGTCCACCGAGCAACACGCCCCCACCCCATTGTCGCACCATTCACATGTGAAATTCGAGTAACCTATGATAGAACCTGACTCGTCAGACAACATACGGGACATTTTTAAGGATGCATGGTTTCGTTATAAAGAGATGACGCAACTTACCCCACAGAAATCCGAAATGAGCTACGAGTTGTATCCAGTTCATCTGTAAACAAATGTTGTTCAACTTCGTTGGTCCGGATGCCCTGAATAAGAGGAACAACTGCTAGAATATATTAAATCCGTCGCAGTGAAAACCGTCCATCCTGAGGTATCCTGTCAGCAATTCTTTATAATGAAGTAAAGTGATGGGGAGACTATCCCGTTCTTTTTTTCCCGGTTGAAATCACAAGCGATGCTCTGCCTTTTCAATTGTGGCAACCAGCAATGTGCAATGTCATTTTCTGAGGACATGATCAAATCTCAAATCATTGCCAGATTAAGGGACATCTCCAACCAGAGCAAAATTTTACCAGAGATTACGTCCCTGCCAACTCAGAATGATTTAAGTAGACGCCTCTTGACTCTGAAATATACCGCCAGAGCATCAAATCACTTCCGACCAGCAGAGATCACACAAGTGGCCCAATTTAAATCTGCGGCATCAAAAAAGTTCTACCACCAAATAAGACGAGGCATAACAAGGGAAAATGCAAAGGTTGTGGACACAAGACACACCCAAAAGGACGAAGACAATGCCCCGCTTGTGGAAATCATGCCACAAATGTGGAAAGGAGAACCACTTCTCGACTATGTGCCACAGCACAGCATCATCAAATGCCATAATGGGAGACTACCCAAATGACAACCAGGATGAAGATTCTTCATTCATATCGACAATGACTGTGCAACCTGAATGACTAGAGGAAAAAGAGGGGATTCCGCATGGTGCATGGACCAACAACAAGTTCACACCAGGCCGACCAGAGCCACCTCTTTTTCAATATTACCATCATATTAGATACAAAGGCCCACCAACACCTCGGGCGATTCAGACATACAAATATGAAACACCAACCCGTCCGATTACCTGCTTTGGCAGACAGAGGAGCTCAGACAAGTACAGCTGCTGTAGATTTATTAAACAATCTTGGGTGCACTTCTGAACATCTGCTGGTCACTAGGCACCAGTTATGTGCCGTTAATGATGACAACCTGTCCATCATGGGGGCCTTAATTGCCACAATCTCACTCGGTAAGGCAGCATGTTCAGAGCTGATATACATCAACCCAAGGGTTAAGAGCCTATATATATCACAGACGGCCCTGAAAAAACTAAAAATTATCAATGACGACTTTCCTGCACAACTTATTAGTCTGGTAGTCACAACGAAGATGGACCCCAAACCAACTGACCAAGTGTTAGCCCCTTGCGGATGCCCATACAGATCACCATGCCCACCATTACCAGATAAGCTGCCATTTCTCGCCACACCTGATTATTGAGAAGAGATAAAAAGCTGGATCAAATGCCACTTTGCCAGCAGTGCGTTTAATACATGTACGCACCAGAAATTGCAGACTATGACCGGAGAACCGCTTACTATCACATTCCTTGACAACCATAATTAACCAGGCTCTAGTCCGGCACCTTACAGATGCTAAACTTCTGACTGACAAACATTATGGATTTAGACATGCCCGCTCCACAGCTGACATCCTCACTGTAATCTCTGAACGTATATACCATTAACTGGACAAATCGGGGGAGGGCAGAGCGCTAGCTCTAGATATATCTAAGGCTTTTGACAGGGTATGGCACAAGGGTCTCCTCAGGACAATTAAATCATACGGTATCACTGGTAGAATACTTAACATAATTAGGTCCTACTTAGATAAGAGAAAAATCCAGGTTGTCCTCGACGGTCGTATGTCTAAATAGTGGGATATAAATGCGGGAGTGCCTCAGGGGTCTATCCTTGGACCTCTATTGTTCCTAATATTTATTAATCACCTTCCCGACAAAACTGCCTCTGAGATGGGTATATATGCTGATGACACTACACTCTATAACAGGCATGACAGGAAAACAAATGAACACATATCTAAAGAAATGGCAAAAACACTAGAGGATGACCTCCAATCTGTAGTGGAATGGGGACATAAATGGATGGTCACATTCAATGCTGCGAAGACTAAACTGGTTTCCTTCACTAATTACAAGAAACCCTCTCTGCCACCAATAGCAATGGCCAGTGACTCCCTGTCCGAGAGTACATCTTTCAAACTGCTTGGCCTTACATTCACAGGAAACATGAGCTGGAACAATTATATTGAAAACATTGCCAGGGCCGCTGCAAGGAAGGTGGGCTCTCTCTACTGTGCTAGAAAACTACTAACACCCGAAAGTATCCTGTACCTCTATAAGGCCACCATTCGCTCATGTATTGAGTATTGCTGTCATATTTGGGCTGGTGAATCTGCTACTAGTCTCTCGCTCCTTGACAAAGTTCAAAAGAGAGTCGCAAATCTGATAGGCTCTAAACTGGCATCTAAGCTTCAGCCTCTGTCTCATCGACGAAACGTCGCATCCCTCTGCCTGTTCTACAAGTACTTTAATGGTGAATGCTCTGACGAACTGCAGACACTTGTGCCCCCACGACGTAGACACCCTCGACAAACCCAACAGCAGCTAAATCCCACCCCCACACAGTAGAGATCCCTAGATGCAAAAGATCTTTCTGCTCCAGTAGTTTCTTCCCCAGAACCGCTAGACTCTGGAATTACATTCCAAGTTCCTGCTTCCCCAACTGTACTGACATGCAGAAGTTCAAGTGCAACGTGAACCGACATCTTGCTGCCCAAATCCCAACATAGCGTCCCAGTAGTTGCTGCCCCTGATAGTAGCCCCCTACACCAAAGTGGCAATGCGCCTTGTTTGGGGTGAAAAAAGTAAAACAATTTTTTTTTTTAAAAACACTAACCTAAGACTGTTCACAAACCAATCCCTGTCTCCCACCACTGGAAAGAGGCTGTGAAAGACCAACTTCATGCAGATGTAGCACTGAACATCATTGAACCAGTGCCAGCAGGGACACCAACGACATCGTGTTCGAGAATGATCACAGTGCCACAAATAAGACGGAAGACCACGTAGAACAGTCGACCTCCAAAATTAAAATGCAACGACAAGACGAGAAACACACCACACACCCTCTCCATGCAATCTTGTCAACACGATGCCCCCAGGAAAAAATAAAACTATTCTGGATGCCTGGAACGGATATCACAGTGTTCCTCTGGCTGTGGAAGCACAGAATGTCAGCACTTTCATAACAGAATGGGGCAGATACAGGTATTTGCGAGCCCCTCAAGGTTTCCAAGCATCCAATGATGGTTACACAAAGAGATTTGACACCAATACAGAAGGTTTCCCTCTTGTGGCTCGCTGTGTTGACGACTCTATCTTGTGGGATGGTGATATGGTACTGTCCTTTTGGCACACTATTAGATACATCATGCTATGTGCTGAAAATGGAATAGTATTTAACCCAGAAAAATTCCAATTTTCAAAAGACAATGTTGAGTTTGCTGGCTTTGACATCAGCCTAACAGAGTAAAAACCATCTCAAAAATTACTTGAGGGCATCAGAAACTTCCCATTACCGACAAACATTACAGGAGTTAGATCTTTCTTTTATCTGATTAACCAAGTTTCATATGCGTGTGCCCAAGCACCCATCGTGTTGCCCTTCAGAGAACTACTGAAACATAACAGCAGGTTTTACTGGGAGGATACATTGGAACAACTCTTCCAGCAATCCAAGGAAATAGTCCTAGAGAGCACCAAGGATGGTGTTCGAACATTTGAAATAAATCACCCAACATGTCTGACTACAGACTGGAGTCGAGCAGGAATAGGATTTACCCGACTCCAAAAACATTGTGCATACCCGTCCACAATGGATCACCGTTGTGGACCAGAACATTGGAAAGTTGTATATGCTGGCTCTCGATGCACTAGACTTGCTGAAAACCGGTATGCACCAATTGAAGGGGAAGATTTAGCTATAAAGTTTGGATTGGAAAGCTACAAAATGTTTGCTTTAGACTGCCAACACCTGATACTCGCTATTGACCACAAACCCCTTGTACCGATATTCAATGATCGTAGCTTGAACGAAATAAAAAAAAAATCCCAGGATTTTAAATACCAGGGAGCAGACCTTGATGTACCAGTTCAGGGCCATATCAATACCAGACAACACCAATGGTGGAGCAAATGCCATGTCCCGTATCCCTACACCTACCACCAAAGTCGCAGCAGCTGAATCGGGCAGCATGGATGAAGTGTTGCAAACTGGATTAGAATCCCGATACAACCAAGAAACATGTCCTATCAAGATGGCACGCATACAGCAAGAAGCCACGATGGATCACCAATACCTGAACCCCGTGGAAACAATAGAAAAGAGGTTCCCTGAACACAATGATCTTCTACAGCCAAATGTTAGAAAATTCTGGAATATGTGAAGCGACCTATACACGGTTCAGTCTCTAGTATTCAAGGAAGGCCACATATTAATTCCAAAAAGCCTACGTCGCGAACTCATCGACCAACTCCATGTTGGCCACCAAGGGTCAACAGTATGAGAAGCAATGCCAAGCAACGTATTTTGGGGCTTGGTAAGGAGCACAATTGCAGGAAAAGCGCAATCAGTGCCAGCGCTGTAACGAAATTGCCCCGTCAAACCATAAAGAACCCGCAATAGAACCTGTCCACCCAGACTACCCTTTTCAGTCGACAGTAACAGATATTTTAAACATGGTTGGACGGAAATATATGATATAAGCTGACAGACATTCAGGTTGGACAGAGGTATCCTCAATGCAACAAGACATCAAGATCTTTACAGTATGCAACATCTTACGCAGGTATTTCGTGAATTATGGTGTGCTGGAGGAAATTGCTTGTGACGGTGGACCCCCATACAACTCTGATGAGTGGAGGATATTTCTCAAAACATGGGGCGTATCCCTTCGAGTCTCGTCGGCATATTATCCACGAAGCAATGGCAGAGCCGAGGCAGCTGTCAAGCACATGGAGAGGATATTAACAACAAATATTAGCCCCAATGTTTCACTGGATATGGACGAAGTGGCAAAAGTCCTGCTACTCCATCGCAGCACACCACCACCTGACATAGGGGTGTCACCATCAGAACTTCTACTCGCTCGCCCCCTGAATGGCCACTTACCAAACCCCACAAAATTTCGCTGTGAATGGTTGGAACTCACCGACATGCACGAGAGGGCCATTAACCAGCGGTTCCTCAACATTACAAAACACGCTGAAAACAGGCAACAACTCAACCCACTAAGAATCGGGAAACATGTGTCAATTCAAAACCAACAGGGACACAAATAACACTGGCACGATTGTTGAAACTCTCCCCCACAGACAATACCGCATATCAGTTGATGGCAGCAGGAGAACCACACTCCTAAACCGTCGTTATCTTCGCAAAATAAGCACAGATAGCCGCAATCTGGCTTATGATGACACCCTACCAGACCTGCCAAACAACAAAATCAGGACGCATTCCCCACAATCACCTATAATACCAAAGCTTGGATAAAAATAAATAAATACATAAATAATAAGTAAAAAAAAATAAAATAACATGTAAACATAATACCGAGTTATGTACCCTTGACCCGAGCTCTCCAAGGAGGAGAGAGAAAAGCACTGTAATGGCGGACCCAATTAATGTACACACGTACGTCGCTTATCGAGATTAACTATCGTGCCTTGTTGTCTTTCCCTTATGAGTGAGGCCCTTCCCTCATAACCATACATTCTTTTTCTCTTTCAGTTCGTTACCTTGAAAAACGGATTTTGGTAACGACCCCAGAATTCCGTCAATATTTATAAGCAAAAGTTTGTACTCATGTCCAGGCAACTGCATCTAAAGTTTCAAGTGTTTAGACCTAAAATTTGCAGACACACACACATACATACACGGACGCACACACACACACACACACACACACACACTTTCACTTTTATAGATATATAGATTACAATAATGTAAAAAGTTGTTTTTTATAGTTAGGATAAGTGTTCATAAAAAATAACTGTATTGGATTATTTGTTCACAAGTTGGGGATCAGTTTATTCAACGGTGATGGTAAACCTGCAAATTTAGTTGCACCTTTAATACGAGTTGAAGATCCAGTGTTTACTTTTATTAAAATAATACATATAATATCAGAAGAAAAACGATTATGTTTTTAAATAAAATTGAAAATAAAGTTCGAAATTCATTAAATAAAAAGTATTTTTACTTACCAAACAGTAGAGTTAAGTTTCAAGATAAAATCTTAAACCGTGTGTTCGTTAAAAAAACAAATTTTAAAATTATAAAAAAATACAATGATTCTAAAAAGTTTTTTTATAGTTGTCAATTTTGTTAGAGATAATATATAGCCAGAAACACGAATATTTTAAAAAATAAAATAAACGATTGAATTATCAAATAGTAGAGTTAAGTTCCAAGATTAACTCTTAAACCGTCTTTTCAATTAAAGAACATACTTTTAAAATATAAAGAAATTACCATAATTATAAAAGTTGTGTTGTATGATTATATATATATATATATATATATATATATATATATATATATATATATATATATATATATATATATAATCCAAACTGCGCTATCATTTGAATTTATGGTTAAGTGTTAGTTTTAATCATTAAATCAAAAACTAACTGAAAGAAGAAGAGAGGAAGAGAGGGAAGGGGTAATAAGTGAAACAGAAAGGAAAAAAAATCATGGATTACATAGAAAATGCGAGCATGAAAATTTATATGGTTAAGATTAAACATGAAAAAGTTGTTTCGGGACTACAGGTGTTGTTGTTAGTCCCACGAACTCAAAAATAAAAAAATAAAAATAAAGTGTAAAATCGAGTTGAACAATCAAACAAAGATGACTGAGGTGGATAAATGAATTTTATACAATTTTTTTTAATTGTCAATAAGTGAACAGAGCGTGAAAATTAATATGGTTAAGATTAAAATTGGAAAAGTAAAAGTACTAGTTGTTAAAACTTAAAAAGGAAAATAAAGATATTCTAGTAAAAAATATAATAAATTTATAACTCAAATTATATTAACATTAAAAATTGACTATCTAATATTAAATTTAATTTTTTTTATCCTCAATGCTGCAATATTTTAAGTTTTAAATTTATTATATTTTTTCCAGAATATCTTTTAGAATAAGAAAAACACGAATATTTTTAAAAGTGAAAATACAGTTCGAAAACATTCGATTAAAAGTAGTTTACTAAGCAAAACAGTAGAGTTACGTTTCCAGATTAACTTTTAAACCGTCTTTTCAATTAAAAAACATTCTTTTTGAAAATTTTAAATTACAATAATTATAAAGTTGTTTCCTTTTTTTTAAGTAGTTGTTTATTTTGCATGTATTATCCCCTTAGTTTAGTCCCTTCAACAGTTATCTCCCTTAGCCGGACATTTTTCTTATAGAGTTTCACCTGACTCGACACCGGCAGGTTGACCGGTCTTTTTTTTCCTAATTATAGTCGGCAGCCTTTTTAGACCCACATGTGTCTTTTTTCTTCTGTCCTTCGCCGTTTTAAGCCATCTCCGGTAAGAAACATTATATATCTCCTTCTTAAAGACTTTTTTTAATACTTTTATTGTTATTTTTTAAAATATTATTTCATCTTAACTACGAACTTTATTTTCTTTACCCACATGTCCGACCCCCTTACTTCTAGCTGTGTTGTTTATTTCCTTACGCATACGACTCCCCATTCAGCTGTTTCTAACTTCTCGTTTCTTATCTTTTCTCTTTGTGTTCTCAATAATGTTCTGTCTTTTTTTCTTTCAGTTTTTTCCCCATATCAACTCTCAATAAAGGATTAAAAATAGAAACAAATCGAACTTTCTAGGGTAATAATAACTTCCGGTGAATGCCGAAAAAATATCCAGTAAATAAAAATGTACGTCTAATTTATGTCCGTCTAATTGCTGCTGCTCCTGATGATGATTATGAAGCAACTTCGGTTAAAGCCACTTCCGGTGTTTTCCAGTGGACATTATCGTGTGCTATTTAAT
Source organism: Euprymna scolopes (assembly GCF_053919585.1). NCBI lineage: Eukaryota > Metazoa > Mollusca > Cephalopoda > Sepiida > Sepiolidae > Euprymna > Euprymna scolopes. The sequence continues at coordinate 46,435,236 of NC_136527.1, read as the reverse complement.
ATATATATATATATATATATATATATATATATATATATATATATATATATATATATAAGGAGATTAGAACAATAGTTTAAAGAGCAGAGTGTATTTTAAACGATCGTACAGATTATTGCTTTTGTTGTTCCCTCTTGTGAAACGGATTTTTAATTTAATTCTAATTTGAATTTTAAATTATCAATCACATTACTGAATATATTTTTTTTTTTTTTTTTTTTTTTTTTTACAAAGGCATCACCACATTATCAAGGCCCAGAGGCCACTCAAGGATAAGGGTTAAAGAGTGTACAGTAGAAATTGGTCAATATAGTAATCATTAGTAATGAAAATTTGGTAAATTTAATAACTTATATGGAACGGCTCATCAAGAACTTATTTACTTTAGACTTGAACACAACCATATTGTAGTCAGCCGGAAAGCAGGAAAACGGAAGACAATTCCACAGGCGTGCAGTTCTAAGAAAGAAGCTTTGTTCATGGAATCTACGTTTAGGTTTAGCCACAGATAAAGAGTGGGGGAAATTATTGATAGTGTTTACAGCTAGACGAGTGTTTCTTGTGAAAGTTTGGCGAGGGGGGACCAAAGATTGAAGCTCAGTTGAACACTTTCCATGAAAATAACGATACATCAGAGACAAACTCGCAACATCTCTTCTGTGAGATAGAGGTTGCAAGGAGGAGAAAAGGACATCTCCTACGAGGCTACGAAGTCTATTTTGAACTCTATCAAGGCAGGACAAGTCCTTTCTAGCAGCTCCTGCCCAGATGTGGCAACAGTATTCCATCCTTGGACGTACCTGGCTCTTATATAGGTAGAGAATAGCATCAGCAGTGAGATATCTACTGGATCGATAGAAAGATCCCACCATTTTTCCAGCGGCCTTGGCAACAGATTTGATATACGTGTTCCATTTAAGATCAGGAGTAATGGTCAAGCCCAGATATATATATACTTTTGTTAAAGAAAATATTATCTTTGTTAAAGAAAATACAATAATGTTCGGACAAGTGATCTTTTCATAAGAATTTGTAAAATACCATATGTGCATAAAATAAAATTAGAATTATATTTAGTAATTTACACTAGTTTTTGGGGATTCAAAAACAAGAAAAAAAATCGAGTTTTCGATCATTCACATGCTCTTTGTTTTGTTTTTTTGTTAAAGATTTTTGTAAAAAATAATTAGGGAAATATTTTTTTTTTTTTAAATAAAATACGAATCAAAAGTAAAAAGAAAAACACCTTGGTCTAAAAGAATGCCCGGACAGTCCCATCGACATTTCTAAGTATGGGCGCCTCGGGCGACTAGCAGTTATCTAATGCCGTTCGAAGTATTCTAAACCTTTTTTAGTCATATGTCAAATATAGAAAAGAAAAAAAGAAGCGTAACGAAAGATTAGGTGACCCAGTGTGAGAAAATAAAACGCTATTGTTTCAGTTGATATTTTTTTTTTACTGTTTTGTGTTAGTATTATATTATAATACTTATAAAAAATATATTACTTTATGAAAAATTTATTTATATTTGGCAAGGATGACTTGAGATGTCCACAAGATAGCGTCTGTGAACGAATGTAAAAAATGGAACGGAACGCACATTTAAGTGAAACAAGATTATCGCGTCGACTGTACAGCCTAAAAAAACTTGATTACTGAAACTGTGTCAGTAACGGTTAGTCCCCTCCCCCCGAAAAAAAAACTAATAATAATAATAAAACTAATAATAATAAAAAAAACTAATAATAATAAAAAAAACTACTAATAATAAAAAACTGTTAATAATAAAAAAACTAATAATAATAAAAAAACTAATAATAATAAAAAAACTAATAATAATAAAAAAAACTAATAATAATAAAAAACTACTAATAATAACAAAAACTCATCATAATAAAAAAACTAATAATATAAAAAAACTAATAATAATAAAAAAAACTAATAATAATAAAAAAAACTAATAATAATAAAAAACTAATAATAATAAAAAAACTAATAATTATAAAAAGAAAAACTAATAATAATAACAAAAACTAATAATAAAAAAAACTAATAATAATAAAAAACTACTAATAATAACAAAACTAATAATAAAAAAAACTAATAATATATAAAAAAATAATAATAATAGTAAACTAATAATAATAAAAAACTAATAATAATAAAAAAACTACTAAAAAAAACATAATAATAATAAAAAAACTGATAATAATAAAAAAACTAATAATAATAAAAAACTAATAATAATAAAAAACTAATAATAATAATAAAAAAAAAACTAATAAAAAAAACTCATAATAATAAAAAAAACTAATTATATAAAAAAACTAATAATAATAAAAAAACTATTAATAATAAAAAAAAACAAATAATAATAATAATAAAAAAAACTAATAATAATAAAAAACTAATAATAATAAAAAAAAACTAATACTAATAAAAAAAAATAATAATAATACAAAAAACAAATAATAATAAAAAACTACTAATAATAAAAAATTACTAGTAATAAAAAAATTGATAATAATAAAAAAACGAATAATACTAATAAAATAATAATAATAATAATAAAAACAAATCATAATAAAAAAACTAATAATGATAAAAAAAAACTAATAATAATAAAAAAACTAATAATAATAAAAAAACTAATAATAATAAAAAACTAATAATAATAAAAAAACTTATAATAATAAAAAAACTAATAATAAAAAAACTAATAATAATAAAAAAACTAATAATAATAAAAAAACTAATAATAATAAAAAAAAGTAATAATAATAATAATAAAACTAATAATAATAAAAATACTAATAATAATAAAAAAGAATTAATAATAATAAAAAAACTAATAATAATAAAAAAACTAATAATAATAAAAAACTAATAATAATAAAAAAACAATAATAATAATAATAAAACTAATAATAACAATAAAAAACTAATAATAATAGAAAAAAGCTAATAATAATAATAAAAAACTAATAATAATAAAAAAACTAATAATAATAAAAACTAATAATAATAAAAAAACTAATAATAATAGTAAAACACTAATAATAAGAAAAAACTAATAATAATAAAAAAACTAATAATAATAAAAAAAACCTTATAATAATAAAAAAACTAATAATAATAAAAAACTAATAATAATAAAAAAACTAATAATAATAAAAAAACTAATAATAATAAAAAAGTAATAATAATAAAAAACTAATTATAATAATAATAAAACTAATAATAAAAAAACTAATAATAATAAAAAAACTAATAATAATAAAAAACTAATAATAATAAAAAACTAATAATAATAAAAACAAAAAAATAAAAACAACTAATAATAATAAAAAAACTAATAATAATAAAAAATAATAATAATAAAAAAACTAATAATAATAAAAAAAACTAATAATAATAAAAAAAACTAATAATAATAGAAAAAAGCTAATAATAGTAATAAAAAACTAATAATAATAAAAAACTAATAATAATAATAAAAAACTAATAATAATAAAAAACTAATAATAATAAAAAACTAATAATAATAAAAAACAACTAATAATAATAAAAAAACTAATAATAATAAAAAATAATAATAATAATAAAAAAACTAATAATAATAAAAAAACTAATAATAATAAAAAAAACTAATAATAATAGAAAAAAGCTAATAATAGTAATAAAAAACTAATAATAATAGAAAACTAATAATAATAATAATAAAAAACTTATAATAATAAAAAAAACTAATAATAATAAAAAAAAACTAATAATAATAAAAAAACTAATAATAATAAAAAACTACTAATAATAAAAAACTAATAATAATAATAAAAAACTAATAATAATAATAAAAAAAACTAATAATAATAAAAAAAAACTAATAATAATAAAAAAGTAATAATAATAATAAAAACTAATAATAATAAAAAAAACTGATAATAATAGAAAAAAACTAATAATAATAAGCCTGTATTACTTTTTAACTAATCTATAGGTTTTTTTTTTTGTTGTTTTTTTCGGTAAATAAAATTTGTTTTCTTAGAGGTTTTGGTGTTGCTGGCAATCAGTCTGGTATTCAATCCTGTCGTAAATTTACTGTTTGCATTCTATTAACTAGTGTTGGGACGATTCCTAAATTTTTTCCAATTCCAATTCGAGGAAAATGTTGATTAACGATTCCAATATCAAGTACGATTCCAATTACTGTGAAATTGTCGTTTTGAAATATACCATTATATAATCGAAAGTTTTTGTGTAGTGAAAACATTTGGTACAGCAAAGAAACAATTTGAATTTTTTTCGTAAAATTTCTTTTATTGAAGATAAAAATCAAAACAAATGTTTTACCCATGAATTAAATATGCACCATGAAATTAATAACAATCAATTTCAGTAGTTATTTTATATATTAAAAAATATAAAGATAAAGGGCGGACGTACATGAATGCTACCCCTGTAGCGAGATACGCATCAGCTCCGATGTTTTAAATTCTTCAACTGAGGGAGAAATTATTATTTTTACAAGGAAAGAATTTTTGCATGTGTGACCTAGTTTTTTTTAAATTTATTTTGGCTTGATTTTTTTTGTTATGATTTTATCTGTTTTCTTTTTTTTTGGATGCTTATTTTTTTTATTGTCGCAGTTTATATAAATATTAACAGGAAAATTAGTGCAACTCAAAATGGAATCCGCACTATTTTTTAAATATTATTTTCAAGTTTAATTATGTTCACAGGACTATAAACCATTCACAAAATTTTGTGGATCCGCTTACTGGTGTTTGCACTAACAATATTTAAGCCTTGTATTGTATTAAAAGAAGACGGAAATACATATCGGGATCAGTAGGATAAATGAAATGATCTCGTGTCGATGAGGCCGTGTATAGAGAGGCTTATAACATGAAAAGTGAAAAAATATTAGATAATTTTGAAATATTTTTAATGAAAAATATGGTAATTAAAAAAATCCCAATAAGCTTTGGGAATAAAACATGTTTTGGACAATTTAAATTTTTATTTTTTAATTTTGAATAAAAATAATTAATAAAACAGAAACAATAGAGCTCTCGTCGAGTAGTTTTTATTTTATTCACGAAAATAAAAGGTACTGATGCACTTATTGAGCCGTGCTGAAATAATGACATTATTTAGAAAGCCATTCTTAACATGGGGAGGGGAGGGTGTTGTGTACCCATTCTTTACTTTCACCTGACAATTTAATAAAAACAGGTATCGTAAAACTTTAATTAAACTTGAAAATACTATTTAAAAATAACGCGAATCAATAAGTGCACTAGCACCAAATAACATTTCACTGTGTTTCGATCTACGACATTCCATGAGAGGTACGTACACGATAAAGCTTTTTATTTATTTTTGTTGATCGCCACAAGTGCTCATTTTGACTTTCACCAATTTTCCTGTAAAAAACAATTAGGAACTCGTCAAACATTGGGGGAGGCACTTAAACCATTAAAAACGGTAACATAAGTGTATAAGCACCAAATTTTATTTTTTTATTTTTTGCTTTGCTTTCATTTTATTTTTATTAAATCCGACAAATAAATAAATAAAAATAACAAAAGAATACAAAATCATTAATAAGAAAAAGGTATCATAAAACTTTAATAAAACTTGATAATATCTAAAAATAGCACAGATTTCATTTTGACTTTCACTAATTTTCCTATTAATAATTATATAAACTCCGAAAAAATATCCCCCCTAAAAAACAAACAAACAAAAAACATAAAATGATAATAACAAAAATCGGTGTAACTTAGATAAGTAGGTCCGACATACGAGCTTCATTCTGATACGTCGACAATTTAGGTTAACAACCGGTGCAGGTACCGAAAATTAACCGTTTTGAGTGAAGATGGATATATACAATATTTGTAAAATTAATTTCTTAATTTTACTTAAAAACAAAATGTAAACATATATAAAAAATATTTTGAGTGAAGATGGGTATATAAAATATTTTTAAAATTAATTTCTTAATTTTACTTAAAAACAAAATGTAAACATATATAAAAAATATTTTGAGTGAGAATGGATATATACAATATTTTTAAAATTAATTTCTTAATTTTACTTAAAAACAAAATGTAAACATATATAAAAAATATTTTGAGTGAAGATGGATATATACAATATTTTTAAAATTAATTTCTTAATTTTACTTAAAAACAAAATGTAAACATATATAAAAATATTTTGAGTGAAGATGGGTATATACAATATTTTAAAAATTAATTTCTTAATGTTACTTAAAAACAAAATGTAAACGTATATAAAAAATATTTTGAGTGAAGATGGGTATATACAATATTTTTAAAATTAATTTCTTAATGTTACTTAAAAACAAAATGTAAACATATATAAAAAATATTTTGAGTGAAGAAGGATATATACAATATTTTTAAAATTAATTTCTTAATTTTACTTAAAAACAAAATGTAAACATATATAAAAAATATTTTGAGTGAAGATGGATATATACAATATTTTTAAAATAAATTTCTTAATTTTACTTAAAAACAAAATGAAAACATATATAAAAATATTTTGAGTGAAGATGGATATATACAATATTTTTAAAATTAATTTCTTAATTTTACTTAAAAACAAAATGTAAACATATATAAAAAGTATTTTGAGTGAGAATGGATATATACAATATTTTTAAAATTAATTTCTTAATTTTACTTAAAAACAAAATGTAAACATATATAAAAAATATTTTGAGTGAAGATGGATATATACAATATTTTTAAAATTAATTTCTTAATTTTACTTAAAAACAAAATGTAAACATATATAAAAAATATTTTGAGTGAAGATGGATATATACAATATTTTTAAAATTAATTTCTTAATTTTACTTATAAACAAAATGTAAACATATATAAAAATATTTTGAGTGAAGATGGATATATACAATATTTTTAAAATTAATTTCTTAATTTTACTTATAAACAAAATGTAAACATATATAAAAATATTTTGAGTGAAGATGGATATATACAATATTTTTAAAATTAATTTCTTAATTTTACTTATAAACAAAATGTAAACATATATAAAAAATATTTTGAGTGAAGATGGATATATACAATATTTTTAAAATTAATTTCTTAATTTTACTTAAAAACAAAATGTAAACATATATCAAAAATATTTTGAGTGAAGATGGATATATACAATATTTTTAAAATTAATTTCTTAATTTTACTTAAAAACAAAATGTAAACATATATAAAAAATATTTTGAGTGAAGATGGATATATACAATATTTTTAAAATTAATTTCTTAATTTTACTTAAAAACAAAATGTAAACATATATAAAACATATTTTGAGTGAAGATGGATATATACAATATTTTTAAAATTAATTTCTTAATTTTACTTAAAAACAAAATGTAAACATATATAAAAAATATTTTGAGTGAAAATGGATATATAAAATATTTTTAAAATTAATTTCTTAATTTTACTTAAAAACAAAATGTAAACATATATAAAAAATATTTTGAGTGAAGATGGATGTATACAATATTTGTAACATTAATTTCTTAATTGTACTTAAAAACAAAATGTAAACATATATAAAAAATATTTTGAGTGAAGATGGATATATACAATATTTTTAAAATTAATTTCTTAATTTTACTTAAAAACAAAATGTAAACATATATAAAAATATTTTGAGTGAAGATGGATATATACAATATTTTTAAAATTAATTTCTTAATTTTACTAAAAAGCAAATGTAAACATATATAAAAATATTTTGAGTGAAGATGGATATATACAATATTTTTAAAATTAATTTCTTAATTTTACTTAAAAACAAAATGTAAACATATATAAAAATATTTTGAGTGAAGATGGGTATATACAATATTTTTAAAATTAATTTCTTAATTTTACTTAAAAACAAAATGTAAACATATATAAAAAATATTTTGAGTGAAGAAGGATACATACAATATTTTTAAAATTAATTTCTTAATTTTACTTAAAAACAAAATGTAAACATATATAAAAAATATTTTGAGTGAAGATGGATATATACAATATTTTTAAAATTAATTTCTTAATTTACTTAAAAACAAAATGTAAACATATATAAAAAATATTTTGAGTGAAGATGGATATATAAAATATTTTTAAAATTAATTTCTTAATTTTACTTAAAAACAAAATGTAAACATATATAAAAAATATTTTGAGTGAAGATGGATGTATACAATATTTGTCACATTAATTTCTTAATTGTACTTAAAAACAAAATGTAAACATATATAAAAAATATTTTGAGTGAAGATGGATATATACAATATTTTTAAAATTAATTTCTTAATTTTACTTAAAAACAAAATGTAAACATATATAAAAAATATTTTGAGTGAAGATGGGTATATACAATATTTTTAAAATTAATTTCTTAATTTTACTTAAAAACAAAATGTAAACATATATAAAAAATATTTTGAGTTAAGATGGATATATACAATATTTTTAAAATAAATTTCTTAATTTTACTTAAAAACAAAATGTAAACATATATAAAAAATATTTTGAGTGAAGATGGATATATACAATATTTTTAAAATTAATTTCTCAATTTTACTTAAAAACAAAATGTAAACATATATAAAAAATATTTTGAGTGAGAATGGATATATACAATATTTTTAAAATTAATTTCTTAATTTTACTTAAAAACAAAATGTAAACATATATAAAAAATATTTTGAGTGAAGATAGATGTATACAATATTTTTAAAATTAATTTCTTAATTTTACTTAAAAACAAAATGTAAACATATATAAAAAATATTTTGAGTGAAGATGGATATATACAATATTTTTAAAATTAATTTCTTAATTTTACTTAAAAACAAAATGTAAACATATATAAAAATATTTTGAGTGAAGATGGATATATACAATATTTTTAAAATTAATTTCTTAATTTTACTTAAAAACAAAATGTAAACATATATAAAAAATATTTTGAGTGAAGATGGATATATACAATATTTTTAAAATTAATTTCTTAATTTTACTTATAAACAAAATGTAAACATATATAAAAATATTTTGAGTGAAGATGGATATATACAATATTTTTAAAATTAATTTCTTAATTTTACTTATAAACAAAATGTAAATATATATAAAAATATTTTGAGTGAAGATGGATATATACAATATTTTTAAAATTAATTTCTTAATTTTACTTATAAACAAAATGTAAACATATATAAAAAATATTTTGAGTGAAGATGGATATATACAATATTTTTAAAATTAATTTCTTAATTTTACTTATAAACAAAATGTAAACATATATAAAAAATATTTTGAGTGAAGATGGATATATACAATATTTTTAAAATTAATTTCTTAATTTTACTTAAAAACAAAATGTAAACATATATCAAAAATATTTTGAGTGAAGATGGATATATACAATATTTTTAAAATTAATTTCTTAATTTTACTTAAAAACAAAATGTAAACATATATAAAAAATATTTTGAGTGAAGATGGATATATACAATATTTTTAAAATTAATTTCTTAATTTTACTTAAAAACAAAATGTAAACATATATAAAAAATATTTTGAGTGAAGATGGATATATACAATATTTTTAAAATTAATTTCTTAATTTTACTTAAAAACAAAATATAAACATATATAAAAAATATTTTGAGTGAAGATGGATATATACAATATTTTTAAAATTAATTTCTTAATTTTACTTAAAAACAAAATGTAAACATATATGAAAAATATTTTGAGTGAAGATGGATATATACAATATTTTTAAAATTAATTTCTTAATTTTACTTAAAAACAAAATATAAACATATATAAAAAATATTTTTAGTGAAGATGGATATATACAATATTTTTAAAATTAATTTCTTAATGTTACTTAAAAACAAAATATAAACATATATAAAAAATATTTTGAGTGAAGATGGATATATACAATATTTTTAAAATTAATTTCTTAATTTTACTTAAAAACAAAATGTAAACATATATGAAAAATATTTTGAGTGAAGATGGATATATACAATATTTTTAAAATTAATTTCTTAATTTTACTTAAAAACAAAATATAAACATATATAAAAAATATTTTTAGTGAAGATGGATATATACAATATTTTTAAAATTAATTTCTTAATGTTACTTAAAAACAAAATGTAAACATATATAAAAAATATTTTGAGTGAAGAAGGATACATACAATATTTTTAAAATTAATTTCTTAATTTTACTTAAAAACAAAATGTAAACATATATAAAAAATATCTTGAGTGAAGATGGATATATACAATATTTTTTAAATTAATTTCTTAATTTTACTTAAAAACAAAATGTAAACATATATAAAAAATATTTTGAGTGAAGATGGATATATAAAATATTTTTAAAATTAATTTCTTAATTTTACTTAAAAACAAAATGTAAACATATATAAAAAATATTTTGAGTGAAGATGGATGTATACAATATTTGTCACATTAATTTCTTAATTGTACTTAAAAACAAAATGTAAACATATATAAAAAATATTTTGAGTGAAGATGGATATATACAATATTTTTAAAATTAATTTCTTAATTTTACTTAAAAACAAAATGTAAACATATATAAAAAATATTTTGAGTGAAGATGGGTATATACAATATTTTTAAAATTAATTTCTTAATTTTACTTAAAAACAAAATGTAAACATATATAAAAAATATTTTGAGTGAAGATGGATATATACAATATTTTTAAAATAAATTTCTTAATTTTACTTAAAAACAAAATGTAAACATATATAAAAAATATTTTGAGTGAAGATGGATATATACAATATTTTTAAAATTAATTTCTTAATTTTACTTAAAAACAAAATGTAAACATATATAAAAAATATTTTGAGTGAAGATGGATGTATACAATATTTGTCACATTAATTTCTTAATTGTACTTAAAAACAAAATGTAAACATATATAAAAAAATATTTTGAGTGAAGATGGATATATACAATATTTTTAAAATTAATTTCTTAATTTTACTTAAAAACAAAATGTAAACATATATAAAAAATATTTTGAGTGAAGATGGGTATATACAATATTTTTAAAATTAATTTCCTTATTTTACTTAAAAACAAAATGTAAACATATATAAAAAATATTTTGAGTGAAGATGGATATATACAATATTTTTAAAATAAATTTCTTAATTTTACTTAAAAACAAAATGTAAACATATATAAAAAATATTTTGAGTGAAGATGGATATATACAATATTTTTAAAATTAATTTCTCAATTTTACTTAAAAACAAAATGTAAACATATATAAAAAATATTTTGAGTGAGAATGGATATATACAATATTTTTAAAATTAATTTCTTAATTTTACTTAAAAACAAAATGTAAACATATATAAAAAATATTTTGAGTGAAGATAGATATATACAATATTTTTAAAATTAATTTCTTAATTTTACTTAAAAACAAAATGTAAACATATATAAAAAATATTTTGAGTGAAGATGGATATATACAATATTTTTAAAATTAATTTCTTAATTTTACTTAAAAACAAAATGTAAACATATATAAAAATATTTTGAGTGAAGATGGATATATACAATATTTTTAAAATTAATTTCTTAATTTTACTTAAAAACAAAATGTAAACATATATAAAAAATATTTTGAGTGAAGATGGATATATACAATATTTTTAAAATTAATTTCTTAATTTTACTTATAAACAAAATGTAAACATATATAAAAATATTTTGAGTGAAGATGGATATATACAATATTTTTAAAATTAATTTCTTAATTTTACTTATAAACAAAATGTAAACATATATAAAAAATATTTTGAGTGAAGATGGATATATACAATATTTTTAAAATTAATTTCTTAATTTTACTTATAAACAAAATGTAAACATATATAAAAAATATTTTGAGTGAAGATGGATATATACAATATTTTTAAAATTAATTTCTTAATTTTACTTAAAAACAAAATGTAAACATATATCAAAAATATTTTGAGTGAAGATGGATATATACAATATTTTTAAAATTAATTTCTTAATTTTACTTATAAACAAAATGTAAATATATATAAAAATATTTTGAGTGAAGATGGATATATACAATATTTTTAAAATTAATTTCTTAATTTTACTTATAAACAAAATGTAAACATATATAAAAAATATTTTGAGTGAAGATGGATATATACAATATTTTTAAAATTAATTTCTTAATTTTACTTATAAACAAAATGTAAACATATATAAAAAATATTTTGAGTGAAGATGGATATATACAATATTTTTAAAATTAATTTCTTAATTTTACTTAAAAACAAAATGTAAACATATATCAAAAATATTTTGAGTGAAGATGGATATATACAATATTTTTAAAATTAATTTCTTAATTTTACTTAAAAACAAAATGTAAACATATATAAAAAATATTTTGAGTGAAGATGGATATATACAATATTTTTAAAATTAATTTCTTAATTTTACTTAAAAACAAAATGTAAACATATATAAAAAATATTTTGAGTGAAGATGGATATATACAAAATTTTTAAATTAATTTCTTAATTTTACTTAAAAACAAAATATAAACATATATAAAAAATATTTTGAGTGAAGATGGATATATACAATATTTTTAAAATTAATTTCTTAATTTTACTTAAAAACAAAATGTAAACATATATGAAAAATATTTTGAGTGAAGATGGATATATACAATATTTTTAAAATTAATTTCTTAATTTTACTTAAAAACAAAATATAAACATATATAAAAAATATTTTGAGTGAAGATGGATATATACAATATTTTTAAAATTAATTTCTTAATTTTACTTAAAAACAAAATGTAAACATATATAAAAATATTTTGAGTGAAGATGGATATATACAATATTTTTAAAATTAATTTCTTAATTTTACTTAAAAACAAAATGTAAACATATATAAAAAATATTTTCAGTGAGAATGGATATATACAATATTTTTAAAATTAATTTCTTAATTTTACTTAAAAACAAAATGTAAACATATATAAAAAATATTTTAGAATATAATTTCTTTAAATTGATTGTAAAGCATTTTTAAAAATAATTATTGTAAAAATATTGTAAAGTGTTTACATAGCTGGTTCTTTGGGATAATAGGGGCGTCTGAAACCTCCCTTCCAAAACGAAAAAAAGCTTTAGTGTTTTTACTATTATAAAACTTTGTTTTGTTAAAATGTTTGAAACACAAGTAGGGGTTAGTTAACTTAGAACAACAAGTGCGCATGGTGGAAATTCTTTAGGCTTTAGATGTATTGTAATGCTTTTATGCTAGTCGAAAAACGTTTTTCAGCCGGCATATCACTTCCTATGTACTTGTCTCCTTACAAGGGCTGAGTTAGACACAAGGTTGTTTTTTTTAATGTAGAGAAGCATTTATTACTAAAAACGAAATGGTGAAATATAAAAACAAGTAAAGCTAAAGTAAAAAAATAAATTAATTCAAAGAATTAAAGAAAGAAAAAGATTCAAAGAAATTTCGAACCTCATTAAGATAAATAAAGGTTACCTTTAAAGTAGTTAATAAAATTCTTGTACATCAAATTAAATATGTTATGAAAAGTTCTATGACGTTTTTATCATAATTTTTTGTGAGCATTAATCTTACTTCAACAAACAGTTCAACTTAAAAATATAAGACAATCGTGTTATATAGTTTCATTATTATTATTCTTATTATTATTGTTGTTATATTTCGTTGTTATTATTATTATTGTTTGTTAGAAAGTCTTATTAAAAGTGAGTCTTAGAGAGTCTTATTAAGAGAGATGTTGCGTTCTGTGTTCGTGTTATGAAGATATTCATATATATAAAATGTTCATATTAGAAGTGTAGAAGCTCTTTGTGTGAGGAGACAGTGTTGAGACAGTCTTAGTGTTCCCATTGTAGATATGAGATGTGAAGACATTTTAAAACACAGAATATATAAGGCATATAATGACAATTTCACTTTACCTTTTGGTAGAATTACAACACAAAGACGACGTTTATAAAAACACATGACGCATTTATTTCCATGGACTGGTCGGTGGTTTTCTTAGTCAGGAATTTAAAGTTTTACATTCTATGTTTCAAAGGTGACTATCTCGCTTCCAGACGTTCGACTGTCCATCTCTCGACTCTAGACTGTCGTCTGTCGTCCTCAGACTCTCTCTCAGACTCTCTCTGCTTAACTCTAAAGTTTCTAACTATATCGAGAACTTCCCATTTTCCATGACGTAATACACATGTTAAAACATGTGTCTTCTTTCACGTGTTCTGGAAATGCGTGTCCAAAACCTTTTCCCTTGTTTACAAAAGGAATTCTAACCTATATTTCCAGTAACCTATATTTCCAATATGTTAAAAACATGTTTATTAAATTATCTTATAGTTGCATTCTTCAATTGAATTTCATAACAGAATTGACAAATGCACATTCCTTTTTTTAAAACTATTTTATCTCTAAGCTAAACAATGGTTTGTTTTTACATTCCATTTTCTAATTCTCTCTCGTAATATATTTCTAAACCTAAATTACAAGGTTCGAATTTCGTCTATTCTATTTCATTTTCATTTTAACTAAATTTCTCTATTTTTATACTTACATAAAAAGGGGATAGCCCTTATCATGTAACAATCGTAATGAAAGAATCGTAAATCTAAGGCAGTTTTTAATGATGCAATTCCGATTTCCCCCCCAAAATACATGATTCTTATGATTAATTGTTCTGATTCTGATTAATTGTCCCACCACTAATATTAACCCCTGAACCCTGGGCGTATGCACGAGTGCGCAGTAGCATACACAAATTAACATTAGTCATCAACGAGTATTTTTCCTGATATTAAGACGTTTATTATCCAGTGTATTGTGCGTTGTTTTCATTGGTCGCAAAAACAACACATGGCGGACAGAGCACATGGCGACCAGTGAAAACAACATGCAATACACTGGATAATAACCGCCTTAATATCAGGAAAATTACCTGCCATCACTTTAAAGAAAAGTGTGGAGGTTGACTTAATATAAATTCATTTATGCGCTCGTGCGTAGTCTCAGAGTTTAGGTGTTAATACCATGCAAATGGTTATTTTGCGATCGGCTTGAATATCAAATTCGTTGTCAGCGACCCCAAAACCCCCTAAAAAAGCAATTGTTTTTTGTTGGAGCTATTATAGTGTTAAACTACTTTTTGTTGTTGTTTTTTCTACTAGTCTAAGTTTCACGTAACAATTTAATAAAGAAAACATACCGGCCAGAAATGAAATGAATATAGCGCAGTCAATTATTTGTAAGTAAAAAAAAAATTTGTACACTTCATTTTTGTATGAAAATATAAAAACTTATTTTCTTTTTCTTTACTGCCTCATATGTATGCGCCTAGCTAGAGAGAGACGGTAAAGGGAGCAAGGATTGTGCAATGTTGATTGTCGGCTGACTGTAGGCCTCTGATATTTTCTTTTTTATGTGACCTTTTGCCTTTTTACCACTGCTTATATAAATTCTGTTTAGTGTTTCTTTTTCTGTCATGCGTTTGTTTGTGTGCACCTTCAACACGTGATACCAAGAAATTAAACTATTATCTTTTTTACTATCGAGCTCAGGTGATTCCACGTGGGTTAAGATCATTAAAATACTTTCATAACACTCTAAACATTTCTTAATATTATTAAATATCTAGCCAGTATCTAAACTTCAATTCTCACAACAATGTAAACAAATAGCATGTTTCCTATAATACTGAGCAAAAGCAATATGTACTAATAAGAATACATATCAAAATGAGTTAGAAAGTTAAAAAAAAAAACTCCACCAGATGCAAAACAGAAGATGGTATTCACGAGTGATCTGACTATCCAGAATCATGTGCATGTCAAGCCATTTATGGAAAAATCATGACTAAGAGATTCCATGTAAATGTGGTAAATTATACAAATGTGAGCCATGTCATTCACTAACAGTAAATTTTCAAAAATTGGGGAGATTAAAAGATCAGTTATGGCGGAATATATATGGATGGAAAATGGAAACCATATGTACCAGTCGCAGAGAACTATGTTCTCTGGTGATTCAAATTACTAAGAGATTCCATGTAGATGTGTAAAATTATACAAATGTGAGCCATGTCATTCACTAACAGTAAATTTTTAAAAATTGGAGAGATTAAAAGATCAGTTATAGCGGAATATATATGGATGGAAAATGGAAACCATATGTAGCAGTCGCAGAGAACTATGTTCTCTGGTGATTCAAATTACTAAGAGATTCCATGTAGATGTGTAAAATTATACAAATGTGAGCCATGTCATTCACTAACAGTAAATTTTTAAAAATTGGAGAGATTAAAAGATCAGTTATGGCGGAATATATATGGAGAGAAAAGGAAAACCATATGTAGCAGTCGCAGAGAACTATTTTCTCTGGTGATTCAAATTAGTAAGAGATTCCATGTAGATGTGTAAAATTATACAAATGTGAGTCATGTCATTCACTAACAGTAAATTTTCAAAAACATTGAAAAACTGTAATATGTGGAGAGATTGAAACATCAGTTATGGCGGAATATATATATAGATAGAAAAGGTAAACCCTCTACCTTTATGGGATACAGTAGAAATTATAGATTGAGGAGAACAATGAAGAGTAAGATGGCGTAAGAAACCTGTGCATATTCTCATGATCAGCTACTAAGCATACCGAGTATAGCATTTAACACGATATAGGAATCATTACTTATAAGTAAATTATTATATATATGTACATATAATAATAATTAGTAAAAGAGTTCTATACATCTCTCTCTCTCTCTCTCTCTCTCTATATATATATATATATATATATATATATATATATATATACATATATATGTATATCGCAAAAACGGTCAACAGAGATTACAGATTTTCATGCGATCAGAATCATTTTAAAGTTCGATCCTTTGGACGAGAAGAATTGGCTAAACACATTAATTCCTTCATGCTAAACAGGACACTTTTCTACAGGGAGAGGTAACAAAAAATCGTTCCTTCATGACTAGCTATCATGTATGCAAGCGCAAAAACGTCTTTTCTTGACTTAGTTTAAATATAAAAAAAGGATCCAATCGTGCTGATGCACTGATAACTCAGTTGGTTAAGGAGCAGCGTCATAATCTTAAGATTCCACATTCAAACTGGGATGTCAGATTTTTCCCGACTTTTAAAGTTTTAATAATATTGAAACAGTCATTTATGCCATTTCTTCATTTTTTTCATCACATTCGCTGTTTTTTTGTTTTTGTTTTTCCGTTTAAAAAAAAAGTTTCAACATCGTTCGCTTACATGTTCGTTTTTTTCCATCACGTTCGCTATTTTTTGTTTGTTTGTTTTGTTTTTCCGATTTTTAAGAATTTTTAACATCGTTTTTGTTCTTTTTTAGCATATTAAAACAGTTATTAATATCCTTATTCTTTATTTTCCATTTTGCTTTGATTTAACCCCTCCCCCCCCCCACACACACACTTCCAATCACCCTGGTAACGCCGGGTACCCTCGCTAGTACATAATAAATTCAATTTTACCACATTCAAGGTGTGTTTTAAAATTGATTTTCCATTTTGTTTCAATTTACCCCCTCCACCTCCCAAACACATCCAAACGCCCTGACAACGCCAGGTACACCGACTGGTACAAAGTAAATTCAATTTTACCACATTCTAAAATTTATTTTCCATTTTGCTTTAATGTACCCCCCACACACACACACTTCCAATCACCCTGGTAACGCCGGGTACCCTCGCTAGTACATAATAAATTCAATTTTACCACATTCAAGGTATGTTCTCAAATTTATCTTATATTTTGTTTTCATTACCGCCTCCCCCATACACACCTCCAAACACCTTGGCAACGATGGGTACCCCCGATTGTACAAAATAAATTCAATTTTACCACATTCAATGTATTTTCTAAAATTTATTTTATATTTTCAGAATTTTCAACACTGAAAACCAATTCATTAATGGATAAGAAGAATCTTTCGCTGCAAGTAACCATGAGAGCTAAACCATATTCTTGTGAAGTATGTGGTTCTTCTTTTTCACAGAAGTCAACTTTGCTGAATCATATGAAAACACATACGGGGGACAAACCACATTCTTGTGAAGTATGTGGTTCTTCTTTTGCACAAAAGTCAAATTTGTTGACTCATATAAAAACACATACGGGAGACAAACCACATTCTTGTGAAGTATGTGGGTCTTCTTTTGCAAGGAAATCAACTTTGTTGAGTCATATGAACACACATACAGGAGAGAAACCATATTCTTGTGAAGTATGTGGTTCTTCTTTTGCACATAAGTCAAATTTGTTGCGTCATATGAAAACACACACAGGAGAGAAACCATATTCTTGTTAAGTATGTGGTAATTCATTTGCACTGAAGTCAACTTTGCTGAGTCATATGACAACACATACGGGACAGAAACCACATTCTCGTGAAGTATGTGGTTCTTCTTTTTCACAAAAGTCAAATTTTTTGACTCATATGAAAACACATGCAGGAGACAAACCACATTCTTGTGAAGTAACTGGGTCTTCTTTTGCAAGGAAATCAAATTTGTTAAGTCATATGAAAACGCATAAAAACTCCTGGGAACATATACCCGAACGAACAGTTGGGAATGACAACTACACTATTCACTATGACTACATAATCCCTACTGCTACATATCTTGAAAACACAGCTGTTAAACCAGATATAGTGATTTGGGATAGAGCAAACAAAAAGGCGACCGTAATAGAGGTCAGTGTACCCAATGATACAGGGCTTAACAGATTTGAGAGGGAAAAGATAACAAAGTATCAAGGACTTATGTATGATATGAAACGAAATTGGAAATTAAAAGACGTTTCAATTATACCAGTCATCATAGGAGCAACTGGGCTTATGAAAAAGAACTTTAAAAAGTACATAGCAAGCATACCCGGTGAACCAAGTGCAAGTGAAATACAAACGATTGCACTGAAAGGGACGGCTAGAATCCTGAAAAAGATCTCTTGGTTGGACTCACTAAAATAGGGGTAAATGTCAGACATCTGGTTGGATGTCCCATCCCCTAGAAGAAAAAGTTTAAGAAAAATGAAAAAAAAGAGAGAAACCACATTCTTGTGAAGTATGTGGTTCTACTTTTGCGTTGGTTTCTTGTTGAGTATATGGTTCTTTTTTTGCATTTTGTTGCATTATATAAAATACATACAAGACGTCCCTAATAATGTGGCTTTAAGAGAGTAGAGAGGGAGAAAATATGAAAATACTAAGGACTTGTGTACGACATTAAAAGAAATTTGAAACTTAAGAAGATATCCATCAAACCTTTCATTATAGGAGCAATCGGACTAATAAAAAAGAATTTCAAAAATGAGCAAATATACCCGGTGAACTAACAGCAAGAGAAATAGAAAAAAATGCATTTGAAGGGATGGCTAGAATCTTAAAATGATCTCTAGGTTTGAGTAAATAAACTAATGTCAGAATGTATGGCACCTGGTAGAATGCCTGATCTCAACTAAACTAAAGTTATGAGAACATTGAAAAACACACCTATTATTATTGGGTATGTGGTTCTTCTTTTACATGGATTTTTTAAATTTTTTTATGTCGTCATATGAAACACATACAAGAGAGAAACCGCATTCTTGTTTAGTCTGTTTTTTGTATCATAGTCAACTTTAATGGGTCATATGAAAACACATATGGGAGACAAGCCACTTTCATGTGAAGTATGTGGTTCTTCTTTTTCACGGAAGTAAACTTTGTGTTGTTATATGAAAACATATATGAAAACATACAGGAGAGAAACTACATTCTTGTGAAGTATGTGGTTTCTCTTTTGCATGAAAGTCAACTTTTTTGTGTCATATAAAATCACATACGGTAGACTGTTCATGTGAAATATGTGGTTCTTTTTTGCATGGAAGTCACATTTGTTGCGTCATATGACAACACATACAGTTTGTGGTTCTGCTTTATAACAGATGACAACTTTGTTGAGTCATATGAAACACATGCGAGAAACAATAGTTGATGATTTTCCAAAATTAATATCTTAAAATGGTATTCAAGCATCACAAAACAAGAACCAGCAGAACAACGTCTATCAGGAAACTGCCAATCATTTTTCACAAGACTTTTTTACCAATATGACAGAATCAGCAAACAGACCTGCTACAAAAATCACACAAAATAGTAGTTAAAATACTCTACAATTTGCATGTCATAAAATTAGAAAAATGGGCCAACCAAGAGTGTGACAAGTCTTTGCTGGGCTTATTATTATTATATAAATAAGGAAGACTTTATAGACTGGCTTTATCTGATGAACTAAGTGCAAGAGAGATTTAAATTATTCTACAAGAAGAGACGGTAAGAATCTTAAAATGATTGCTCGGTTGAACTGTGTGAGATAAAGGTTGAATGTCTGGTATCTAGTAGGATGCGCTATTACCAGCTTAAGCAAAATAATTAAATAAAAAAAGAGACAAACAAGATTTATTGTATAGAGATGGGAGAATGATCTCGACATATCAAAACTGGATACCAAAATACTGTATGTTACATAGTTGTGTACCATATCCCCATACAGAGATATGTACTTGTGATGGAGGGTTCATGTACACATGAGTATATGTGTTGTGTGATTGTGACATGTCAGTAGTGTGTTAATAATGCCTATTGTTATTACTAATGTATATAGTGTCTATATTGTGGTTTCTGAACCCCAAATTATTTTGTTGTCTAACTAAAATATATATGGTTAAACTAACAATTTATCAGGTAAATTCGACACTTGGTTACGAAAACGTCCAAATCCAAAACAGGACATTATTTCAAGTTGACTTGCACATAACTTTTAGTCTTTTTTTATTTCGATTCTTTTACATAACCAACCTTTTGAAGCATGCACACATGCTAGTCAAGCATGGTTCGATTTTTCCTACAAATTAAAATAAGAAAAACTGAAAATATTTTTGTAATGTATGTGGCTTTTCTTTAAAAAGGCGAAAATAAAATGATCCTTTAATTATGTTAAGAGAGATTTAAATTATTCTACAAGAAGAGACGGTAAGAATCTTAAAATGATTGCTCGGTTGAACTGTGTAAAATGATCCTTTAATTATGTTTATAATTTTCTTTAAATAAACAAAGCTTTGCTTCTCATGTAAATCTTTAAAACGAAAAAAAACTTTTATAAATTTACTACATTTCAATAAAACGTTTATTTTATACAAAGTATTCATGTTTAAATATCTACTTAAGCGTTTTACAGTTTTCATTGTTGTTTTCTCATATATGTTTATTGTGCAAGATTTTTTTAATACAATGACGTTCAATAAGTAATGCCCCTGACCGTGGCTACCGAGAAAGAAGGTCGATGCATATAACAGCGTAACGTCACTTCCTAATTAAGTTGTAGGTATAGACAGCTTCCGGTATTCAACCACGTGGTCATGCTAACAGGCATAAAAAATATGGCTACCAATATGTGTTACCGATTGTCCATGTATGTTCTAATGAAAAAGAACAATTCTACACCCAGAAAATAATTATTATAATTGCACATTTGGGATAATTTTAATCAAAATATCGTAAGTGAATTCGTGTTTGAACTTTTATTTTTATTGGAGAAAGTCGAATATTTCATTTTATTTATTTTTTTTATTGCAAAACAAACAATTTTGGGGTTTGTATTACTGTACACATAGATACGAAAAGCTTGTCAAAAAACAAATATATAACAAATAAATGTTATTAAAAGCAAGATAAGTTACTTTTCTACATAACTGGATATATTTTTCGTGTTTTTATTCAATGTAACATGTTTATTCAGCTCGAAAACCATACAGTATTTGCCGATGTATTGGAAAATTCAAGATTGCGTCTGACTCTCTCTTTAACACGGTAAGTTCGGGAAAAGGTGTTATAAATAATAAACTAGACAAAATACTATAAAAAAACCACCGAAAATATGTCAACCTATGTCACGGTAATATATATTGAGCGAGTTTCTAACAGTATTTTTCTAGTTTTATATTTATAGCACCTTTTCCCAAACTTACCGTGTTAAAGAGAGAGTCGGGCGCCATTTTGAATTTTCCAATACATAGGTAAACACAGTATGTTTTTAGCTGAATAAACATGTTACATTAAATAAAAACACTGAAAACATATCCAGTTTGGTAGAAAAGTAACTTATCTTGCCTTTGATAACGTTTATTTGTTATATATTTGTTTTTTTGACAACTTTTTCGAATCTATGTGTACAGTGATACAAACCCCAATTTTTATATAATATTTTTCAGTTCGTTCTTTTAATAATACATAAAACTTTTCACTGAGTATTTTCCAATATTTTAAAGTAAGAATTTTTCACGGCAGTGGTTTTTTTTTTTTTTTTTTTTTTTTTTTTTTTACGATTGGTGAATTATCAATATTTTAGCACGGGGCGTAATTCATTTCTTTGAAATATATTTAAAACTTCAAGTTTTTGTTTTTTATAACATTTTAACTGTAAATAATTTACATAACGAGTTTGTTTTACTGTAGACATAGATTAAAAAAAAAGTTGTCAAAAAACAAATATGTAACAAATAAATGTTATCAAAGGCAAGATAAGTTACAAACACGCCGACATTTTTCTTTTTAAAATATATTGATAAACATTGTATAATTTTCGAAGCGATTACACGTTTTAACGTGAGTAAAACCACTAAAAACCTTCCCAGATAGGTAGAAGAGAAACTTATCTTGCCTTTGATAACATTTATTTGTGATATATTTGTTTTTTGACAACATTTTCGAATCTATATGTACAGTAATACAAACCTAAAATTTAATTTAACTTGAAAATAATATTTAAAATACACGTGCGTCACTGCACAAGCATCCTTATTATTATCATAATAATAATAGTAATAATAATTTTAAAAAAACTGGTGTAGATGACATCGACTGGCGCCACACCACATCAACTAGTTGTGAAGGGTCAGGGAGGATGGAAAGACCGAGGTGAGAGAGTACTGACCAAATCTCCACTGGAAGTGTGCAGTTCAAATCTGGTACCTTGGGGAGGCATTTTGTCACCCACACCCCAGGAAACACCAATGGCCGATGCCAACGAGAAATCAGTGACAACGGCTGTTGCGATAACGTGCAATCATCTGCACAAGTGGTCAAAAGGTAGAGAACACTGGAAATCTGGGGAGACTTGTCACTTGGTCTCCAGGGAACACCATAGGTTACTGCCAGTGAGCAATCACTGATGATGGCTTGTGAGACAACTAATACGCTACACATTTTGATGAAAAACATGGGGGAAAATGGACATAGAAGAACAGAAAACCAAAATATTAAATATAATTTCTGTATTTAAAGTAATAGTTATTTAAATATTTCAACATATAATCTTGTGGAGAAAATCCAGCTTCCTAATAAGGGGCACTCTGGATAGGAACAAAAATAATCTCAGTCATGAAAGATTTCTCCTCCACCGACCGAAGACAGAAAAGGTAAAGTGTAGCATCAAAACAGATACTACACTGATCTTCTTCCGAAGGCCAAAAAATATTTGTTTAATGTTTCTTTAATAGTTTGTTCTCTAAATTCATAATTCAGTTTTATCAGTATTACATTGTATCTTGCTTTAAAATTACTTAATTTTACATAGCTAATGTTTATATTTTATATTGAATAAATTTATTATAAACAGGTTATTTTGAATAAAGTTCAGTTTCAGTAGTAATCGAACTGTGTTCCTTTTTCTTTTTAAAAATGTTTTATTGCTCTTTTACAAATGGCCCTCATCTAGTACTGACAGTCTGACAAATCTTACCTACATTGCCTGCAGACATTTTTCAATTAACAGGCCTTCTTCTTACTCTAGTGCTCTAACTCTGTTAGCAAAAAAAGGGGTACGTTGGGTCGTCACCGGTATATATCCAGAAGTTTGTTTACGTATAATTTATTTTAGAGTAACCACATTGTTTAACAAATAAAAGGATTAAATGTGTTTTATTTTAGTTAAAAGTTTTATTTTATAATTGAATTTTTAAAACATTAAACAATACAAATAATACGTTGTTTAACAAATAAAAAAAATGAAAAATGAAGTTTTAAAATGATTAAATGTGTTTTATTTCATGATTTGCAAATTTTTATTTTATAGTTTAAAATTTAAAACATTGAATAATAAAAAGATGTGGAAAAAAAGACTATTTAGAGGGTAAAGTAGATTACCCAGTGATAGCGTAAGCTCCGAGGGGTTGCAAAGGATGCCCTATGCGACCCCCCCTACTTGGTCGAGTAACTAAGTTGTGCCAACCGTTCACATAATTCTTTTATAACAGAAGATTTGTGCCTCCCACTACTCCTCTAAGTCTTAGTATTCCGCCCTCGAGGCCGGCGCCACTACGTAAGCAATCTTCTTTTTTTAATTTTTTTTATTTTCTCACAAATAAGGTTTTGGTTTGATTTTACATTTTATATTGTTCTCGAGTGCAACTGATGGATGCTTCGCCACAAGAATTCAATATTTAACTTCATCTTTCATTATTTCTTTTCGAGAACAAAACCAACATTTTATTGTTCAATGTTTTTATTTTTAAATTATAAAATAAAATACATTTAATAATTTTAAAACTTCATCTTGCAATATTTCTCTCGGTACTGGTCGCGGTAAGAGTTCCCTGCCGAACACCCTCAAAAAACAATAACTTCTCCCCGCGCAGGCGCAAAGGACATGTTTTAGTTGCCATAGTAACAACACTTTTTATCGACATTGTTTTACTGTTTATGAATATGGAAATAAAAGACATTACTACACATTTATTAATAATATCTCACTTTTAATCACTTTTATCGACTTTTTAAAACTTTTTTTTACTCTTTTTGAATGACAATGTTAATGTTTATGATTATTGAAATAAAACATATTGCTACACATTTATTAATATCTTTTTTTTTTACTGTTTATGTGTCAATTTTATCGACTTTTTCTTTTCTTATATTGAAATATTATATATATTAAATATTGAAATTATTCTTATATTGAATATTGAAATAAAAGACATTACTACACATTTATTAATAATATCTTCTTTTTTTTTACTGTTTTACTGTTTGTGTCACTTTTATCGACTTTTTCTTTTCTGTTTTAAATGACTACGTTTTACTGTTTATGCGTCACTTTTATCGACTTTTTCTTTTTTAATAGCATTTTCTTAAAATGAATATTAAAATAATTTCCCAACTTTTTTTCATTTCTATGTGTTTTTAGTTTTGTGTGTTGAATGAAACTTATTTTTCATTACAACAATAGTTATCGACCCCGGTTCTTTGGCTGACAAACGACATCTGTCGGCGACTCGGCGGTTCTTGAAACTAAATTACACGCATTCGCTTCATGTTACTGACATGCAGAAGTGCCAATGGTGCCATAGGTGTTATTGTAAATTAACACTCTTAGCTAATTCCGTAAAATGAAATTCTACTTTTTTAGGTGAATTTGCACCCTCCCCATGTTAAGAATGGCTTTTTAAATAATAACGTTATTTCAGCACGGATCAATAAGTGCACTAGTACCACAAAATGGTGATAGAATAATAAATTTACATACGTTTAACCAATGTTATTTTCGCACCATTCATTCACTTTTATTGACTTTTTTTTAAATAGCATTTTCTTTTTTAAATGACTACGTTTTACTGTTTATGTCTCACTTTTATCGACTTTTTCGTTTTTAATAGCATTTTCTTAAAATGAATATTAAAATAATTTCCAACTTGTACAAACATTTTTACATGCGCATATAAACAACTAATTTTTTTTAATTTTTTACTTTTTTCATTTAATGAATAAAATAAATCATTTATCATTACTATGTGTTTTTAGTTTTGTGTGTTGAATGAAACTTTTTTTTTCATTACAACAATGATGAAACAAATATTCCGGCTTGTGGTAAGGAAGGGTTACGCATGCCCGGAAGGAATTGGTTCCTGTTCATTTACTTCGACTACAACACCGGAAGGAATTGGTTCCTGTTCATTTACAACACAAGACAACTTTATTTTCCAAAAAAAATATATCCAGTTTGGCAGAAAAGTAACTTATCTTGCCTTTGATAACATTTATTTGTTATATATTTGTTTTTTGACAACTTTTTCGAATCTATGTGTACAGTAATACAAACCCTAAATGTATTATTCTATCACCATTTTGTGGTACTAGTGCACTTATTGATCCGTGCTGAAATAACGTTATTATTTAAAAAGCCATTCTTAACACGGGGAGGGTGTTTTGTACCTCTCTACTTTAACCTTACAATTGAATAAAAAAAAACATTAAACTTTAAGCTTAGAAATACGATTTAAAATATAGCGCGGATCATAAGTGCACTGCAGCCACTGCACTAGCAGCCATTTTCTTATTAATAAATGTTTAGTAATTATTTTTCTTTTAATATTCATAAACAGTAAAAACGTCGTCATTTAAAAAGAAAATGCTATTTAAAAAAGAAAATAACATTGATTAAACGTAAGTAAATTCTATCATCATTTTGTGGTAAGTAAATTTCAAGAACCGCCGACAGATGTCGTTTGTCAGCCAAAGAACCGGGGTCGATAACTATTGTTGTAATGAAAAATAAGTTTCATTCAACACACAAAACTAAAAACACATAGAAATGAAAAAAAGTTGGGAAATTATTTTAATATTCATTTTAAGAAAATGCTATTAAAAAAGAAAAAGTCGATAAAAGTGACGCATAAACAGTAAAACGTAGTCATTTAAAACAGAAAAGAAAAAGTCGATAAAAGTGACACAAACAGTAACACAGTAAAAACAAAAAAAAGATATTATTAATAAATGTGTAGTAATTGAAATAAAAGACATTTCAATATTCAATATAAGAATAATTTCAATATTTAATATATATAATATTTCAATATAAGAAAAGAAAAAGTCGATAAAATTGACACATAAACAGTAAAAAAAAGATATTAATAAATGTGTAGCAATATGTTTTATTTCAATATTCATAAACATTAACGTTGTCATTTAAAAAGAGTAAAAAAAAGTTTTAAAAAGTCGATAAAAGTGATTAAAAGTGAGATATTATTAATAAATGTGTAGTAATGTCTTTTATTTCAATATTCATAAACAGTAAAACAATGTCGATAAAAAGTGTTGTTACTATGGCAGCTAAAACATGTCCTTTGCGCCTGCGCGGGGAGAAGTTATTGTTTTTTGAGGGTGTTCGGCAGGGAACTCTTACCGCGACCAGTACCTTTCTCTCTTTTTTATATGTTAAACAACGTGGTTAATTTTAATTACACGTTAATCACAGGATTATATTTTCAATAATCACGTAAATATTAACGAACTTCTGTTTACGATATACCGGTGTCAATCCAACGTGTCCCCCCCCCCTTTTTTTTTTTTTTTTTGATAACAGGGTTGGAGGCTATCTGCCCAGTTTTCATTATAACTTTTTTTTCATGTGTAATTTTTTTTACATTTAATCTCTTTAATTAATTTTTTTCTATTATAATCTTACAGATTAACTTTGGGCTTTAATCTTTCAAACACAATAAAACAAATAATCGGTAGTCTATTTAAAAAAAATATTCTAAACTATTTTTACCTATCAATTTCCGCCATTAAATTGCAATTGGAAAATGAATAAAGATGAAACTTGTAATCTGTTCTCTCTCATGTAAATATTAAAATGTTAAATAAAATAAAACTATTTTTTTCAGTGAAATAGATCGGCTCTATTTCGAAATGATTTATTTTTTATTTTTCCTCTTCAATTTTGTTTTCTGCGAACTTGCTCTTCCGTTCGTCATCTTGAATGTTAACTTGAGCCCCGAAAGTCAATCACATTTGAAAACCGTTTCCTTTATAAAAGCAGATAAAGTTAGCCGAAGTCAGATTATAAAACAAAAACGTAAGTATTACTACATGACGCACGTATGTGTATTTTTTATTTTCATCTTTTTTTCATCGGATTATTATCGAATGGTTACTAATCTATCAGATTTTGTTTTCAATACTGACTTAAACATAAAAAAGGTCAATACGTAATTCTTTATGTTATCAGTGGTGGCCAATTCTGTATGCGTTTCCACGTACAGAATTGATAACATTTTTCTTGATTTTTATTTTTTAATATTCCTGTGTCTTTATTGAAATATGAAATCAGAAAAAAAAAAAAAACTTTTGGCTAAAAAAAAAAAAATAAATAAATAATGCCCTCCTGACTATGTGGCCATAAAGTGGGTGCTCATTTTACATTAAATTTATAATGACAACTGATCCCCCACGTTTTGGAAACAGTAAGTTTTTCATATGATGAACACTGTTTCTCTGTACCACGTTTAAAGTATATATCCGTGTTCAACACCCCCGAAAAAATTTTAAAAGTCGTCATTGTAAAGAAAAACATAAAAATTTTATAAATTAAAAAAAGAAAATGGTCAACGTCTAGAATCTTTCCAACTCCAAAAATACCTTTACAAACGCGACTTGTGTAGGTTTTCGGTGGTGCTGAAAACGAATATATACTTCAAAAGTGGCGCAAATAATTAGTTTTCATGAAATGAGGAAATTACTTTTCAAAAAATGGGATCAATTCAATGTAAATGTTATTTACTTTCCACCTTAACTAGGCACCGCCAAAAATGGCCGCAAAATGAAGTTGTTGTTGTTTTTTAAAACTAAATTACATTTATTAAAATCCATTATTTCTGAGTAGCTTTTTTTTTCCAGAAAGATAAAACCCTGAATTTTATCATATAGAAAACAGAATAATGTCAAACTTTTTCTACTATTTTTAATTCAATTTTAAATGTTAAATTTTCCCAAAAAGTTAACAATTGACATTTTTTGTCTTGCACAAAAAACGTACTTAAATATTTAAAAAAAAAGGTTTTTGAAATAATTAATTTATTTATTTATTGTCTAACTAAGATTTAGAATGATTTTCTAAGAGAATATGCAAAAATATAATATAAGTACCTGAATTTCAAATAATTCCACTTATTCATATAGGTAACCAGATATTTCGCGTTCATGTAGAGTCGAGATCGACTCTGTTTACGTTTGCGGATTATAAGAAGAAAACTATGGAAGACCAAACAGGCCAAAAAAACTTATTTTTCAGTGACGAAAATTTCAATGTATTATAAAGCTGAGGCTGGCCAGTACCAGATGGGTGACCATTTGTATGAGTTTGGTTTTTAATGTATATGTGTGTGGGGGCCAGACTCCCCAAAATGGGGGGGGGGCAATTTAAAGCAGAATAAAAAAAAATTATTTCAGCGCGTCTGGTCCACCGTAGTCGAAAGGCGGCAAACGTTTTCAAACGGGATCGAAAAAAATGATGCTATTTTTAACACAAAGGGCACAACATTTATCGAATTTTTTTTTTTTATATCAATTATTCAAAGCATGCCCTGTTTAATAATGGTCATGCATTATTCGGCTCGCTAAAAAAAAATTGTTAATTTATTTATCAAAAATTTTAAAATGGCTTTTTTCGTATAAATATTAAAAAAAATTTTTTTTTTTTTTTGCTTAACTTAAATTAATTATTTTACTTAACATATTCACCGAATTTCACACTTCAAAACTCAAAAGCGGGATAATTAAACACAATCGAAGTTCTGATATTCAGACGTCAAAATAAGGTATGCAAACAATTTTTTTTTTTTTTTTTATCTATAATTCTGTCCCTTACAACAACACAATATGTTTTGTTCAGTTTCAGATGATTATTTTAAGCATATTTGTTCCCACTTCAAAACAAGGGGGGGTTTTGTAAGCAAAAAAATATATATATATAAATATCGTTTATGAAAAATAAGTACACTGTTATAAAGTTCATTCTTCTCCTAATAATCGCTGAAAATTTCGTATTGATCGGATAATTACCTGATTTTTGGTAGATTTTTAAAAAGACGGTCCGTCAAAAAGTACTGACCTGCCCCCCCCCCCAATTTTGGCGGTGCCTAACCTTAACAATAACTTTTAACATGACGATTGCTATAGTTTTTTCAGGTATGCTAAAAACAAATATCGCATTTCAATTTGCCACAAACAATTAATATTTTTCAGATATTAAGCAATGTAATTCTTTGTTATCAGTGGGAGCCAATTCTGTATGCACTTGCGCGTACAGAATTGGCCACCACCGATAACATAAGGAATTACATTGCTTAATATTAAAAAAAAACTACTTCTTTGTGACAAAAATATATGTGCTTACATGTGCAGAAATGGTAACCATTGTTAACATAAGGAATGACACGAATCACATTTTTTTTCTTTATTTTTACCCTTTAATGTCCTCGTATCTTTATTGAGACAGGAAATCAGACAAAAACAAAAAAATGTTAGCCCAAAACATAAAAAAATGCTCCCTGTTACTTTCATAAAGTGTATGATCATTTTACATTAAATGAAAAATGATCCCCCACTTTTTGAAAAGTAAATTTTATGAAAACTATTTCTCTATGCCACTTTTAAAGTATAATTTCATTTTCAGCATCCCCTACAACTAGACATTGACTAAAATATTGACCATTGCTTTTTGTGGTTAATGTCTAGAATCGTTTCAACTCTAAGAATTTCTTTACAATGACGCCTTTTTTTATGTGGCGCAGAGAATTAGTTTTCATGATATGAGCAAATTACTTTTTCAAAATGTGGGGGATCACTTTTCTATATGAATGTAATGTAAAATGAACACCCATTTTCTGGCCAAATCGTGATAATATATATATATGTATGTATATATATATATATATATATATATATATATATATATATATATATATATTGCTGCCTGAAAGCCGTTTTGGTAAATTGTTTTCTTACTTTCCACCTTAACAATCATCTTTCACATGATGACTCCTATAGGTTTTCAGGTATGCTGAAAACGAATATCGCATTTAAATTTGCCGCAAACTACTACTTTTACGGATATTAAGCAATGTAATTCTTTGATATAAGTGAGGTCCAATTCTGTATGACATTCAGTTGTTGTTTTCTGATTTCTTTAATTAAATGTTTGTATTATCGTCACATGGTTTCAATATGAGGGATTGATGTATTAGAAACTGTGTACACTCGTCAGTATAACAAAGAGTTTTCTGTTAATTTATTTGGAAATGCAGTTATCGAATTTTCTATTTGTTTCTTTAAAAATGCTGATAATTAGAGAAACGTTTGTATATTTAAGTTCTCTCAAAAATACATTCAACAATCCTTATGTTATATTTTTAACTTTTCTAAAAAATACATTCAACAAACCTTACAAATAACTTTGACTAAATAAAAAAAATTATCATGATTGTTAAACAACTTACAATATTACGGTTCTAAATTATGGTTTTGAATTTTTTAGATGAGAAATGGTTGTTTGTATTATTTAGATTATTAAGACTACTGTTCTCATCTTGAGTGTTATTTATTGTGCAAACATTGTAAAAATAACACTTAAGATGAGAACAATAATCCAAATGATATGAACAAATCACAATACGTTTTTTACGTGTATTTTTCATGTCGAAAATTGCATGCCTGGACAGAATTCAAAATAGACTTCCTTTTCTCTTCTCTGCAATCTCTTTCCCACCAAAGAGGCGTTGCGAGCCTGTCTTTGTTTTATCGTTATTTCCATGGCAAGTGCTTTTCTGAGCTCCAATCTCTGGTCCCTTTTTGCCAATCTTTCACAAAAAAACAAGCGTCTAGCAGAAATCACTGTCAATAATTTTCTCCACTCTTTATCTGTGCCTAAATCAAAACGTAAATTCCATGAACAAAGTTTCTTTCTTAGAGATGCACGCCTGTGGAACTCTCTTCTATTTATCTGCTTCCCAACTGACTTGAACTTGGTTGTCTTCAAGTCCAACATAAACAAATTCTTGATGAACTGCCCCTAAAGTAATCCAATTTATCAAATTTCCATTACTAACAATTGCAATATTATCCCATTGACTAGAGTACACTCCATAATCCTTATCCTCAAGTGGCCTCTGGGCCTTGATAAGTGGTGACTCCTATGTAAAAAAATGCATATTACGAGTCCTTTAATTATATATAGATATATAATTATTTCAAATCAACAAAACACAATTATAAAACAAAACAAACAACAACGAACATTATATAACATTTAAAATCAGTGTGAAATGCATTTCATGGGTCATTTTTTATTCAGTATGATATGTGCATATTTTTCTTTTTTTATGTAGATAATATAAGATAGTTTCTGTTTTCTTTACTTTTTCATTTACATCAACAAAATAATATTCATACATTTTTTGCTTAAAAATAATTTTTTCTGCAAACTGCAGTTTATACTAATATCAACCGTATATACATTTTTCGACTTATTGTCTTGTTAACTCAAGTCATTACAGTTTTATTATTAATACTTTTTTCCTTCCAAGAATAAGTTTTTTTCTTTCGTAAAATGTCAACATCCAATAACTTTTAAACGTTTAAAGTATATATTAATTTTCAGCACCCCCCCCCCCGAAAACTATTAGAAGTTGTTATTGAAATTTTTTTTTTGGAGGGGAGGTTGTAAAGATTCTAGACATTGACTAAAATATTGACCATTGTCTTTTTTGGTGTTAATGTCTACAATCTTTACAATGACGACGTTTTATGGTTTTCAGGTATACTGAAAACGAATGTATACTTCAAAAGTGGCACAAAGAATTAGTTTTCATGATATGAGGGAATTATTTTTTCCAAAAGTGAGGGATCTCTTTTCCATATGAATTTAATGTCAAATGAGCACCCATTTTCTGGCCATATGGTGATAAAAATTTTTTGTTGCTGCCTGAAAGCCGTTTTGGTAAATTGTTTCTTACTTTCCACTTTAACAATCACCTTTCACATGATGATTTCTGTAGGTTTTCGGGTATGCTGAAAACGAATATCTCATATAGCAATGTAATTTTTTGATATAATTGTATGACATCCAGTTTTTGTTTTCTGATTTCTTTAATAAAATATCTGTATTCTCATTGAGTGGTTTCAATATGGGGATCAATTTATAAGAAACTGTACACGCGTAAATAGAACCACAGAGTTTTCCTGTTAATTTATTTGGAAATGCAGTTAGAAATTTTTTTTTCGTTTGTTTAAAGAATGCTGATAATTAAAGACACTTATTGTGTTGTATTTTTATGTTTTCTCAAAAATACCTTCAACAAACCTTCAAATAACTTTGACTAAATTTTAAAAAATGATTATGATTCTTAAACAAATTACAATATTATGCTTCTGAATTTTTTAGATGAGGAATGATTCTTTGTATTATTTAGATTATTAAGACTACTGTTTTCATCTTGAGTATTATTTATTTAAGATGAGAACGATTTTGTTTTTCCTTTTAATAATTTTCAGTATGATATGCACATATTTTTTCTTCTTTACTTTTTTCATTTACATCAACATAACCATATTCGTACACATTTTTGCTTTAAAAAATAATCTCTTTTTTCTGTAGTCTGTTCTAATATAAATTATTAGGGACCGCAAAACACTATACATATCAATGAAATCACTATGTACTGGTTACCCAAATGTGTAGGGCCCGGAAATATATAATGTTTGTTTAGCAAAAGAAAAAAAGAGGGAGGTCGTACTTCTGCATTTTCTAGTTTCGCACAGAATACATTTGCTTATGTATTCACTTCCTTAAATATCATTCAAGTGCTAAATCTGTGAAATGTTAAATTTAGTTTTTTTCCATACATTTTTTTTACTCAAAGCTTATTTAGACTTTATATACACATATACATGTATATTAATACATGCATCATATGTAGTGATAAATACCGATTGTCTGCTATTTAGACTTTATATAGACATATACATGTATATTAATACATGCATAATACATGCATAATATGTAGTGATAAATACATGTATATTAATACATGCATAATATGTAGTGATAATTTACATACACATATACATGTATATTAAAACATGCATAATATGTAGTGATAATTTATATACACATATACATGTATATTAAAACATGCATAATATGTAGTGATAATTTATATACACATATACATGTATATTAATACATGCATAATATGTAGTGATAATTTATATACACATATACATGTATATTAATACATGCATAATATGTAGTGATAATTTATATACACATATACATGTATATTAATACATGCATAATATGTAGTGATAATTTATATACACATATACATGTATATTAATACATGCATAATATGTAGTGATAATTTATATACACATATACATGTATATTAATACATGCATAATATGTAGTGATAATTTATATACACATATACATGTATATTAATACATGCATAATATGTAGTGATAATTTATATACACATATACATGTATATTAATACATGCATAATATGTAGTGATAATTTATATACACATATACATGTATATTAATACATGCATAATATGTAGTGATAATTTATATACACATATACATGTATATTAAAACATGCATAATATGTAGTGATAATTTATATACACATATACATGTATATTAATACATGCATAATATGTAGTGATAATTTATATACACATATACATGTATATTAATACATGCATAATATGTAGTGATAATTTATATACACATATACATGTATATTAATACATGCATAATATGTAGTGATAATTTATATACACATATACATGTATATTAATACATGCATAATAATACATGCATAATAATACATGCATAATAATACATGCATATTAATACATGTATATTAATACATGCATAATATGTAGTGATAAATAGCGATTGTCTGCTAGGATCCGTTGTGCTATTGTTAGAATACTCTGTAAAATCTAGTTGTAAGTTACATACTCCTGAACATTGAAGTCTACATCCTCAGTGAGATTTCAAATAGAATTTCAAATTATGTAGGACTTTTACCCAGACATCGCTAACAATATAAGAGCATAGTACACTCATGTACTAAATAAAGGGTTCTATTAAGAATTATGTATAGATTTCTAACTTTCAAGTTCGAGAAAATAAACCTGAATAAGACCGGAGGTAACATAGAAACGTTGTCAAAATTACACTCAAAATGTGAACAGTATTCTGAAGAATCCAAATAATATGAATAATAAATTTTCATTTCTAAAATGAAGAAACGTAAAGATTTTTTAAAATTTTTGAAAATAATTTTATTAACTAACCATTATTTAAAAAACTATACTCGTTTTAGAAGAATAGCGTAGTTTGCTTGAATCATTGTTAGAGAATAAAAGGTATATATATTAGCGCCTGGCTAATAAACAAAGAATGAGTGTGAAAGCCGGAGATAGGCAGAGCCTATCTACTCCTTAAGCAAGTTAGGTTTGCAAACCGGGAATTTGTTCGTCACCAGCTCTAGGAAGGTTGTCGACCATAACTGAGGATATCTCCCTGTACCAGTTTTATTATCAGAGTTTTCTTTTTCTTGTGTGGATGATCTGACAAGATATACGGGTACATCACACTGAGAAGAGTAACCATGCCCCTAGTGTCTACACCAGGTATTTCTGCGCTCCCACATGGATGAAGATATTGAGTATCTTACGGTAAAGTTTTTTCTCTATTATACATAAGTAAGCATAGGATTGGGGATAGATTCCCCTCTAACACAAGAAATTGTATCTTTCAAGTACTGTGAGAGAAGCAATCTGCTCTAGTAACTAATTTATTTTAAAATAAATGAATAGGAGATTGAGTACTTGAATATGTAAGAGAAGCTAAAGCAAAGAAAACAAAAGAAATGGTGGGACTAGATCTACATAAAGAGGTTACACACAACATAGATAGATGCAGTTGTTGTTCTTCAAGCAGCCTATGCTGGTCTAGCTAAAAACCAGTATCTCTACATGGAATGAATTGTGGTGCAAAGATTAGCGTTTATTTAACAGCAGTAAGAAGAAGGGAGGGAGGATCTGTCTTAAAAGCAACATGTAAGCTTTGATTTTAATATTTCTATTCTTTTATTCAATTGAAACGGTATAATTTTCGATTATTAAAAGCAAGGTAACTGGGAAAATAGAGATTCAGGTAGATAGCATGGAATATAGAAATATATAGAAATGGAATAAAATAATACAATAAAATAAATCCATTTTATAGGCAAATTAAGGGATGGTTAAAATTTTAAATAAATGTAAAGCTTTTTTTAATGCAATCCCCTCTTACAAAATTTTATTATTGTATTTGATTGTATAACATGGTGAGTAGACTGGCCAGTTAAAATCAATTCAGATAAGAATGAAAGTTAAAAATATATTTTAAAATACGAAAATACGAACTAAGTATAAGAACTAGAATAAGTTAAGATAACAAAAGGATGAAAAATTTACAATTAAATTTTATTATCAGTTCAAAAGGATCATAGAATTAGCAAATCTCTCAATGAAGGCTTCCTTTCTAAGGCAATTGCTCTTGACATATCAAAGGCCTTAGATAAGGTATGGTATAAAGGTCTACTTCACAAGATCTCCAGCTATGGTATAGCTGGAAATGTTTTCTCAATTATTAAATCATTTCTCTCTGTTAGGTGCATAAGTGTAGTGGTTGATGGGCAGAAATCAGAAGCTCACATTATTATGCTGCAGTCTCTCAGGGGTTCATACTGGGCTCAACTCTCTTCCTAATCTGTATCTATGATCTTCGAAATCACATCCTAAGATCATTCGTTGACATTTATGCTGATGACACTACCATCTATGGCAACACATCAAAGGCCAAAAATGACCGAATTCTTTATGATTTTCTCAACTGTGATCTTGGGCACGTGGTCCAATGGGGAAAGATGTGGTTAATTTTAATGCATCTAAAACCAAACATCATCAATCTCTGATCCCCTATCTGGCGTCAATTGAAATTAATGTGTCTCTTTGTTGGGGGGGCTACATGTTTTGACAAGCTTGTGGGCTTGACCTTTACTCCTTATTTGAGTTATGTCCAATAAGTAATGAGAAAATGTAAGGATAGATAATATTTATTTTCATAAATTTGTATCTTTAAAATAATGGCCTCAAACATCTACACACTTCTTCGTGCGTCTCTTCCAATCCTGGAAGACCTCAAAATTCTGTTGACTGAAATCTGATTCCCCTGAGGCTGTCTTTCATGCGTAGTGACAGGAAGAAGTCGGATCAGGGCTGTAGAGTTGGTGTTGTACCACTTTTATTCCCCTGTCGGCCATCCAGGTGGTCACCAGCATAGATGTGGCATGGAGCATTGTCCTGGTGAAACCCCCACTGACCATTCCTCCACTGCTGTTGCCTCGTCTTCCTCATTTTCTCCCCGAACATTTTCAGAACAGTAAGTAATATTCCTTATTGACAGTTTGGCCCTAAGGAATCATTCAGCACTAATGAGGCCCTGGGAGTCAAAGAAAGGAATGACCATTGTTTCTCTTGTGACCTGCTCATATTTGCCTTCTTGGGACTGGAAGAGGATGGGTGCTTCCACTGGGCATTCAGACGTTTGCTCCCAGAGTTGTAGGTGAAAACCGAACTATTGTCGCAAGTTACCACCTTACTCAGGAAACCCGAACTAGTCTTGATCATTTCAAGAATGTCAGTGCAACATTCCACATGAAAATGCTTCTGGTTTCAGAGAGGATGTTTGGCACAAACAGCACAGACTTTGTGGAGATCCAGATCTTCAGTCAGAACTGTTTGCATTGTGTCAATACTAAAACCAACAGCTTCAATCATCCAACGGTCTTGCATCACTAATCTTTGCACTTTCTTAATCTTTTCCTCCTTGTGTGCACTGTTCGGTGCTCCCGATCTGTTAATTTCCTTCAGAAAATCTGTTCAACCACCAATAGATACTTGATTCATCTGTTCATCCTCATAGGCATCCTTTAACATTCAATTTAACATTCAATTGTTTCGTTTTCTTAAGTCTAACACAAAATTTGGTGGCATACCGTTATTCCTTATTTCCCTGCATCTTGCCAAGAGTTCACAGATCGGTAAACCTGATTAAACTGCCTCGACAAAGTTCAAAATATATTTTGTAGCCTAATGGGGGTTACTCTTTTCGCTTCCCTGCAACCTCTTTCCTACAGAAGAGACATTGCGAGCCTGTCTCTTTTTTACCGCTACTTTCATGGCATGTGCTCGTCTGAGCTCCAATCTATGGTCCCCTCTCGCCAAACTTTAACGAAAAACATTTGTCTATCTGTAACTACTATCAATAATTACCCCCACTCTTTATTTGTGCCTAAATCTAAATATAGATTATTAGAACTACATGCTTGGGGAACTATCTCCCATTTGTATGCTTTCCAACTGACTACAATTTGGTCATCTTCAAGTCCAACGTAAACAAATTCTTGATGAGTTACCCCCTTAAATAATACAATTTACCAAATGTCAACTACTAACGATTACTAAGATAATGTTCCATTGACTTCTGTACACTTATTAATTCTTATCCTCAAGTGGCTTCCAGGTCTTGAGAAGTGGTGACTCCTATGTATAAAAAA
The DNA here is from genome assembly GCF_053919585.1 of Euprymna scolopes. Classification (NCBI taxonomy): domain Eukaryota; kingdom Metazoa; phylum Mollusca; class Cephalopoda; order Sepiida; family Sepiolidae; genus Euprymna; species Euprymna scolopes. The sequence goes on along the minus strand of NC_136527.1, from coordinate 46,396,505 downwards.
GAAAAAGCTATAAAGGGTTATATTACCATAAGTTGTTTCTTATTAATTTATGCTCGTTTTTTAGGAGGATAAGATTGTAATTCCAGGTCGATCCCAGAATAATCCAAATGTCAAATTCCATTTGATTCAGGAACTGGATAACTTTCAGATGACAATCCGATTGTTATCCAATGTAGTCCACAGTGATCCCACTCAAAGACACAGTTTTCATTGATGCTGTGTGGTGTCACAAGCAACATGAAAACAGCTGTCCAGACAGGAGTTGCAGTGATCTGATAGACCAAAATATCTTGATGAAGTAGAAGTATTACAGTAAAATATTTCTCCAAACAAAAAAGCAAAACCATATAAAAACTGATGACCACTCAATAAACCTTCGATTACACTTAGTTTTGTGTCGTCTTCATTTGGATACTAACCCATGAACATAACATGTGCATCTATTGTTCATTATTTAATTTGAGGAGCCGGAGTCAGATAAAAAAATTCCGACTTCAACTCTGACTCCTAGTATTTAAACTCAAGATAAAACTTCTAATTCCTTCCAACTTTGCAACCCTTATTTCATTAATAATCAATGTTTTGGATATTATTTCTAATTCAATTTTACCACATGTAATATACTTTTTCAATTTTTTATTTCCAGAATTCGCAACAATTAAAAAATACATTAATGGATAAGAAGGATCTTTCTTCATCGATGATTTAAAAAGGTTTAAAATAATTATACATTTCTTCGTATAGATTTTCCAAAGTCAAAACTTATTTGCATGCCTATCATCATACACGCCATAGCATATATTTTTGTGGAACCAGACGCAAGCAAACATGGGAGACAAACAACATTGTTGTGAAGTATGTGGCTCTTCTTTTTCACGGAGGTTACATTTGTTGAGGCATATGGTAATACATACGGGAGATAAACCATATTCTTGTGAAGTATGTGGTTCTTCTTTTTCATGGAAGTCAAGTTTGTTGAGTCATATGAAAACACATACGGGAGAGAAACCACATTCTTGTGAAGTATGTAGTTCTTCTTTTGCACGTCAGTCAACTTTGTTGAGTCATATGAAGAGACATACTGGAGAAAAAGCACATTCTTGTGAAGTATGTGGTTCCTCTTTTGTATGGAAGTCATATTTATTGAGTCATATGAAAACACATACGGGAGAGAAACCACATTCATGTGAAGTATGTGGTTCTTCTTTTTCACAGAAGTCAAATTTGTTGTCTCATGTGAAAACACATACAGGAGACAAACCACATTCTTGTGAAGTATGTGGTTCTTCTTTTGGATGGAAGTCAAATTTGTTGCGTCATATGAAAACACATACAGGAGAGAAACCACATTCCTGTGAAGTATGTGGTTCTTCTTTTGCAGATAAGTCAAATCTGTTGTCTCATAAAAAAACACATACGGGAGAGAAACCACATTCTTGTGAAGTATGTGGTTCTTCTTTTGCAAAGAAGTCAAATTTGTTGACTCATATGAGAACACATACGGGAGAGAAACCACATTCATGTTAAGTATGTGTTTTTGCACAAAAGTATGAAAACACATACAGGAAAAAATCAAACCACATTCATGTGAATTGTGTTTTTTTATTGCACGGAAGTCAATTTTGAGTCATATTATAACACACATGGGAGACAAAGGACGTTCCCATGAAGTTTTTATTTCTTACACAAAAGTCAAATTTGTTGAATCATGATAACACATACAGCAAACAATATCTAATGATCTTCCAAAATGCAAAACCACAAAACAAGTGCCAGCCGGACAACTTCTATCACAAACCCTAATCATTTTTTCCAAGACTATCTCATAAATATGACTGAATTAGAAAATAAATCTGCAACGGAAATCATCCTTAAATGTTGTTAAAAATACACGAGAACTTCCATTACAGAAAATTGGAAACGTATTTATTGTATTTATTCACCCGTGACTTTGAAAATACAGTCTATAAATAAGGAATTTTATAGACTGGCTTTAAAGATGATAGTTTCACTATGATCAGGACAAAATTGTAATGACTGTTCACGATCAAATTTTGATAACCAATGAAGATGAGTGATGTCAGCAATGACAAGTGCACTTTGTACCACACAGAAATAGTTAGTGTGAGCTATTTTTACATCGAGCAGTCAGGTTCTACTAAAGGACAGATACTATACAATGGAATACAGTGGAATGTGTAAATATATCCAGATGACGATGTGTAAAATTTTGAATATTGAATGCTGCAGCAACTCCATGGAACAACACCATTAACTATTACTCGGATTTCTACAGCTATGTGCTTAAAAAACGGAGCTATTAAAGCTGACATAAGAGAATGAAGCAAGTTTAGACGTCAGTGTTCTCGATAATGAGTGAAAGGAAAATAAGGAAATAACAACGTCTTATGTGTTCGACAAAAATAACAACGTCTTATGTTCTACACAGAAAAGAAACTGGAATATTTGGAAAATCTTTTTTCCAGTCAGTTTAAAAGCATCTGAAATTATGTAAAAGAATTTTTTTAAATACCTGGCAAATGTACTTGGTGAACAAAGTGCAAGTGAGATTCAAACAATTTCACTAAATGAGATGGTTCAGATCTTTAAATGTTTACTCGGTAGGAAACGCCATCACTAGCTTAAGCAACATAATTAAATTAAAAAAAGATTCCTGTAAACTCTGCTATTACCAGCTTAAAAAATAATTAAATTAAAAAGAGACAAACCATATTGAAGTATGTGGTTCTTTGCATAGAAGGCACATTTGTTGTGTCATATACAAAAACATACAGAAGACAAAATAATTTTAATAAAATATTCAAATATCTATGCATCTCATATATCTAGGTAGGGAGTTGATTTTTAAGAAGTTCGTGTTAGATAAATTAAAACAAAAAAGACGAAAGTATATGAAATCTACAAACTGGACTAATTTAAATTCCTAAGAAATATTTAGACAATGCTTTAATGAAATTCAAAAACAGACAACCAGATTCCTGTGATTAACTCTGTGGTTATTTGCATAAAAGTAACATTTTATGCGTCATCGTCTTTACATTATTTGAGCGAGTTTTTTTAAAACCTGGTTTCCAGTGTTTGTTTGTCGTTTTCGTAAAAATAAAGCGAAACTGAATTGAATCAAATCAGCTTGATGGCCTTCGTGGTCGGCATATCTTAAAGGCCATCATATCAGACAATTGCTATTCATTGAAGAGCTCCCCCTTTTTCAGTGGAACTTGGTTTCCCCAATATTGTGGGGAAACAAATGAAACAGCGGAAAGCTGAACTCGCCTTCAACCATCCTTCATTTCTGCAACTGCGTATTCACTTAGCAAGTCAAAGATGATAAGACGCAAATACATGCACTCTCTGAAGCGATACTTGTTAATTGTTGGTATGAAGAATACAGCCAAACTGTGGATCGAGTTTTAGTAGCTTTATTAAGAACAAGATCTTGGCCGGTAATGTTTACATCCGAGCCTAAATGAGAAGAGGTGAATATTTTATGCAATACTATAACATTAGTTCTGTGTGTTTTTTTGTTTCTTTTTTTTGTATATGTTATGTCCTTGCTTCATCGTGTGGATCAGTTCTTGTACCGTGAGAGTGTTTTTATAGTTCTCTCAGATTTAGTTGGGGTAGGCCATACCTGTTTTTGTCTGGTAGAGATGTGTTTATGTTGGGTTACTTGATTTCGTCCCTGACCTTCTGGTTTGGTTGTATTAGGTATGATATCAGGTTTGCAGATGTTAAAATGGATCTTTTTAGTCGATGGGAAAGGTATAGCACATAGGTGAGTACAGTTGCTGTGGAGTCTTGTGCCATTTTGCGTTTTCACTATGTAATTCCAAGGTCAATCATGTCCGATAATGGTTCCAGGATGCCATGTGTCGTTTGGCTTGTTTAATGCCCACATGCACTGACCAGTGCATAGTGCTGGTAGTTGTCTGGTTGTTTGGCTTGTTCAATGCCCACATGCACTGACCAGTGCATAGTGCTGGTAGTTGTCTGGTTGTTTGGCTTGTTCAATGCCCACATGCACTAACCAGTGCATAGTGCTGGTAGTTGTCTGGTTGTTTGGCTTGTTCAATGCTCACATGCACTAAGCAGTGTATAGTGCTGGTAGTTGTCTGGTTGTTTGGCTTGTTCAATGCTCACATGCACTAACCAGTGTATAGTGCTGGTAGTTGTCTGGTTACATTGTGGCGGTCATGTTGGGTATCCATGTTTGATGATTTTGTATGTAATTGGTCGCAGTGGTCTTCCTTGTCTGGTTCTGACCGGCTAGGGAGCGTGGTTGGTATCGGTCTGCCAAATACTATATTTAATCTAGTGATGGGAGTTTGCTGTCTATTAATGCTGCCCTGACCTGTTGCATTCAAAATAATTTTGTTTTCACTTGATGCCTTCATGTGGTGGAGCTGCTGGAGGATTTTCTCTCTCGTTGTATCGGGGCTGAATACTTGTCGGCCCTTGAACGAAATTCCAGATTCGGTGGCAAGTTCCTCATAGTGTAACCCCTACAGATGCACAGACTTGAAAGAAGAATGCAACTGGTGCTGATCCCTGTGGCGTCACCTTTGTTTCTGTCTAATGGTCGAATTTCTCCCGTCGCTGTGGTCCGCTTACTTGTTTCCAACCTTGACCCGGCTTCCAAACTGTCAACAAGGCTGGTCTGAAAAATAGACTGCACTCAACAACGGCGTTTCCAAAACAAAGAAAAGAAGTCAATGATTAACTGGCTTTCCTTAACATAAAATAAGTATTGCTTTCAACTGTACAAATAGCATATATAAAATTGCCTTAGTCACTTATACAGATCTGGGAGCTGGCGTTCACTAGCAAAGTACTTCATTTTTCTATCGTCAGTTACACTAGGGAGAAAAAGTTCACAGAGGTGCATGATCTCGGGAGGGGGGTCGTCGAAGATGCATGGCAGAGTGTCGTTTAGATGTCTTTGCTTAACGTCATATTAGCATCAGTAAGTTGTAACTCAGCCCCTCTCGATACGTTCTAAATGGTTGTCCACCAATCAGCAGTCGTTCTTTTTTCAGGGTCCAGTAACGCTCTGCTCCCCAAGGGTGGGAAGTGAGGTCCAAGCATTTCCCACTGAACTTTGAACGCTCTTACACAGAAGAAAAAAAGAAATAAAAAACGACCTTTAGAATTATTGAAGAGAAACAGGTTTTCAATTTTAACGAGCCTCCTCCTCCTCCATCAATACCGTCAGTTTCGAATCCGACTGATGAGCTAAAAAAATCCACGCCAAAAGCTACCCTCTATAAGAAAAAGATAAATTGAGAACACCATATTTCTATTTCTTTTGTAGCCGCCTTATAAAATCGGTACATTTCAGCATTTCCCATTGAACTCTGACTGCCCTGACGCAGAAAAAAATAAATAAAAAACGACCTTTACAATTATCGAAGAGAAACGGGTTTTCGGTTTTAACGAGTCTCCTCCTCCTCCTCCTCATCTCTTATCAGCAGCCCCAAAACGAAATGTCCACGTTCCAGGAATGCTGATTTTATAGTTTACTGACACCTGTCAATTTCTTTACAATTCATTTTCATGAGATCCAGCCTATTTTGCAATAAACATTTTCTCTCCCATTTTTCATCGACCAGTCGTCGTAGAGGTTCTCTTTCCATCGGGTTGTCGCAGTCAATTACTATTTAATGGGCCACGTGACCCATTTCCATGGTGGTCTTCGAACAACAGATAAACAAAAGTGGCAAACCTTCACTGCTTGGGAATTATTTATTATGACTTCTATTTCAGGCGTAGATACCTTTCAACTATCCATTCTGGTTGGGGGATTATTTTGATTATGTGTTAGGACGCAGATTCCTCTTCTTCCATCACCATAATCACTATCACCATCATCACCACGACTGTTAGTTCAACAATGTGAAATCTCATGAACTCGTGTTAGGGGACCACCCAGGAGACAATCCACAAGCAAGGTCCTCCCGGCATCGTCTGGGCCCAATCGGATCACAATGTTATAGATTATGAAATGAATTGCCACTCTGTGAGGCATATGAACAATTGCAGATTTGGAATGGAATTCAATTGTTGTATGTTGTTGTACTGAAGGTTTGAACTATATATTAACTATATACGATGAATTATTATCTTATAGAACACGTTCTCATTCCATTCTTCTCGTCTGTCGACCCCCATCGAAGTGCAAAACAAATAAAATAAAAAAAACTATATATTAACTATATACGATGAATTGTAATGTTATAGAAGATGTTCTCATGTCGTTCCTCCTCTCTTCTGTTGACCCCATAGAAGTGCAAAACAAATAAAAGAAATAATTAAAGCTTTTTTGACATTTTTATTTCCTGTGCTTTCCATTATACATGACACATCTTGACAGAACTGTTTCTATCCTTGTGTAACCTTACCAGTCCTGCTACCTCCTACTGCTCCTCTCTCTATTTCACTGCAACGACTGCTGTCTACGCGACATAGCAGCATACTATAGTAGAGAATCACATTCCACCACAAATTTATTTCCAATAAGTTTCTTAGAGTGATTATGTTTCATTTTGCGTGTATGGATAAGCGTGCTATATTTGAGTATTGCAGAATAAACAACTTAGCATAGTATCTCACATGTATAATTTGCAGTGGTGATTACTTCCTATCATCATTTCAGAAAGCAAGTTAGTTCTCACAAGAACGTGGTATCTCAAAATATTCGTAACCTTCAACAATTGTTATAAACTGGGAAATAAACATATATATTGGACTGAACGTCTATAACAATTTTATTACAAATGAATTTTGACCAGGGTCAGAGTCATACATCTCAGGATAACATATTCACTATTGACAAACGGAAATATACAGTGCTGCAGGTGGTGAGTTGAAATTTTTGTTCTGTAGAAAAACGCATAAGAAATGCATGTCACATGATATGACAAATAACTATCTCACGTGTTTAATCGGGTGTGAAACAGGCAAACGGAAGAGAGTTCCACAGACAGGAAGTTATAAGAAAGAAGCTTTGTTCGTGGAATCTACGTTTTGATTTAGGCACGAATAAAGAGTGGGTAAAATTATTGACAATGGTTTCAGCTAGACAGGTGTTTTTTTGCGAAAAATTCGCAAGGGGCCAGAGATTGGAGCTCATATGAGCATTTTTTTATTACATTTTCACCCCAAACAAGGCACATTGCCACTTTGGTGTAGGGGGCTACTATCAGGGGAAACATCTAGTGGGGTACTATGTAGGGATTTGGGCAGCGAGATGTTGGTTCACGTTGCACTTGAACTTATGCATGTCAGTACAGTTGGGGAAGCAGAGACCTGGAATGGAATTCCAAAGTCTAGCAGTTCTGGGGAAGAAACTACTGGAGTAGAAATATCTTTTACATCTAGGGATCTCTACAGTGTGGGGGTGGGATTTAGCAGCTTGTCGGGTCTGTCGAGGGTGTTTACGTCGTGGGGGCACAAGTGCTTGCAGTTCATCAGAGCATTCACCATTATAATACTTGTAGAACAGGCAGAGGGATGCAACGTTTCGACGATGGGACAGAGGCTGAAGCTTAGATGCCAGTTTAGGGCCTATCAGATTTGCGACTCTCTTTTGAACCCTGTCAAGGAGCGAGAGACTAGTAACCGATGCACCAGCCCAAATATGACAGCAATACTCCATACATGGGCGAATAGTGGCCTTGTAGAGGTACAGGATACTTTCGGGTGTTAGAAGTTTTCTAGCACGGTAGAGACAGCCCACCTTCCTCGCAGCGGCCCTGGCAATGCTCTTGATGTAATTGTTCCAGCTCATGTTTCCTGTGAACGTTAGGCCAAGGAACTTGAAAGATGTACTCTCAGATAAAGAGTCGTTGGCCATTGCTATAGGTGGTAGAGAAGGTTTCTTGTAATAATTGAATGAAACCAGTTTTGTCTTGGCGGCATTGAACGTGACCATCCATTTTTGTCCCCATTCCACTACTGATCGGAGGTCATCCTCTAGTGTTTCTGCCATTACTTTAAGACAGGCTTGCTACGTCTCTTCTGTGGGGAAAAAGGTTGAAGGAAAGAGAAAAGTGCATCCCCACTAAGCTACGAAGTCTATTTTGTATTCTGTCAAGGCACAATAAGTTGTTTTTAACAGCTCCTCTGCAGATGTGGCAGCAGTAATCCGTCCTTGGCTTTTATATAGATAGAGAATTGGATCAGTAGTGAGATATCTACGGGAGCGGTAGAAAGATCCTGCCATTTTTTCAGCGACCTTGGCAACAGATTTGATGTACGTGTTCCATTTCAGAGCAGGAGTAAAGGTCAATCCCAGAAGCTTGTCAAAACATTAAGTCTCCTCAAGACGAGAGCCATTCATTTCAATTCATGCCAGATGGGGATCAGAGCGTTGATGATGTAAAGATAAAAGCTTGGTTTACGATGCATTAAAAATAACTAGCCACCTCTTCCTCTACGTACTCACAGAGGAGAGCGAATAGAGAGAATTTTGTCTTTTACGGTCTTTGATGTGTTGCTATAGATGGTAGTGTCATCAGCATAGATGTCAACGAATGATCTAAGTATGTGTTTTGGGAGATCATTAATGTAGATCAGGAAGATGGTTGGGCCCAGTATGGACTACTGAGAGACTCCAGCATTAATGGACTTCTGATTTCTCCCCATCAACCACTACTCTTATGAGAAATGATTGAATAATTGAGAAAGCATTTTTTACATAGGTATCACCACATTATCAAGGCCAAGAGGCCACTCAAGGATAAGGTTTAAAGAGTGTACAGTAGAAATTGGACAATATAGTAATCATTAGTAATGAAAATTCGGTAAATTTATAAACTTATATAGAACGGCTCATCAAGAACTTATTTACATTAGACTTGAAGACAACCATATTGTACTCAGCCAGAAAGCAGGAAAACGGAAGACAATTCCACAGGCGTGCAGTTCTAAGAAAGAAGCTTTGTTCATGGAATCTACGTTTAGGTTTAGGCACAGATAAAGTGTTGGGGGAATTATTGATAGTGTTTTCAGCTAGACGATTGTTTCTTGTGAAAGTTTGGCGAATGGGGACCATAGATTGAAGCTCAGTCGAACACTTTCCATGAAAATAACGGTACATCAGAGACAACATCGCAACATCTCTTCTGTGAGATAGAAGTTGCAGGGAAGAGAAAAGGACATCTCCTACGAGGCTACGAAGTCTATTTTGAACTCTATCAAGTCATTTCCAGTTATACCGTGGCTGGAAATCTTGTGATGTTAACCTTTATACCATACCTTATCGAAAGCCTTTGATATGACAAGAGCAATTACCCTAGAAAGGAAACTTTTGTCGAGACATTCACTAATCCTATTATATATAATTGTTAGCACATCTGCTGTAGCTCTGGCAGAGCGGAAACCATATTGCATGTAACTAAGAAGGTTATTTCTGCTGAGGTTGTTGACTACTTCTTTATTTAATATGGATTTCAGCAACTTACTCATAGCACACAGGAGACTTATTGGACTACGCTGAGAGAGAGAGAGAGAGAGAGAGAGAGAGAGAGAGAGATTACCTATCACCTGAATTCTTAAATACAGAGCATACTGATGAGATTTTCCAAGGTGTTGGGAAGCAGTTCTCCTTAAGACAACGCTTAAACAGTTTTTTAAGTGTGGGGGCAAGTTCTGGTTGAAACTTTTTCAACACTATAATCTGAATCAGGAAGCGAGACAGACAGGATGTCTGTCAGTCTGTGTCTTTCCATTCCTCTCCTTATAATTACAAGGAAAAACTAATTAAGAAGTAATTAATTAATTTGATATATTGACTTCCTTCCCATGAAAAATTTTTGTTTGTTTAGTTTAGTTAAAGTGAGGTTCAGGAGTCCACAATCACAATGATATCACGGCAAGTCAGGAACAATAATTAAATCGACCAGAAAACAAAAAACTTGATCGCTTTAAGGTGAAAACGCAAGTGAGAACGAACTATGCATTTATGAAAATTACTTACATGTGCATATTAATCACAAATTTTTATAAACTTTTACTGATTGAAATAACTATTATATCCTTATAAAATTGTTGATATAAACATGTTTTTGTTATAAATTTGCGTTTTCTTCAATTTTCATCATAAAAATTCTGTTTATGTTTTTAATTAGCACTTAATAATTGGTGACCGTAATATGCATTAATGTTTAAGTTATTTCCTTTATAATAAATATGCACTTCACAGTGTATTCCTCTCCAACTAATATAGCAATGGTTATTGTAAGAATATTCATTGGAAAAAAGAAACAAGATGTTAATGCTAAATTATATTTGTACGTGGTAAAATAATGCAGAATAAAACTCTTCGATCCAAAATGAAATTAATAAAAATATCTATTCTAATATTTTGTTCATGTTTTCGCTCCTCGAACAAAATAAAAAGGTTAAGAAATGATTTAACATTTAATGTTGTCATATCACTGGTGACTTGGATGGGCGCATTTACACGACTGGATTTGTTGATGTTTCCAAGCCAACTGATTTAGATATGAGAAAAATGTGTTAGAAGGTCAGTAGAATTACACTTCACACGAAGTATTTTCATTTTATAATAATAAATAAGTTATTCTAAGTAGAAAGATTAATTCACATGAATATAAAAAACCCACCAAATATAACTACTACACAACTTCGAGTCTGTAAATAGCTAATCAGTTTATAATTGTTGAATAGCTTTTGTAGAAGTGCGGAAATTGAGAAATAAAGCTGCATTATCTGGAAAACGCTTTTCTTTCAAAATCATGGTGAGTGTTCTCCATAGGCTTCATTTGTTGGTTCGATTCCTTTGAAAACATCGCGATTTAAATTTGGCAGAATACATGGGTCAGGTTGGCATTACCTTTGACAGTACAGTGGCATCTGTTTCCTCTGTTTGCTCCGATCCGCTGTCCTTAAATCATCTACATCAGAGTTACCTTCTCCTAGATGCAGGTCTTTACTAAGACGAAAGGTACATCTCTGCCAGTTAATTAATTGTGCCACCAGATACCAACTTGGACAATTTTGTAGGACTCGGCACAGTACATACAGCAACTAGCCTTCCCAAATGGTCGCCTGTGCAGTTGCATCTGGTTCGTCTGTTTGCACCTATTCACTGTCCTTAGATCATCTACATCAGAGTTACCTTCTCCTAGATGTTTGTCTTTACTAAGAAGAAAGATGTATCTCTACCAGTGAATTAATTCAACACCGGATACCAACATGAAACATTTTTTATGGCATGGCACAGTACATGCAGCAACTAGTTTTCTCAATTCTCATGGGTCAGGTTGCCATTACCTGTAACAGAAATGTGTAAGGAAAAATTCAAGATGGCGCCCGACTCTCTCTTTAACACGGTGAGTTCAGGAAAAGATGTTATAAATGTTGCAGCAATTCAATAATCTTTTTACACCGGTTCTGCACGGATTCCAACAACGGTAAAATATCCTCACACGGCACAAGAAGCAACAGCCACACGATTCTCCAGCCAACTCAATCGTCCCTCGCCGACGTCTTTCCCCTCACCCGCTGTTATCGTCGTTCTAGGCCGGCTAAATTTGCATATTCCGAGAATTCGTGTGACTTTGCGAGACATCATAATTTACAAAAGACGGCGGCCGCCATCTTGGTCTTTCTTTTCTATTTTTGGTCGGTAACGCTGAGCTGGTCTCGAGGTAAGTCTTTTTCCCCTCATCCGTCTCTCCCACGTACCCACACAACATGCAAACACGCGGGCGCTTATCTCCTGGATGCACGTTACAATACCTTCGACAGTACAGTGACACCTGACTCGCCTGTTTGCAACTATTTGCTGTCCTTAGATCATCTACATCAGAGTTACCTTCTCTTAGATGCATATTTTTACTAAGACAAAAGGTGCATCTCCACTAGTGGATTAATGTTACACTAGATATCAACCTTGATATTTTTTATAACTCGGCGCAGTATATACAGCATCTAACCTTATTAATTAGTCACCCATCTGGTACTGGCCAGGCTCATCATTGCTTAACTTCAGTGATGTTGTGGGAACCGGTGTGTCAACATAATTGTGCTGTATAATTATAAGCTCTTGTAAATGTCGTCATAGAAAAATGCAAGCATGACGTTGCCAGCAACAGGTTACATGGTTATATATTTTGGATGTGTTGAGTTCAAGTGCTTTTAATGCATTAACTATGATTTCATCATGGCTGACAGTTGCCTCATCAATGACAGATGGAGGGCAACCAGATCTGAGTGCTGCTGCTACAGATTTCATGACACTGGAATTCACAATGCTAACGTTTTACAAGAATATGATGTAACATCGTTTTTTTTTTAATTTCATTAAGAAGTTTCCTGTCTTGTTTGTTATTTAAATAAGAAAATTGATCACTGCATGACACTTGAAAGGCTTAAGTAAACACTAATTTCAAACACTTTCGGGTGGTTTTAAAGATTTACATGAGAATAAAAACTTTGTTTTTAAAAGAAAATTATTAACACAGATTTAGAACACAATTTTTTACGCAATAATACCAACACACATATAAAAAGAAAATTATTAACACAGATTTGGAACACAATTTTTTACACAATAATACCAACACACATATAACAAGAAAATTATTAACACGGATTTAGAACACAATTTTTTACACAATAATACCAACACACATATAACAAGAAAATTATAAACACAGATTTAGAACACAATTTTTTATACAATAATACAGACACACATATAACAAGAAAATTATTAACACAGATTTGGAACACAATTTTTTACACAATAATACCAACACACATATAACAAGAAAATTATTAAAACAGATTTAGAACAATTTTTTACACAATAATGCAGACACACATATAACAAGAAAATTATTAACACAGATTTGGAACACAATTTTTTACACAATAATACAGACACACATATAACAAGAAAATTATTAACACAGATTTGGAACACAATTTTTTACACAATAATGCAGACACACATATAACAAGAAAATTATTAACACAGATTTAGAACACAATTTTTTACACAATAATACAGACACACATATAACAAGAAAATTATTAACACAGATTTGGAACACAATTTTTTACACAATAATACAGACACATATATAACAAGAAAATTATTAACACAGATTTGGAACACAATTTTTTACACCATATTAAAGACACACATATAACAAGAAAATTATTAACACAGATTTAGAACACAAGTTTTTACACAATAATACCAACACACATATAACAAGAAAATTATTAACACAGATTTAGAACACAATTTTTTACACAATAATACAGACACACATATAACAAGAAAATTATTAACAGATTTAGAACACAAGTTTTTATACAATAATACAGACACACATATAACTAAAAAATAATTAACACAGATTTAGAACACAATTTTTTACAAAAAAATACAAACACACATATAACTAGAAAATTATTAACACAGATTTGGAACACAATTTTTTACACAATAATACAGACACACATATAACAATAAAAATTATTATCACAGATTTGGAACACAATTTTTTACACAATAATACAGACACACATATAAAAAGAAAATTATTAACACAGATTTGGAACCCAATTTTTTACACAATAATACCAACACACATATAACAAGAAAATTATTAACACAGATTTCGAATATAATTTTTTACACAATAATACAGACACGCATATAACAAGAAAATTATTAACACAGATTTGGAACACAATCTTTTACACAATAATACAGACACACATATAACAAGAAAATTATTACCACAGATTCAGAACACAATTTTTTACACAATAATACAAACACACATATAACAAGAAAATTATTAACACAGATTTGGAACACAATTTTTTACACAATAATACCACACACATATAACAAGAAAATTATTAACACAGATTTAGAACACAATTTTTTACACAATAATACCAACACACATATAACAAGAAAATTATTAACACAGATTTAGAACACAATTTTTTACACAATAATACCAACACACATATAACAAGAAAATTATTAACACAGATTTGGAACACAATTTTTACACAATAATACAGACACACATATAACAAGAAAATTATTAACACAGATTTAGAACACAATTTTTTACACAATAATACAAACACACATATAACAAGAAAATTATTAACACAGATTTTGAACACAATTTTTACACAATAATACAGACACACATATAACAAGAAAATTATTAACACAGATTTAGAACACAATTTTTTACACAATAATACCAACACACATATAACAAGAAAAGTATTAACACAGATTGAGAACACAATTTTTTACACAAAAATACAGACACACATATGACAAGAAAATTATTAACACAGATTTAGAACACAATTTTTTACACAATAATACAGACGCACATATAACAAGAAAATTATTAACACAGATTTAGAACACAATTTTTTACACAATAATACAGACACACATATGACAAGAAAATTATTAACACAGATTTAGAACACAATTTTTTACACAATAATACGGACACACATATAACAAGAAAATTATTAACACAGATTTAGAACACAATTTTTTACACAATACCAACACACATATAACAAGAAAATTATTAACACAGATTTAGAACACAATTTCTCATACAATAATACAGACACACATATAACAAGAAAATTATTAACACAGATTTGGAACACAATCTTTTACACAATAATACAGACACACATATAACAAGAAAATTATTAACACTGATTTAGAACACAATATTTTATACAATAATACAGACACACATATAACAAGAAAATTATTAACACAGATTTAGAACACAATTTTTTACAAAACACTACCAACACACATACAACAAGAAAATTATTAACACAGATTTAGAACACAATTTTTTACACAATAATACAGACACACATATAACAAGAAAATTATTACCACCGATTTAGAACAAAATTTTTTATACAATAATACAGACACATATAACAAGAATATTATTAACACAGATTTGGAACACAATTTTTTACACAATAATACCAACACACATATAACAAGAAAATTATTAACACAGATTTGGAACACAATTTTTTACACAATAATACCAACACACATATAACAAGAAAATTATTAACACAGATTTAGAACACAATTTTTTACACAATAATACAGACGCACATATAACAAGAAAATTATTAACACAGATTTAGAACACAATTTTTTACACAATAATACAGACACACATATGACAAGAAAATTATTAACACAGATTTAGAACACAATTTTTTACACAATAATACGGACACACATATAACAAGAAAATTATTAACACAGATTTAGAACACAATTTTTTACACAATACCAACACACATATAACAAGAAAATTATTAACACAGATTTAGAACACAATTTCTCATACAATAATACAGACACACATATAACAAGAAAATTATTAACACAGATTTGGAACACAATCTTTTACACAATAATACAGACACACATATAACAAGAAAATTATTAACACAGATTTAGAACACAATTTTTTATACAATAATACAGACACACATATAACAAGAAAATTATTAACACAGATTTAGAACACAATTTTTTACAAAACACTACCAACACACATACAACAAGAAAATTATTAACACAGATTTAGAACACAATTTTTTACACAATAATACCAACACACATATAACAAGAAAATTATTACCACCGATTTTGAACACAATTTTTTATACAATAATACAGACACATATAACAAGAATATTATTAACACAGATTTGGAACACAATTTTTTACACAATAATACCAACACACATATAACAAGAAAATTATTAACACAGATTTAGAACACAATTTTTTACACAATAATACAGACACACATATAACAAGAAAATTATTAACACAGATTTGGAACACAATTTTTTACACAATAATACAGACACACATATAACAAGAAAATTAATAACACATATTTAGAAAACTATATTTTACACAATAATACAGACACACATATAACAAGAAAATTATTAACACAGATTTAGAACACAATTTTTTACACAATAATACAGACACACATATGACAAGAAAATTATTAACACAGATTTAGAACACAATTGTTTACACAATAATACGGACACACATATAACAAGAAAATTATTAACACAGATTTAGAACACAATTTTTTACACAATACCAACACACATATAACAAGAAAATTATTAACACAGATTTAGAACACAATTTTTCATACAATAATACAGACACACATATAACAAGAAAATTATTAACACAGATTTGGAACACAATCTTTTACACAATAATACAGACACACATATAACAAGAAAATTATTAACACAGATTTAGAACACAATTTTTTATACAATAATACAGACACACATATAACAAGAAAATTATTAACACAGATTTAGAACACAATTTTTTACACAACAATACCAACACACATACAACAAGAAAATTATTAACACAGATTTAGAACACAATTTTTTACACAATAATACCAACACACATATAACAAGAAAATTATTACCACCGATTTAGAACACAATTTTTTATACAATAATACAGACACACATATAACAAGAATATTATTAACACAGATTTGGAACACAATTTTTTACAGAATAATACCAACACACATATAACAAGAAAATTATTAACACAGATTTAGAACACAATTTTTTACACAATAATACAGACACACATATAACAAGAAAATTATTAACACAGATTTGGAACACAATTTTTTACACAATAATACAGACACACATATAACAAGAAAATTAATAACACATATTTAGAAAACTATATTTTACACAATAATACAGACACACATATAACAAGAAAATTATTAACACAGATTTAGAACACAATTTTTTACACAATAATACAGACACACATATGACAAGAAAATTATTAACACAGATTTAGAACACAATTGTTTACACAATAATACGGACACACATATAACAAGAAAATTATTAACACAGATTTAGAACACAATTTTTTACACAATACCAACACACATATAACAAGAAAATTATTAACACAGATTTAGAACACAATTTTTCATACAATAATACAGACACACATATAACAAGAAAATTATTAACACAGATTTGGAACACAATCTTTTACACAATAATACAGACACACATATAACAAGAAAATTATTAACACAGATTTAGAACACAATTTTTTATACAATAATACAGACACACATATAACAAGAAAATTATTAACACAGATTTAGAACGCAATTTTTTACACAACAATACCAACACACATACAACAAGAAAATTATTAACACAGATTTGGAACACAATTTTTTACACAATAATACCAACACACATATAACAAGAAAATTATTACCACCGATTTAGAACACAATTTTTTATACAATAATACAGACACACATATAACAAGAAAATTATTAACACAGATTTGGAACACAATTTTTTACACAATAATACCAACACACATATAACAAGAAAATTATTAACACAGATTTAGAACACAATTTTTTACACAATAATGCAGACACACATATAACAAGAAAATTATTAACACAGATTTGGAACACAATTTTTTACAGAATAATACAGACACACATATAACAAGAAAATTATTAACACAGATTTGGAACACAATTTTTTACACAATAATACAGACACACATATAACAAGAAAATTAATAACACATATTTAGAAAACTATATTTTACACAATAATACAGACACACATATAACAAGAAAATTATTAACACAGATTTAGAACACAATTTTTTACACAATAATACAGACACACATATAACAAGATAATTATTAACACAGATTTGGGACACAATTTTTTACACCATAATACCAACACACATATAACAAGAAAATTATTAACACAGATTTAGAACACAATTTTTTACAAAACACTACCAACACACATACAACAAGAAAATTATTAACACAGATTTAGAACACAATTTTTTACACAATAATACAGACACACATATAACAAGAAAATTATTACCACCGATTTAGAACACAATTTTTTATACAATAATACAGACACATATAACAAGAATATTATTAACACAGATTTGGAACACAATTTTTTACACAATAATACCAACACACATATAACAAGAAAATTATTAACACAGATTTGGAACACAATTTTTTACACAATAATACCAACACACATATAACAAGAAAATTATTAACACAGATTTAGAACACAATTTTTTACACAATAATACAGACGCACATATAACAAGAAAATTATTAACACAGATTTAGAACACAATTTTTTACACAATAATACAGACACACATATGACAAGAAAATTATTAACACAGATTTAGAACACAATTTTTTACACAATAATACGGACACACATATAACAAGAAAATTATTAACACAGATTTAGAACACAATTTTTTACACAATACCAACACACATATAACAAGAAAATTATTAACACAGATTTAGAACACAATTTCTCATACAATAATACAGACACACATATAACAAGAAAATTATTAACACAGATTTGGAACACAATCTTTTACACAATAATACAGACACACATATAACAAGAAAATTATTAACACAGATTTAGAACACAATTTTTTATACAATAATACAGACACACATATAACAAGAAAATTATTAACACAGATTTAGAACACAATTTTTTACAAAACACTACCAACACACATACAACAAGAAAATTATTAACACAGATTTAGAACACAATTTTTTACACAATAATACCAACACACATATAACAAGAAAATTATTACCACCGATTTTGAACACAATTTTTTATACAATAATACAGACACATATAACAAGAATATTATTAACACAGATTTGGAACACAATTTTTTACACAATAATACCAACACACATATAACAAGAAAATTATTAACACAGATTTAGAACACAATTTTTTACACAATAATACAGACACACATATAACAAGAAAATTATTAACACAGATTTGGAACACAATTTTTTACACAATAATACAGACACACATATAACAAGAAAATTAATAACACATATTTAGAAAACTATATTTTACACAATAATACAGACACACATATAACAAGAAAATTATTAACACAGATTTAGAACACAATTTTTTACACAATAATACAGACACACATATGACAAGAAAATTATTAACACAGATTTAGAACACAATTGTTTACACAATAATACGGACACACATATAACAAGAAAATTATTAACACAGATTTAGAACACAATTTTTTACACAATACCAACACACATATAACAAGAAAATTATTAACACAGATTTAGAACACAATTTTTCATACAATAATACAGAAACACATATAACAAGAAAATTATTAACACAGATTTGGAACACAATCTTTTACACAATAATACAGACACACATATAACAAGAAAATTATTAACACAGATTTAGAACACAATTTTTTATACAATAATACAGACACACATATAACAAGAAAATTATTAACACAGATTTAGAACACAATTTTTTACACAACAATACCAACACACATACAACAAGAAAATTATTAACACAGATTTAGAACACAATTTTTTACACAATAATACCAACACACATATAACAAGAAAATTATTACCACCGATTTAGAACACAATTTTTTATACAATAATACAGACACACATATAACAAGAATATTATTAACACAGATTTGGAACACAATTTTTTACAGAATAATACCAACACACATATAACAAGAAAATTATTAACACAGATTTAGAACACAATTTTTTACACAATAATACAGACACACATATAACAAGAAAATTATTAACACAGATTTGGAACACAATTTTTTACACAATAATACAGACACACATATAACAAGAAAATTAATAACACATATTTAGAAAACTATATTTTACACAATAATACAGACACACATATAACAAGAAAATTATTAACACAGATTTAGAACACAATTTTTTACACAATAATACAGACACACATATGACAAGAAAATTATTAACACAGATTTAGAACACAATTGTTTACACAATAATACGGACACACATATAACAAGAAAATTATTAACACAGATTTAGAACACAATTTTTTACACAATACCAACACACATATAACAAGAAAATTATTAACACAGATTTAGAACACAATTTTTCATACAATAATACAGACACACATATAACAAGAAAATTATTAACACAGATTTGGAACACAATCTTTTACACAATAATACAGACACACATATAACAAGAAAATTATTAACACAGATTTAGAACACAATTTTTTATACAATAATACAGACACACATATAACAAGAAAATTATTAACACAGATTTAGAACGCAATTTTTTACACAACAATACCAACACACATACAACAAGAAAATTATTAACACAGATTTAGAACACAATTTTTTACACAATAATACCAACACACATATAACAAGAAAATTATTACCACCGATTTAGAACACAATTTTTTATACAATAATACAGACACACATATAACAAGAAAATTATTAACACAGATTTGGAACACAATTTTTTACACAATAATACCAACACACATATAACAAGAAAATTATTAACACAGATTTAGAACACAATTTTTTACACAATAATGCAGACACACATATAACAAGAAAATTATTAACACAGATTTAGAACACAATTTTTTACAGAATAATACAGACACACATATAACAAGAAAATTATTAACACAGATTTGGAACACAATTTTTTACACAATAATACAGACACACATATAACAAGAAAATTAATAACACATATTTAGAAAACTATATTTTACACAATAATACAGACACACATATAACAAGAAAATTATTAACACAGATTTAGAACACAATTTTTTACACAATAATACAGACACACATATAACAAGATAATTATTAACACAGATTTGGGACACAATTTTTTACACCATAATACCAACACACATATAACAAGAAAATTATTAACACAGATTTAGAACACAAGTTTTTACACAATAATACCAACACACATATAACAAGAAAATTATTAACACAGATTTAGAACACAGTTTTTTACACAATAATACAGACACACATATAACAAGAAAATTATTAACAGATTAAGAACACAATTTTTTATACAATAATACAGACACACATATAACTAAAAATAATTAACACAGATTAAGAACACAATTTTTTACACAATAATACAGACACACATATAACTAGAAAATTATTAACACAGATTTGGAACACAATTTTTTACACAATAATACAGACACACATATAACAATAAAAATTATTATCACAGATTTGGAACACAATTTTTTACACAATAATACAGACACACATATAACAAGAAAATTATTAACACAGATTGAGAACACAATTTTTTACACAATAATACAGACACACATATAACAAGAAAATTATTAACACAGATTTAGAACACAATTTTTTACACAATAATACAGACACACATATAACAAGCAAATTATTAACACAGATTTAGAACACAATTTTTTACACAATAATACAGACACACATATAACAAGAAAATTATTAACACAGATTTAGAACACAATTTTTTACACAATAATACAGACACACATATAACAAGAAAATTATTAACACTGATTTAGAACACAATTTTTTACACAATAATACAGACACACATATAACAAGAAAATTATTAACACAGATTTAGAACACAATTTTTTACACAATAATACAGACACACATATAACAAGAAAATTATTAACACAGATTTAGAACACAATTTTTTACACAATAATACAGACACACATATAACAAGAATATTGATTTTTTGCTTTTTCAAATGTTATCATTTTAATTCTCATTGTGGTTAAAACATACAACCAGATGCTATAAAATTGATGTTACGACAGGCGTTCAATACTTAACGGCTTGGTCTCATTTGTCATATAAGCCGATTTCATAGAAAAAGGAAATTTATAAAAACATATGCTAGACATTCACAAAATATTAAACAATAAAGAAGAGCTACATTACAATAATGTTTTCAGAAAATATTCCTTTAAAGCAAAGAACCACAGACTTCACAGGAATTTAGTTTTTCTTTTTTAAAATTTATTTTAACAAAATCTTACTAAAATTCATACATTTAAACCTATCATTATCATTATTATCATTAAAATTCTGTCTTTTTTGTGGAATTGTTAGAATCTCTCTTGCACTTGGTTCATCACGTATATTTGCCAGGTAGATTTTGTCTAATTTTAGTTGTTGCTGTAATTACTGGAATAAAATTTTTTCCAAAGATTCAAATTTCTTTTCTATGTCAAACATAAGATTTTCGTATTTCGTTATTTTTTATATCACTCTGTTTAACCCAGTATTATTGAGCACATAAACTTCTAAGTTTACTTCTTTCTCTTTTCGTATATCATTATGTCAGGTTTAATAGCTCTGTTTACTAGACACGTAGCTGTGTGAATTGTAGGATCATAGTGGTGCACATGTCCAACTGCTGTTCAAAGGATTTGCTGTAGTATTCAATATTTAATAGTATTATTGAAGACATTAACTTCTAAGGTTATTTCTTTCTATTTGTTGTCTCTTATAATTATGGCAGGCTAAACAGCTCCATTTTAAGGCGTATAACCTTAGGAATCGTAGTTATAGCGGACGGTGTATGACATGTCCAACTGCTGTTTCCATGACTTGCTGCAGCATTCAATATTCAACATGTTATAGATCGTCATGTAAATATATTTACGTATTCGATTGTATAGTAGTCATCCTCTAGAAGAAAAAACTGACAGCTAGATGTCAAATGGTTCACACTAACTACCTTTGTGTGATACAAATTGCATCACACATTCTTAGAAGCATTGGTCATCAAGCTTTCATCGTGAGCAGTCGTTATTATACTACCTTAATTATAGTGGAGCCATCATCATTTAAGCAAGTCTATAAAACCTTCCTTACACATTGTGGTATGGATACCGGAAGATCATCAGATATTGTTTCCCAAAATGTATTAAGATATAACACAAGGGATCTGACTTCTGTTCAAAAGAACAAGCTAATCTCCCATATGTATTTTCATATGATGCAACAAAGTTGACTTCCATGCAAAAGAAGAACCACATACTTCACAAGAATATGGTTTCTCTCTTTTTTTTTTCATTTTTCTTAAACTTTTTCTTCTAGGGGATGGGACATCCAACCAGATGTCTGACATTTACTCCTATTTTAGTGAGTCCAACCAAGAGATCTTTTCAGGATTCTAACCGTCCCTTTCAGTGCAGTCGTTTGTATTTCACTTACACTTGGTTCACCGGGTATGCTTGCTATGTACTTTTTTAAAGTTCTTTTTCATAAGCCCAGTTGCTCCTATGATGACTGGTATAATTGAAACGTCTTTTAATTTCCAATTTCGTTTCATATCATACATAAGTCCTTGATACTTTGTTATCTTTTCCCTCTCAACTCTGTTAAGCCCTGTATCATTGGGTACACTGACCTCTATTACTGTCGCTTTTTTGTTTGCTCTGTCCCAAATCACTATATCTGGTTTAACAGCTGCGTTTTCAAGATATGTAGCAGTAGGGATTATGTAGTCATAGTGAATAGTGTAGTTGTCATTCCCAACTGTTCGTTCGGGTAAATGTTCCCAGGATTTTTTACTACACTGAATGTTGAGTTTCTTACATATCTTCCAGTGAAGGTATTTGCAAACTCCATTATGGCGATCTGTATAATAACCGTCTCCAAGTAGGACTTTGCAACTAGAAATCAGGTGGCTCACACTCTCAACCTCAGTGCTACAGAACCTGCATTTATTATTGTTGCTTAGACCACACATCTTTTTGAAGGCGTTTGTCATGAGGCCCTGGTCTTGTGCAGCCAATATCAACCTCTCTTGGTCGTAATGGAGGGATCCTCTTTTGAGCCAGTCCAGGGAACCATCCCTATCAATATATTCTTGGGATAGTTCAGTCGGTAGGTATTTTGCCCGTTTATGGTTGGTCCATTCTTCTGTTTTAACACTATGGAACTGGCTAGTGTATTTTTTCCGACTTTTCTGGGCTATGTCAGTGGCAGGCTTGTTTGGGTTCTCAGTATCATTTGTAAGGCAATCTCTTCCAAAATGAGTGGCAAGTTGTGTTATAGATGTTGTACTACTTGCTCGATTCTGATAATGGTCTTTAATTTTCATAAGCTTGGGGTTACAGGAACTTATTATGTACTGACCTATGCTGACGATTGTAGCTCTGTGTTGATGATTGACTTCCGAGAGTCCCATACCTCCTTCTCGCCTGGGTAGGTACAAACGAGGCATGCACTGATTTCGATAAATAACTCGGTACAAGGTTAACATTTTCCTTGTCTTTGTGTCAAGCCAATTTATGTCTTTCTGAGGCCAGTCAATAATGCCAAAACTATATGTTAGTACTGGCATGGCAAGTTGGTTAATTGTCGTAATTTTGTTCTTGTTTGTGATTTCAGTTTTGCAGATGTTTTTTACCCGGCGTAAATATTCTTGGCTTAGTTTCTCTCTCATCTTTGAATGCTGGATGGACTCATTTTCATCAATGCCGAGGTATTTGTATGTTTCCTGTTCATCCAGTTCTCTGATTACACTATTTTCATCGTGCTGTATATTTTCAGTGTATATCTTCTTGCCAGCTGTCAGAGTACACATAGCACACTTATCCAGCCCGAGCTTCATTTTGATGTCATTAGAAAATGTGTGGACAAATTTCAGTAGATTATCTAAATCCTTATCCGAGCTAGCATAAAGCTTAAGATCATCCATGAAAAATAAATGGTTTATTAACTTGGAGGATTCTCTTTGGCGGCTGTAGCTTAGATTATCAGCACCTTGGCAGTTCTTTAGAAGCTTACTTAGAGGATCAATTGCCAAGCAAAATAGTAGAGGAGATATACTGTCTTCTTGGAAGATTCCTTTTTTTATTCTTATATTTGGGATGGATATCCTTCCCCCGTTATGGTTTAAGGTAATGGATGTTTGCCACTCCTTCATTTGGGCAGCTAAAATTTCTCGTATGGTCGGGTGGATTTTATATAATTCAAGGCATTTTAGTATCCACGAATGGGGTACACTATCAAATGCTTTCTGATAATCTATCCATGCCATATTTAGACTTCTTTTTCTGCAATCTTCCAAAATGGTCTTATTAATGAGCAATTGATCTTTGGTGCCCAGGCAGTTTTCCCTACATCCTGTTTTTTCCTCCTCAAGATAATCACCGGATGAAAGATGGTCATATATGCTGTCAGCTATTAATCCAGTGAACAGATTGTAAGTCGTGGTTAGGCAGCATATCGGGCGATATTTGCTAGGGTTTTTGGTTTCTGTGCTTTTAACTATTAAGCTTTTATCGCCTTTTAATAGCCATGATGGTGTCGCTTCATAAGCTTTCAACATTCTGGTGAAACATCTGCTATAATGATCATGCAATGCTGTTAGCTGTTTTAACCAGAAGTTAGATATGTTGTCGATGCCAGGTTTCTTGTGATTTGAAGCTCGTGCCAGCTTTGATCTTATTTTATCTGGCGTTATTTCTGGCTCTGGCATTTCTCTTTTATTTTTGTTTGTTGATAATATCCCCGATCCACTGGGCCTCTTCGTTATGTACTTCCTCTTTTTCAAATAAGGGTCTCCAGTAATCGTCTAATTCCTGTTTACATGGGGGATCTTGGATTTTAATTTCCTCTTATTAGATTCCTGTAGAAAGTTCTAGGATTGTTTGCAAAAAGCTTATTCTGTGTCTTTGCATGAATCTTTGCCATGCGATGTTTAATTCTTTGGGCAATGGCTGGTATTTTGCCTTCTACTTCCTTCACTATGCTTCTGATATTTTTACAATTTGTTTTAAATTTCGCACAGATTCTTTTGACGATGTTTCTGAGTCTACCTTCAACTGTGGGATTATTCATGAACTGCTTTAATTGGCTAAGTTCCTTTCTACAGGTGTTTATTTTTTTTATCAGCTTGGCTTTCCATTTTGGTGTTGCTTTGGTTACATTAGGTGTTTTATTTCCATTTTGGTGTTTATTCAGAGGAAGTATTTTGTTGCTAATGTACAGCCCAGCTGCAGATGTGACGTTATTTAGCTGCCTGAGGTCTATTTCTTCTGGAACAAGCCTCATAAGAGCAATATTGACATTGATGATCAATGACTTAAAGAATCTTGAGGCTTGTATTTTAGGTAACCTAGGCCTTTCTTCCATGCTCATATTGTTGACTTTTTCTATTGTGCTACAGAGTTCCTCTTCTATTTCCAAGTGCTCATCATCTGGTTCTGGAAGCAAAACACAAGGTGGAGTTTTTCCTGGTGAAGGAGTTATTTCACACGTTGATGAAAATGCAGATGTGTTACCTGCTTTATAGTGAGAGTGAGCTGGTATAGAGGATTCTGCAGGTATTTGAGTTCCTGATATAGAGTGATGCACTTCTGTTGGACATTGTGCTGTAAGGGTTATCTGTTGGGTAGCTACCGACAACTGTTGCACTGATCTAAGGTGGTGGTGTTGCAGGCTCACATTTGCGGTCTTATCTAATTTGATGGGATACAGAATAGGTTTCTCTAGTGGGTTAGCCTGTGTGCTTATTAGGACTGTTTCTCTCCTGTATGAGTTTTCATATGACTCAACAATTGTGACTTCTGTGCAAAAGAAGAACCACATACTTCACAAGAATGTGGTTTGTCTCCAGTGTGTATTTTCATATGCTTCAACAAATATGACTTCCGTGCAAAAGAAGAACCACATATTTCACAAGAATGTGGTTTCTCTCGCGTATGCGTGTACATATGACTCGACAAAGTTGACTTGTGTGCAAAAGAAGAACCACATACTTTACAAGAATGTGGTTTCTCTCCCGTATGTGTTTTCATATGATCCAACAAATGTGGCTTCTGTGCAAAAGAAGAACCACATACTTTACAAGAATGTGGTTTCTCTCCCGTATGTGTGTACATATGACTCGACAAAGTTGACTTCTGTGCAAAAGAAGAACCACATACTTCACAAGAATGTGGTTTCTCTCCCGTATGTGTGTACATATGACTCAACAAATTTGACTTCCATGCAAAAGAAGAACCACATACTTCACAAGAATGTGGTTTCTCCCCTGTATGTTTAGTCATATGACGCAATAAATTTTGCTTCCTTACAAAAGAATAACCACATACTTTACAAGAATGAGGTTTCTCTCCCGTATGTGTGTACATATGATGCAACAAAGTGGACTTCCATGCAAAAGAAGAACCACATACTTTACAAGAATGTGGTTTCTCTCCCGTATGTGTTTTCATATGACGCAAAAAATGTGCCTTCTGTGCAAAAGAAGAACCACATACTTTACAAGAATGTGGTTTCTCTCCCGTATGTGTTTTAATATGACTCAACAAATTTGACTTCCATGCAAAAGAAGAACCACAAACTTCACAAGAATGTGGTTTCTCTCCCGTATGTCTTTTCATATGACACAGCAACTTTGACTTCCATGCAAAAGAAGAACCACATACTTCACATGAATGTGGTTTGTCTCTCATGTTTGCTTGCATCTGATTCCACAAAATGTAAAAATTCAATGAAGTGTATGATGATAGGCACGCTAATAAATTTCAACTTTAAAAAAATTTAATGAAGAAATTTATAAGTATTTTAAACCTTTCTAAATCACCAATGCAGAAAAGTTCTTCTTATCCATTAATGGATTGCTTTCATTGTTGTAAATTCTGGAAATATAAAATGAATTTATAAAAATACATTTCATATTGTAAAATTGTATTATGTTGATTTTTATGAAAAATATCCGAAACATTTCTTGTTAATAAATTTTAAAAAAATGAGTATAGTTTTATTAAATACTGATTAGTTAACATTTTTTTTAATTTGACTAAAAATAATTACGTTTTTCTTTTCTATTTTGTAGGTGAAGTTTGATTATTCATATTATTTGATTCTTCAGAATACTGTTCTCATCTTGGGTGTTATTTTCCCAACGTTTCTATTTTACCTCATATCTAATTCAGGTATTTTTGTAGAACTTGGGAACCTTTCTCTTGAACTAAAAAACCTTTACATAATTCTGAATCGAACCGTTTATTTAGTATATGAGATTAGCATGCTATGGGATTGTTAGTGATGACTGGGTAAAAATTCCTTAGTAATTTTAAATTCTATTTTAAATCTCACTGAGGATTGAATCTTCAACATTCAGGCGTATGTAACTTACAACTGAATTTACCTAGAACTCTAACAATAGCACTATGGTCCTAGCAGACAATCCTAGTATTAATTTTTGGAACTATTTTGTTTCTAGACACTTTTTATCACTTATTACTAAATATATATATATATATATTATAATTATTTATAATTAATGGTTCCTACATCGTGTTATATATAATATAATTAATGGTTCCTGTATCGTGTTGAATATTAATGGTTCCTATATCGTTTTATATATAATATAATTAGTGGTTCCTATATCATGTTAAATACCATACTAGGTATGCTTAGTAGTTGATCATCATCATATCGGAAGATGCACTGTTTCCTTAAGCAGATTATGCTTCATTGTTCACCTCAATCTGTGTGTTAAGCAAAACCAAAATGAAGTAGTAGGCAGGCAGGCTCAGACTCGTGATGCAAAGGTGGAAAAGAAAGTTGAGGTGTGTGTAAAAGTGTTGGTTGAGTAAAAAAAACAAAAATTGCAAACACAAAAAGTGGTAGTAGGCAGGCAGGCTCAAACCGCGAAGGAGGAAAAAAATGTAACGTGTTAGATGTTGTGCCCATCGAAAGTGACATAGGTATAAGTTAAAGCTAGACAATCGAAAAGAAAATCCGTTGCCTCTCTTGAACGTTTTTGTAAGACATACATAAATCTATACATACACACATTTAAACAGATGTTTACTCCTTATATTATAGATGGTAGAGGGTTTCCCTTTTCCATCCATATATATTCCACCATAACTGATTTTTCAATTTCTCCACATATTACAGCTTTTCAATGTTTTTTTTAACCTTACTGTTAGTGAATAACATGGCTCACTATTTGATGCATGCAAGTGTCGAAGGTGAGAGCATCTGCAAAAAGCATGTCACATATATAAAACATAGATAAAGGAAAAGGATGAGAGGCCTACAGTCAGCCAGGAATGAGCATCGCACAAGCATTGTTTACTCTACCAACCTCCCGGTTCACACTCTCCATCTCTAGCTAGGCACACACATATCATGCAGGATGAGAAAGAGAAAAATAAAAATATTTATATTTTTATACAAAAACAAATAAAGATCGCAGTCCACACTCTCCATCTTAACAAAAATTTGATTCTGAGTTGTATTGTTATCTTATTCTTTCATCAGTAGCATTTGCAATTGTTATGATGGAGTAGCAGCTATTTTCAAATAGATAAGACGGTGGCTACAGGAGGTGGATTGATGATGTAGAGAATAGAAAAAGGCAGTGGGGTCAGTAAGAAGACTGATAAGAGAGAAATCTTTTCTAAGGAAAACAATGTTGGAAAATAGAAAAGACGGTGGCTACAGGAGGTGGGTGGACCATGTAGAGCAGTATTTTAGGGTGACCAGAGCACTGGATGAGGAAAAATATCAGATAGCTCTCTTAACCACATGGGGCCTGGTCGAACAATTCATGACCAGACTCAACTTAGACAATGAAAGTTTAACATGGGTTGATTTGAAGAGGTCTTTAGAGAACTACTATGGAATTGTCGCAAACCCTAACAAACAAAGTTGAATTAGCAAACATGAGACAGGATAGGTTAGAAGGGGTACCTGACTATATGCACATGATAGTTAGATGAGAATAAGGCGCTTTTAGTGGGATAGTCCAGGTTTGTAGCAGATACTAGTTGAGGCTATGGGTCTAGCCAGTTCCTGAAGATATGGAGACAGACGTAAAAGAGGAAACCAAGTACAAAGTAGGGGACTAGGATTTAAAACTAGAGAGAAGGAAAGAGGCCGATAGATAATTAGGTGTTATTATTTTGTTGAGCTGGGCAACATACAGAAATTCTGCAAGAACCATATCCAGAGAAACCAGGAGAGCTTCATTCATGCAATGCCACCCAGCTGAACAAGGGTATACCGATGCCATAGTTGATAATATGGGCGCATCATATTCTGTTTTGATTAGAATTGAGGGAAAGAATTATAGAAGTCTGGTGGATAGGGGCTCAGAGTTGTCAGTAATAAATAGCAGTGTTTTTAATGCACTTAGACAGAGACCTGAATTATGTGATAAAAATTTAAGAACAGCTAATAGGTCCCCATTAATTGTAGAAGGGCTTGCTCGATTAAGAGTAGAGATAGAAAGTCAGTCTTTCTACCATGACTTGTTTGTTGTAGAGAATCTCAACATAAGTGTGATAAAAACTGTGAGTACTTAAGAAAAATGGGGTGAGGATGTACTTCGATTAAGCTGAAATGATGCAGGCAGATGTAATTGAAAGATTGAATAGCCCATGGAGTATTCTGATTGTGTAAGTAGAAAAGAAGGATGGTAGTTGTTAAGTGTTGAACAAAGACGATTAAAAGGGCGGAAACCTCAGCAAATGCATTAAAACTCTCAAATTAAATATTTTGCCATCTTATTGAAACTTGCCGCTCAATACAATTTAAAAATACATCAAATGGATATAAAAAAATGCTTATTTAAATGCTCTGATTGACTTTGAGTCCCCAGAGGGATTTAAAATGAAAAATAAAAATTTTGTATGGAAACTGAATAAATCACTGTACAGTCTAAAAGATAGCGCTCACAATTAAAATTTTACAATTAAAATTTTACAATTAAAATTTAACACTCCATAATTATTTAATAGAACAAGAATTCAGGCAGTGTCCCATAGAGGTGTACATGCATACCAAAAATATGTGTAATAAATACTTGATTTTGGTGTTTTGGGTTGATGATATATTACTCACAACAATTTTGAGCCAACACTTTAAAAGATGTTAAAAAATACGTTAAACAAAAAATTAAAAATTACCAATCTTCAACAATTGTCATAGTACCTCGGTATAAAGTTTACCTGCGAAAATGAAACTATAACAATGAACCAATCACGGTACAATGAAAAAATCCTGCTGAAGTTTGGAATGTGAGATTGCCAACCACCACCATTGAGATTGATATAAATAAGAATATAGAGATCGAAACTAAATTAAGAGACGATCGATTATACAGAGAAATTATTAGAAATCTAATTTATTTGATGACTGTCGCTATGCCTGATATATTTTACACTGTAACAAAGCTATCCAAAAACTTATCAAAACTGACAATTAAGGATTAACTCATGCAAAACAAGTCCTTCATTATCTAAAAGGAACGAGCTTACCTGTCATTGATACAACTTGGGTCAGCCAAATACTTGCTAAACTTAGATCTGAAATCAGGGTACAGACAGGTAAGATTACTGTATTTGGATGATCTTTTATTATCCTAAGATACTATGGAAAGTCACTTAGATCACATAGATAGGATACTACTAGCCAGTTTACATAAATACAAGCTGAGGATGAATGCTATCAGTGTGGGGTTTAAGGAGAAGTACAGAATCTGGGGTTCAAATTAGTGAATGGGGTATATAGCCAGAACTGGACAAAGTCAAATCGATAAAATCCAACTCCAACTTGTGTGAGAAAAGTCAGAGTTTGGATTAGTATGACGTCATATTATTGATTATTTATAAAATATATTTCTGAGATTGTCGAGCAGTTAGTTCACCTAATGATGAAATATGTGGAGTTTTAATGTGACGTTACATGTCATTTTGCATTTGATAGCCTAAAACCAAAGCTCACAGATATGATTATACTGGCTTATCTTAATCCTGAGAAGAATTACAGAATGTACACAGATGCCCCAATCATGCGATTGGGGCATCTGTGTACATTCTGTAATTCTTCTCATGCGATTGGGGCATGTTTGTCACAAATTTTGTGTCACAGATTTTATCGATTTGACTTTGTCCATTTCTCGCTATATACCTCATTCACAGGAGAGACGTTGCGAGCCTGTCTTTGTTTTATCGTTACTTCCATGGCAAGTGCTCGTCTGAGCTCTGATCCCTGGTCCCCCCTCACAGATCTTTCATGAAAAAACACCCGTCTAGCTGAAACCACTGTCCAAAATTTTCCCCACTCTTTATCTGTGCCAAAACCAAAACGTAGATTCCAAGAACAAAGCTCCTTTCTTAGAAGTGTACGCCTGTGGAACTCTGTTCCGTCTGCCTGTTTCCCACCTAACTACAACCTGGATGTCTTCAAGTCCAACATAAACAAATTCCTGATGAAGCGTCCTCTTAACTAAGACACTTTATCAAATCCCAACACTAACATACTGTACACACAATAACCCTTACCCCCGAGTGGCTTCCAGTCCTTGATAAGTGGTGACCACCTTTCAAAACAAAATTATCTATGATCTAAGCGAGGGTAAAGATGTTAAAAACAAATTTACTTCTTATCTCATAAACTTAGTGATACGCAGATAAGATGGTACTTGAAAAAGTTCATAGAGATGGACAAGATAGTGTATTACTTGTCCCAACCCGACACCAAACTATTGGTAATAGTTCTAAAACAAATCCTTTGTTCGATAAAATGCATGCCCATTGGCTGATAGGAAGGGGAGCGGTGGATACTAGAAAGCTGATTGGCTAACTAAAATCCTCAACATATATAAAAACGAGAAACAACCACAGAATTCGCGCATAAGTCTGACGAATCCTATAGTGGATGAAACGCAGAATATTCAGTGTAGCTTAATCGCCATATATATTTTATAAATTACTAACTAGCTCTACCTACATATTGAGCACTTTTGAAGCAAATACTTAAAGTTTACGCAAAAATCTATACTTTCGTATATTAATTTTATGAGAGTAAATGAAGTAGTTATATATATATATATATATATATATATATATATATATATATATATATATATATATATATATATAAACCAAATGTTGGCAGCTGTCAGATTTCATATGAGCTAAACTACAAATAACGAAATTATCACCATCCTATTTGCTCGACAACAGAGATGTGATTCTGCCATTAGATAATATATTAATGCCTTGTAGAGTATACTATGCTGATGAGTAATACTGGATCACTCAAAAAGTGATGCATCGATGTTTTTGATAAGGAATAACATTCAGGAAGTTAGGAACAAACTGATAGAGAACAAGAATAAGAAAATAAAGTCATTAGATTTTAAGATTGGAGATCTGGTTTTTTATAAGAACCACCAGAAGGCGCATGTGGAACATCTGTGGGCAACATCGATGGAGGAAAGTCCAATGAGTCGGATAGTGATTGAGCCACAGAACAAACTGATATCTCAATATGGAGAAGTCAACATCAATGGGAAAGGCTATTGATGGAACGAAGAGTCATGACACATAGCATGACATCAAAAATTGCAAATATTTTGAACACGAGTTATCTCCCATTTGCATCAATTGTGTTGTCAACCACAATAATATGATCCATTTGGAAAGGCCTAGAGTTAGCTTGGAGTTTGGAAGTGGGGAAGAGGAACAAGTTAGAGGGAATTGTTTAGGTTGGGTAAGATCTATATTCTATTTTGAATAAAATATTCTTTTCTCAGGGTTTGTTCTATATGTGACAATTTGGAAGATGATTTCAGCTAACAATTTTGTCAGAGTATGTGAAGTGTTATGAATGAGTTATGAAAGAAAAGATTATGAGAAAAACAAAAGAAATGATATTTTTTCTTGTTTTTAAACTCGAGCATCAAAGTCATCGAGTGTCATCTACCGATGTTAATTTTAAATTATCAGATGGTATTCATCATGCATCGTGATTTCCTCATATTAAGACATTTAACAAAAGAAGAGAAACTTATTCTTGGAAAGAAAAAAAATCAGTTAACAAGACAATAACGAACTTTTCAAATATTAAGCAATGTCATTCCTTATGTTATGAATGGTGGCCACCACTGATAACATAAATAATTACTTAGCTTGATATCCATAAAACTACTTGTTTGCGGCAATTTTAAATGTGATATTAGTTTTCAGCATACCCGAAACCCTATAGAATTTGTCATGGTAAAGATGACTGTTAAGGTTGAAAGTAAGTAACAATTTACCAAAACGGCTTTAAGGCAGCCCCTCCCCCGAATATTCACTGTGTGGCCAGAAAGTGGGTGCTCATTTTACATTAAATTTATATAAAAAAGTTATCCTCACCTTTTGAAAAAAATAATTTTCTCATGTCATGAAAACTAATTCTCTGCACCACTTTTGAAGTATTTATTCATTTTCAGCATCCTTGAAAACCTATAAAAGTCGTCATTGTAAAGAATATTTGTAATTTTGAAAGATTTTAGACATTGACCTTTTTTATATTTAAGTCATTAGTGAAAACAAAATTTGATTTTTTTAAAACTTGTGAAACGGTTAAAAACATAAAATTAAATTTATAAAATTATTTATTTATTTTTGGTGAACGATAAAGAAGTTATTTTTCTGTTTAAGTCAGTTTAAAATAAAAACAATCGACAACGAAAAATTTCAACAATAAATCAACATTTTCATTAGGATTATTCGCTTTTTTTCTAATTTCATGTTTCAATAAAGACACAAGGACATTAAAAAACAAAAATCAAGAAAAATGTTATCAATTCTGTGCGTGAAAGCGCATTAATAATTGGCCACCACTGATAACATAAAGAATTACGTATTGGCCGTTTTTATGTTTAAGTCAGTATTGAAAACAAAATCTGATAAATTAGTGAACATTCGATAATAATCCGATGAAAAAAAAGATGAAAATAAAAAATACACATACGTGCGCCATGTAGTAATACTTACGTTTTTGTTTTATAATCTGCTTTCGATTAACTTTATCTGCTTTTATAAAGGAAACGATTTTTTAAATGTGATTGACTTTACAAGCTCAACTTAACATTCAAGATGACGAACGGAAGAGCAAGTTCGCAGAAAACAAAATTGAAGAGGAAAAATAAAAAAAAAAGAAATTATTTCGAAATAAAGCCGATCTATTTGGTGAATATCACTGATAAAATTAGTATTATTTTATTTAACATTTTAATATTTACATGAGAGAGAACAGATTACAAGTTTCATCTTTATTAATTCTCTAATTCGTTGCACGTGCAATTTAATGGCGGAAACTGATAGTTTTTTTAAGCCGCCGTTTCGTATTTTTATTTATTTATTTATTTATTTTTTATATAGATTTCCGATTATTTCTTGATTGTGTTTAAAAGATTAATCTATGTATACAGTAATACAAATCCGATTAATCTAAAGTTAATCTATACGAGAAAAAATTAATTAAAGAGATTAAATGTAAAAAATTACAGGTGAAAAAAAAAGGGTAAAATCCATTGAAAGTGGTCGGTGGTTCTATGAGAAAATCATGATTTAAATGTGTATGTCTCGTCTAAATAACTAACGGTAATTCTCTGATATGGCCGACCAGACGGGTGATCAAAAAGTCAGATCGAGCGTTCCGCGTACCGGAAAACGAAATGAGCCAAATCGAAATTGGATTTTATTTACGTTTGAATAAAAAACAGTCGAGTTATTTTTTTTTTATTATTCAATAACCCCCCCCCCCCCCCCCCCCCAAAAAAAAAAAAACACGGCCAAAAGAAAAATTATCCACCAAGAAAATAAAACATAAATTAATCTGAAAAGCGCAAAGTTCAAGCCGAAAAAAAAAAAAGAAAAAAAAAAAAAAGAAAAAAGGCCAATTGTCAATTTGATCTCATTTCGTTTTCCGGTACGCTCGATCTGACTTTTTGATCACCCGTCTGGTCGGCCATATCAGAGAATTATCGTTAGTTATTTAGAGGAGACATACACATTTAAATCATGATTTTCTATAGTCCAGATGAGTGCAGTAAATAAACTTTGGTTATCTTTCAGATGCAAGGTTCATTGTTTACTTGCGGTTTTAACGATGTAAGATTCCGTTGTACGGAAGACCAAATCGACCAAAATGTCTATGATGTTTTTATTGGCGCTTTTCTTCGTATTTTTAATAACATTTTTTGGCACCATTTACAAGTTCTTTTTACAAATAATTTTTTTAATACTGTAATAGTAAAATAAAGATACATTTATTAATTATACGGAAAAAGTATCTCGTAATGTTTTCACACGAGATTTGTTTCCTGTTGATTTCTCTTTTTTTTTAATATTAAAATTGATTTACTATTTAAAGTGATTTTAACGCCTTTAACATGACGGAGTTTACAATGAAAACCAAATTACCGTTAAAATTAAAATAATCTTTATTAGAAATTTGTAACAAAATAACAAAATTATAAAACTATTAGATTAAAATTGAGAACTTTTAATTAAACAACGTGAACATTTTATAATGAGTGTTTACATGAAATGTATTTTTAATAATAAAAAAAATAATAATCTTTATTAGAAATTTGTAACTGAAGTTAGAAATCAACAGGAAAAAAATCTCGTGTGAAAACATTACGAGATACTTTTTTCGTATAATTAATAAATGTAACTTTATTTTACTATTACAGTATTAAAAAAAATATTTGTAAAAAAAAACTTGTAAATGGTGCAAAAAAATGTTATTAAAAAATACGAAGAAAAGCGGCAATAAAAACATCGTAGACGTATATTATCATTTAAACAGTATACCAATTTAAATATTTAAATTCAGTAAATAAATTTAAATACTTAAATTATGGCCGATTTGGTCTTCCGTACAACGGAATCTTACATTGTTACAACCGCAAGTAAACAAGGAACCTTGCATCTGAAAGATAACCGTTTAACTCGAAATGACCCCTAATGTACTAATGTATAACGTAAGACACAGAAAAGAAACATTTATAATGCGTACACAGCTTTATTTTAACCAGTGACTGAACCAGTGCCACCGACCGCTTTCAATGGATTTTACCAAAAAAAGTTATAATGAAAACTGTTTGCACGTTGGAAGAAACTGACAAATTCATCTAAATTTAAAAGTTAAATAAATTCCTTGTAAAACCCCAAAATTCCCATTAAGAATAAATACTAGTTTTCTGGGCCTATTTCAAAGATAATTAGTAAAATAAAAGGTAATATTGGCAGGTTTCTTACCGGCTCCCGCAACGAAAAATAGTTCGTCATAAAGTTGTATCAAAAAGCGGAAGTTGATGTAAGAACGGAAACGAAACGAAAATTCTTCCGTTTTTTTTTTTTTAATACTGTAATAATTAGTTTTAATTATTTTCTTCTGTATCTTCAGTTTTCACCGCAACAAAAAATAAAGTAGAAAAATATTTTGTAATAAAAAAAAAAAATATTAGTTGCATTCAAAATAATTAAAATAATAATTCACCGGTTTTGGAAATTTTGTTAAGAGAAGCCAACGAACCAAAAAAGTGATAAAGCAAGATAAGTTACTCTTCTACCTACATGGATAAGTTTTCTATGTTAATGTTTTTATTTGTTTCAATAAGTTACTCTTCTACCTACCTGGATAAGTTGTGTATTTTAATGCTTTTATTCGGTTCGATAGGTTACAGTGGCGGCTCGTGCCTGAGATTAGTGGGGGTGCTGCTTCAAAAATTTTACGTATTTTTTTTATTAACGTGTAAAGGGATTTGAATATATAAATAAATATTTAATCAAATAATAAACAAACATTCAAATAAATATTAAAATATATAACAAAGACAAATAATCAATCAGAAATGGATAATACGCAAAAACTTTTTTATTAAAAAGATTTTTTTAAATTATGTACACTTTACAGAATAAAATAATATATATATATTTATTCCTTTTCAGATTAAATAAAAGTTTGCGTTTTTTTTTTTTTTTGCAAACAAACGAAAAACATTTTTATAAATAACTTATTTTTTATAAAAACAAAAAAGAAAAACTTTGAAATTTACCTGTCTCGCTACGAGTGTTAATTTAGGAGTTTACTATTTGAAAATAGCGTTTTATTTAATAACAGTTTTATTTACAAAAATTATTTTTAAAGATGTATTTATAACAAAACATATTTATAAATAAAATGCAAAATAAAAAAGTTTACATTTTTATATAGTGAGCAAACAAACAAAAATATTTAAAGATACAAAATTTAATTTACAAATCTTTTAACAACTTGCTTTTTATATAAAAAGAACAAACTTGGCTATTTACTGACCTTCCCATGCCGGTAAAGGTCGACATAAAGTGATTTATTATAAGAAAATAGGATGTCATATATAAGCATTATAAAACATCGAATTTTAATGTAGCTTTCTTCCCCAAAAAACAAAAAATTAAAATTGTCTCAGTCCAGGAGGATTTCTAATTACATTTTTTAATGCGTATTATCTGACCCATCTACTAACAAATTCAATGTAAAGTTTAAAAATGCATAATTATAAAAAACAGTGTTTTTTTTTACTTACAAACACATTTTAATTAAAACATTTTGTGTAAAAAATCCATTTTTCAAAGTGTAAAACTTCTAACATTGTCCTTGTCGGAGGCAAATAAATGCTAATTTTTTTATATCTAAAACATAAACGCTAAAAAGATTTCTAACTAAAATATATTTTCAACATAAACTGTTTCTTCGCTTTTTTGCTTCTAGGAAAAAATGTAAACAGTTTTTTTTTGTAAAGTTTAGTTGTTGCAAAATAAATAGCATTTAAAACTACTTTAAAGAAACAAACAAAAAGGCAGGTAGATGGAAAAGTAACTTTATTTTTATGGTAAGATTTATTTACCCTTGGCCGCGTGTTAGCTTCACTGCTAAATTCCCTAATACTTTTAATAAATAAAAATAAACAGTTTCTGCATATTATATATTTCCCTCTGCTACCGACTGAAATCGCAACACTAAAAGTGTGCGTATTTAAAAAAAAAATAGCACAATATTTTATATACAAGAACACTTTATGTGCAGATTTTAATAATAATTTAAAAAATATAAGTAAATCTCCTTTTTTTTTCAATAACAATGTTATCATATCTATACAGGCGCACACTCTAAGCAAACAATGAATTTCACAACACGGAGCTGCGCCAAGCGACAGTTCTTCAAGCAGTTTTCATCGGCTGCCTAAAGCGTCTAATCCGCGCATGCGTACAAGAGAATTTCATTAAAAAAGTGTAACTGTGAATTTCACAGCTCCAAGCGAGTTTTATTTTTGCTATTATATGAATTTGGAGATACCGACATTAAAGTTAATGATTTTATAATGTACACATAGAAAAAAATACAATAATAATAATAATAGAAATAATAATAATAATAATAATAATAATAATAATAAACAAACGTATTATTTTTAATTTTATCATTAATATTGTGTAGAAATAACTTGGGGGTGCTGCAGTCCCACACCTCCATGCACGAGCCGCCACTGATAGGTTACTCTTCTACCTACCTGGATAAGTTATGTATTTTAATGCTTTTATTCGGTTCGATAAGTTACTCTTCTACCTACCTGGATAAGTTATGTATTTTACTGCTTTTATTTGGTTCGATAAGTTACTCTTCTACCTACCTGGATACGTTATGTATTTTAATGCTTTTATTTGGTTCGATAAGTTACTCTTCTACCTACCTTCATAAGTTATGTATTTTAATGCTTTTATTCGGTTCAATAAGATACTCTTCTACCTACCTGGATAAGTTATGTATTTTAATGCTTTTATTCGGTTTGATAAATTACTCTTCTACCTACCTGAATAAGTTATGTATTTTAATGCTTTTATTAGGTTCGATTAGTTACTCTTCTACCTACCTGGATAAGTTATGTATTTTAATGCTTTTATTTGGTTCAATTAGTTACTCTTCTACCTACCTGGATAAGTTATGTATTTTAATGCTTTTATTAGGTTCGATAAATTACTCTTCTACCTACCTGGATAAGTTATGTATTTTAATGCTTTTATTCGGTTCAATAAGTTACTCTTCTACCTACCTGGATAAGTTATGCATTTTACTGTTTTTATTTGGTTCAATAAGTTACTCTTTTCCCTACCTGGATAAGGTATGTATATTAATGCTTTTATTCGGTTCGATAAGTTACTCTTCTACCTTCCTGCTAAGTTATATATTTTAATGTTTTTATTCGGTTCGATAAGTTACTCTTTTACCTACCTGGATAAGTTATATATTTTAATGCTTTTATTCGGTCTGATAAATTACTCTTCTACCTACCTGGATAAGTTATGTATTTTAATACTTTTATTCAGTTCGATGAGTCACTCTTCTACCTACCTGGATAAGTTATGTATTTTAATGTATTTTAATGCTTTTATTCAGTTCGATGAGTTACTCTTCTACCTACCTGGATAAGTTATGTATTTTAATGTATTTGAATGCTTTTATTCGGTACAAAAATCGCTTATGGCCGCCGCATTACATTACATGAAACATGCGGAAAAGTATCTTTTCAGTAGCGTGAAAATTTGATTTAAGAGTAAACGTATTCATTATAAGGCCTCGATAGTTCGAACTGAGTTGTCTCCTTATTTATTAAATGTATAAAAGATGTTCGTTTTCAGCACACATGAAAATCCCTAGTAAACAAGTTTTTGAAACAGATTTTGTGTTCGTCTACCAGGTCACAATTACCAAATAACCCCCATAAAAAAATTACCAGACCCCCTATAATGTTGAGGGGGGGGGGCTCCTGTCTGGCGGGAATCAAACAGCATTAAAGAACGACAACACAGACGTAGACGTTAACAATAGAACGGTCGCGAGAGAACTGCCGCCTGAGCTTACTTTATTAGAGAATTGCTCATCTAGGGTTATGTCCATTTACTTGTGGACATCCCTCCCCATCTTGGTGGGACGACCTGTCTTATTTTAATTTTTACGATTTTTTTATTTTATTTATTTATTTTTTAACTTACTTTATTAGAGAATTGCTCATCTAGGGTTATGTCCCTTTACTTGTGGACATCCCTCTCCATCTTGGTTGGACGACCTGTCATTTTAATTTTTCCTATTTTTTTTATTTTATTTATTTACTTTTTTAACTTACTTTATTAGAGAATTGCTCATCTAGGGTTATGTCCCTTTACTTGTGCACATCCCTCCCCATCTTGGTTGGACGACCTGTCTTATTTTAATTTTTCCTATTTTTTTTATTTTATTTATTTATTTTTTTAACTTACTTTATTAGAGAATTGCTAATCTAGGGTTATGTCCCTTTACTTGTGGATATCCCTCCCCATCTTGGTTTGACGACCTGTCTTATTTTAATTTTTCCTATTTTTTTTTATTTTATTTATTTACTTTTTTAACTTACTTTATTAGAGAATTGCTCATCTAGGGTTATTTCCCTTTACTTGTGGACATCCCTCTCCATCTTGGTTGGACGACCTGTCTTATTTTAATTTTTCCTATTTTTTTTTATTTTATTTATTTACTTTTTTAACTTACTTTATTAGAGAATTGCTCATCTAGGGTTATTTCCCTTTACTTGTGGATATCCCTCCCCATCTTGGTTGGACGACCTGTCTTATTTTAATTTTTCCTATTTTTTTTATTTTATTTATTTACTTTTAAACTTACTTTATAAGAGAATTGCTCATCTAGCGTTATGTCCCTTTACTTGTGGACATCCCTCCCCATCTTGGTTGGACGACCTGTCTTATTTTAATTTTTCCTATTTTTTTTATTTTATGTATTTACTTTTTTAACTTACTTTATTAGAGAATTGCTCATCTAGGGTTATTTCCCTTTACTTGTGGACATCCCTCTCCATCTTGGTTGGACGACCTGTCTTATTTTAATTTTTACTAGTTTTTTTATTTTATTTATTTATTTTTTTAACTTACATTATGAAGTCTTTGAGTCTAGCTGGGGGCAGTCTGTTCCGAGATGGGTTTTGTCTCGGTAACTAGTCAGCTATTTGTGTTTTGGGCGTCTCCAGGTCTTCTGGGATGTGTGGATTGTACTCACCTTCAGAGTCAGAATCAGAGTCAGTGTTTTCATCCCTAAGTGTCATGCATTTTAACAAAGAAGAGTTTCAAGTCACTTGGTGGTTTCCTCTCTGAACCGTTATCATACTTCCCTTCATTTTTGTAACGGTATATTGTTTAAGATTGTATGGTGGTGACAGTTTGTTTACCTCTTCTGTCTGATCAAGACCTTATAACCCAGGCTGAGAGCTGTTGTTTTTATCTTTCTATCGGCGTACCCCTTCATCTTCTCCTTTCCTTTTGAGTCATTTTTTTATTTTTTCATGCATCGGCCCTGTCCATCTCCAATTAGCATCTTTTTTTGTGATCCGTCTCAGTGGTTCACTAATAGTGGCATAATGTGGAATAAATCGAGCCACATACTGTGTCATGCCCAAGAATGATCTGACTTCACTGACATTGCTTGGAGATTTGCATTTTAGAATAGCAGAGATTTCCTCTGGGTCAGGGGACACTCCATTCTCACTGAAAATGTGTCTGAAGAAAGTCAGTTTCCGTACAGAAAAGAGGCATTTTTCTTTGTTCAGCTTGGCTCCTACTTGTAGACGTTTCAGGATGTTCCTCTAGCTGATGTCATGTGATGGCTTGTCATGTGCATAATTTATTATGTCGTCTGATAGATTTTTCACTCCTGGGATGTCTCTAAAAAGGTCTGATATAGCTTTTTGAAATAGTTCAGAGGCTGCATTCACGCCAAAACTTAGTTGCTTGTAACGGAATAAACCTGCATGCGTGGTAAATGTCGTTATACTGGACTCTTCCAGTTCTAGTTGATGATAAGCATTGGAGAGGTCTAGTTTGCTGAAAACTCTACACCCATTTAAGTCTGCTATTAAGTCGTCTACATTTGGCATTGGATGTTTTATCCATTGAATGGCTTCATTTGCCTTTCTCATGTCAATGCAAATTCATAAGCTACCATTTTTCTTGGGAACTACCACAACCGAGCTAACCAAGGGGGTAGGTCCAGTGACTTCTTCAATCACATCTATTTCTCTGAGATGTTTAAGTTCCGTCTCCACGTCTTTTCTCACATGGAAAGGTATCCTGCGGTGTCGCTGTGTTACTGGAGAAACCGAGGAGTCAATGTGGAGATTAATGATAACTCCAGAAATTTTTCCTATCTTTCCATCAAACAAAAGTGTGGGGAACTCGTCTTGAATTGGGATCGTCACATGGAACCTGAAGTTAAACATTATCATCCCCAGTGCTTCAGCAGAATGACCACTGTCGACTACAAATATGTTTTGCCGTGCGTGTTCACAACAAATGTCTTTACTGCCGTTGATGTTGAAATTTTTGTTATTTCCACATGTGAGACGCGTGCGGTTCTCGTTGCTGTAAAGAGCGTGTAGTTCATTACACTCCATGTCTGCGGCACGCATATAAGCCAATTCGATTACTCTAGCTTCATCCAGGATTTGCTTTAGCGTAGAGTTG
Source organism: Euprymna scolopes (assembly GCF_053919585.1). Classification (NCBI taxonomy): domain Eukaryota; kingdom Metazoa; phylum Mollusca; class Cephalopoda; order Sepiida; family Sepiolidae; genus Euprymna; species Euprymna scolopes. Next base: position 46,352,972 of record NC_136527.1, on the reverse strand, counting down.
TCCCTTAGCGCCTTCCTTCTGACTTTAGAGGATGTGCACCCCTGCAAAATTTGGGCTAGGATCTCTCTGTCTTTATTTTCAAAATTGCATGTGGAGGCTAGAGTCCGTAGCCGTGCATGGTATGAGTCTAAGCTTTCGTCCGGGTTTTTCACGGCCCGTCAAAACTTGAAAATGTCGTGGGACGTGTTCTTTTGCGGCGTAAAATGATTTGTCAGTGAATTTTTGTAGTTTCATCTTCACCTGAAACTACATTTGCCGTTGTCCAAAATGTTGGTTGTGGGACGTGTTCTTTTGCGGCATAAAATGATTTGTCAATGAATTTTTGTAGTTTCATCTTCATCTGAAACTACATTTGCCGTTGTCCAAAATGTTGGTTGTGGGACGTGTTCTTTTGCGGCATAAAATGATTTGTCAGTGAATTTTTGTAGTTTCATCTTCACCTGAAACTACATTTGCCGTTGTCCAAAATGTTGGTTGTGGGACGTGTTCTTTTGCGGCATAAAATGATTTGTCAATGAATTTTTGTAGTTTCATCTTCATCTGAAACTACATTTGCCGTTGTCCAAAATGTTGGTTGTGGGACGTGTTCTTTTGCGGCATAAAATGATTTGTCAATGAATTTTTGTAGTTTCATCTTCATCTGAAACTACATTTGCCGTTGTCCAAAATGTTGGTTGTGGGACGTGTTCTTTTGCGGCATAAAATGATTTGTCAATGAATTTTTGTAGTTTCATCTTCACCTGAAACTACATTTGCCGTTGTCCAAAATGTTGGTTGTGGGACGTGTTCTTTTGCGGCATAAAATGATTTGTCAATGAATTTTTGTAGTTTCATCTTCACCTGAAACTACATTTGCCGTTGTCCAAAATGTTGGTTGTGGGACGTGTTCTTTTGCGGCATAAAATGATTTGTCAATGAATTTTTGTAGTTTCATCTTCACCTGAAACTACATTTGCCGTTGTCCAAAATGTTGGTTGTGGGACGTGTTCTTTTGCGGCATAAAATGATTTGTCAATGAATTTTTGTAGTTTCATCTTCACCTGAAACTACATTTGCCGTTGTCCAAAATGTTGGTTGTGGGACGTGTTCTTTTGCGGCATAAAATGATTTGTCAATGAATTTTTGTAGTTTCATCTTCACCTGAAACTACATTTGCCGTTGTCAAAATGTTGGTTGTGGGACGTGTTCTTTTGCGGCATAAAATGATTTGTCAATGAATTTTTGTAGTTTCATCTTCACCTGAAACTACATTTGCCGTTGTCCAAAATGTTGGTTGTGGGACGTGTTCTTTTGCGGCATAAAATGATTTGTCAATGAATTTTTGTAGTTTCATCTTCACCTGAAACTACATTTGCCGTTGTCCAAAATGTTGGTTGTGGGACGTGTTCTTTTGCGGCGTAAAATAATTTGTCAATGAATTTTTGTAGTTTCATCTTCACCTGAAACTACATTTGCCGTTGTCCAAAATGTTGGTCGTGGGACGTGTTCTTTTGTGGCATAAAATGATTTGTCAATGAATTTTTGTAGTTTCATCTTCACCTGAAACTACATTTGCCGTTGTCCAAAATGTTGGTTGTGGGACGTGTTCTTTTGCGGCATAAAATGATTTGTCAATGAATTTTTATAGTTTCATCTTCACCTGAAACTACATTTGCCGTTGTCCAAAATATTGGTTGCGTCTATGCCCATTTGTTGGTCTGTGACGTCATGGAAAATATCGAAAACTTCGTCTCCTGCATAGTGGAGAAGTGTTGCTTTCTTTTTTTATTGTCATGAATGTCCATAGCGACAAATAATTCTCCAACCTGTCTATCCATTTTTTCCAACGAACGACGGTTGTAGTTTTGTCCGCATGTACGCTAAAACTTGGGAAAACTGGTAAACCATTGCTGGCCATTGTTTTTTTGTTTTAAATAACGTTCGAAATCGATTCAATTTTTTTTTTTTTTTAATAGTTGTCTGTTTTGCGTGTATTATGTCTTAGTTTAATTGCTTCAACATTTATCTCCCTTGCTGGCCATTTTTTTTTTTTGTATTAATTTCGAATTTTTTTTTTTGTATTAAATTCCGAAAATTCTGTAGTGTGAGTTCGTCACGAAAAAAAAAAAGGTAAATTTATACAAATACCGTGACAGCGAATTAGTAGAAAAAAATGTACCCTAACCCTAACCCTAACCCTAACCCAGTTTTCAGATTCGTGTTCAGCACACCGAAACGTAACAGAATACTACGTAAAAGATTTTACTAATTCACTGTCACGGTGTTTGTATAATAATACCAAAAAAATTTCTCGTCGCCAGATCTAGTGTTGGGGTCTCCCGTCTGGCTAGAATCAAACAGCTTGAAAGAAAGACAACGCAACCATAGGTGTTAACAACGGCTCGGTCACCAGAGAACTGCCGTCCGAGCTTACTAGAGAGCGAATGGTAGATAACTATTAGGATTATGTCCCTTTACTTGTGGACATCAAAGTAGTCTCTGCCTGTTTGCAGGGGCTGCTACAAATCACTTCCGCGTAATATTATAAATAAAATAACAAACAAGTAAAGATAATTAGAAATGATAATAATTAAACGTTATTGAAATATCAAAATATTAAACGATATTGAAATATCTATAAAAATAATTATTGTAAAAGAATGTTTTAAAGTCAAAATCATATTTAGATAACACAATTCGATTGGCTATTAAAAGTGAAATATTTTAGTTTCTTTTAAAATTAAAAAAAAAATTGATCTCCAGTTATTGCTATAAAATATTGATAGAATTTAAACATTATAATTATTGTAAAATAATTATTTGTGTGTGTGATACACGAATATTTTTAAAATATTTTTGAAATTTTAAATAACGTTCGAAATCGATTCAAATTTTTTTTTTTTTTAAATAGTTGTCTATTTTGCGTGTATTATGTCTTAGTTTAATTGCTTCAACATTTATCTCCCTTGGCCGCGCATTTTTCTTATAGAGTTTCCCTTGACTCGACACCGTCACGTTGACCGGTGCTTTGTTCCCTAATTGTAGTCAGCAGCATTTCTAGACCCATAATGTCTCTGTCTCTTCTGTTGTCATTCGCCGTTTTAAGTCATCTCCGGTAAGAAACATTATATATCTCCTTCTTAAAGACACTTTTTAATATTTTTAACGTTATTTTTTTTTTTTTAATATTATTTCATCTTAACTACGAACTTTGTTTATTTTCTTTACCCACATGTCCGACCCCCTTACTTCTAGCTGTGTTGTTCATTTCCTTACGCATACGATTCCCCATTCAGTCTTTTGTAACTTCTCGTTTATTATCTTTTCTCTTTCTGTTCTCAACAATGTTTTTTTTTTAAGTTGAGTTTTTTTTTTGTTTTTTTTTTCATTTATTTTGTTTGTTACCGTATATCTACTCTCAGCGAATTTGTTTATAGGATTTCCTGTCTTGATTGTCGGTATGTATTTAATGCTAACTGTTCGAGGATCGTATGTTTATAATCAACACAATATGTCAATTAAAAAGACAGTACAATATGCGTGTGTTAATTAAAAAGGGGTAATCTTCTAAGTTAGCGTTAAAATTATTTTTTGTAAAAAAATTATGACATGAGGAGTCATTTCGATTTAAAAATTATTTTATTTAAATTTAATTTAAAATTATCTTTTGTAAAAAATATTATGGCATGAGGAGTCATTTCGATTAAAGTATTATTTTATTTAAATTTAATTTAAAATTATCTTTTGTAAAAAATATTATGACATGAGGAGTCATTTCGATTTAAAAATTATTTTATTTAAATTTAATTTAAAATTATCTTTTGTAAAAAATATTATGGCATGAGGAGTCATTTCGATTAAAGTATTATTTTATTTAAATTTAATTTAAAATTATCTTTTATAAAAATATTATGACATGAGGAGTCATTTCGATTTAAAAATTATTTTATTTAAATTTAATTTAAAATGGAGAAAATAACATTTCAAATGTGTTCAATAATCATCATGATTACTTTGGAGATTACATAAAAAGGATTAAAAATAGAAACAAATCAAACTTACCAGGGAAGATAATAACTTCCGGTGAATGCCGTAAAAATATCCAATAAATAAAACGTCGTTTAGTAAATCGTTATTTGTATTTTAAACTAAAGATTTATTCTGGTTTATTTAATTAATTAATTTATTTATTTTTGTCAAGTTAAATGAACTTAATATAAAAATGGATGATGAACTTTAAAAAATCAATTATTGAATGGATTTTATTATTTCCTGTGACACCGATATGATGACTAAAATCGCAAATTATTGTCTTTTTAAATTCGATTGATAAAAAAAAACATTTTTTAGAAAAATATTTAAACCTACGATTTAAAGTTTTAAGATCTAAAAAAAATAACGCATGAATTTGTTTGCTTTTTCATATAAAAATAAAACAATGTAGATGTTAACATCTTTTTTTTTTACTTGCCTTCCTACGAGGGCAGAGTTGGACACAAGCTTGGTTTTTAATATGGGGGAAATCAGCTCCCCAAAAAAGGACCTTCGTGTTAGTAACAAAAATAATTTTAAAATGTATCAGTCATGAAGGATTTCTCTTCCATTAACTGAAACCAAAAAGTGAAGTGCAGCATCAGAACAGATACTACAAATGGGTGTCTATTATGAAAGCCGTTCTTAACATGGGAAAGTTGAGGGTGTCTATTCTGAAAGCCGTTCTTAACATTGGAAAGTTGAGGGTGTCTATTATGAAAGCTATTCTTAACATGGGAAAGTTGAGGGTGTCTATTATGAAAGCCATTCTTAACATGGGAAAGTTGAGAGTGTCTATTCTGAAAGCCGTTCTTAACATGGGAAAGTTGAGAGTGTCTATTCTGAAAGCCGTTCTTAACATGGGAAAGTTGAGGGTGTCTATTCTGAAAGCCGTTCTTAACATGGGAAAGTTGAGGGTGTCTATTCTGAAAGCCGTTCTTAACATGAAATTACTCAAGGAAGTAAATTCATAATTGTTTTGGTTTACACACATGTACATTATAAATTTCTCGGTTGTGAAAAAAATAAGTGGGTTTGTTTCCGCTAGGTGACACTGGCGTTCGTATGAAAATAAATTTGTTTATCATGCACATACAACATGGAGGCCAGTGAATTACAGTGCATAATACAAATCTTTATATTTCAAAAACTGCTTGTCTCTGCAAAATTTCAATGAGATTTTCTTATTCAGCATAGTCGAAAACCTAAAAAGTTATCATTTTAAAGAAATTTGTGGAGGTGGACTTAGCGTTAAAAATACATTTAATATCTTCAGAAACTTTACAATAAGTTTTCATTCAATATTTTCAAAAAATAATAGAATTAAAATAATATTTAATGTGGCTTTAATGATAAAAATAATCACAAAAAATTCGTTTACATGGTTTAATGATTGTTTTTTCTCTCAGAAAATATTCACATTCATTTCAAACCATGTGTGACACTCTGTTAATAAAAATCAGTAATCTTAAACTTCATCTTATTCTCACGAGATCCTCATTTAGCTAGGCCTGCATAATGAACACTCGTTACAAGAAAACATTTACGTTTGAACGATTTGAATTAATATCATTCCTAACATGTGGATTTATTTCTGCTGGGTGGCACCGTCATTTACAGAGGAGTAGATTTGTGTATTGTGCATGCATACAACATGGAGATCAGTGAATTACAGTGCACAACAGACGTTTTTATATATAAAAAACTATTTCCTAACACGTAAATAAATGTTCTTTCATCTTAATACAGTGATGTCGATTTCTTTGTCAAGTGTCGTAATTTTCCGGAGTTATTTCTATATTTTTATGTTATGTATGTGAGGATATGCCTTGGTGGAAACCTTCTATTAATCGGAGATCTTGTTAAATTTACTTTTATCGTTCCTGCAGATACTCTACTACTTTCGACTTCAAGAGATTCCTGCAGTCCTGCAACCTCGGTCCTAAAAATTGATAGATGCTGATTATGAATAGGTGAACACAGAGTCACACACATAGAAGTGATGACTCCACGGTCAGTTTTTACAAATTGGCACCATTTCCATGAGTTGTATAGGGTCAGAATTAAAAAAAATTCGTTATACCTTTTTTGTACATTCATGCGTGCCACGTTTGTACAGTGGTAACGTCACCAGCTTTGAATGCAACAATTTTGCTTTCGATTTCGATTGTAGCTGATGTCATCCAAATACTTATTTTTATTACTTCTGACAGCATAACAGACGTTTTTATATAAAAAAGCTATTTCCTAACACATAAATAAATGTTATTTCATCTTAATACAATGATTTCGATTTCTTTGTCAAGTGTCGTAATTTTCCGGAGTTATTTCTATATTTTTTATTTTATGTATGTGAGGATGTGACTTGGTGGAAACCTTCTATTAATCGGAGATCTCATTAAATTTACTTTTAACCGTCCTGCGGATACTCTACTATTTTCGACTTCAAGAGATTCTTGTACCTGACACCTCAGCCCTAAAAATTGATAGATCCCTATTATGAATGGATGAACACGGACTCACACCCTTAGAAGTTAGTGACTCCACTGTCAGTTCCTACAAATTGGCACCAGTTCTGTGAGTGCTACAAGGTTACAAGTGAAAAAATCGTTATACATTTTGTGCTTTCATCTTTGTTTATATGCATGTCACTTGTGCACTTATGTGCCTTTGTCATGAGTCTGTCAACTGATCCTTAGTCTATATGAGATAGGGCCTATTTATTTCTATAACCACATGATATTGTTTCCGACATACATCTAGCTTTCCCCACCTTGGATGGTTCTTATTATAAACTAGATCTCCAATCTTAAAATATACGGACTTTGTTTTTTTATCCGAGTCCTCTATCAGTTTTTTCCTAGCTTTCTGAATGTTATTCCTTACCAAAGTAAAAGATCGATGCATCTTTTGTAGAGCAATCTCATGTTTCTCACCACCATAGTATATTTTATCAACATGGTATAATATACAAGGCATTAATATATTATCTAATTGCAGGATCACGTCTCTGTTGTAGAGCAAGTAGTATGGTGAGAATTTTGTCATTTCGTTCACATAAAATCTGACGCCAACATTTAGGTAATATATATATCCCAGGATTTTTTTTTCATTAAAACGTCTTGCATCGTTCTATGAAATCTTTCTAATTTGTTATTTTGGAGGTGATTAAATCACGTGATCACATCGTGCACGTTGAGATCCTACAATGCCTTCTTCATCAATTGGTTAACATTTTCAGGTGCATTGTCTGTTAACAGCTGCAGTGGTATCCTGAATCTGGAGAAAATTTCATCCCACAAAAGTTGAACCACCGTTTCTGCCTTTAGTGAAAGCCTCTGGCCAACACTATACATATCGATGAACGTCACTATGTACTAGTTACCTAAAACTATAAAGCAGGGCTTTGAAATATCCAATGCCAGTTTGAGAAAAAGAAAAGGAAGCAGATTGCACTTCTGCATTCAAGGTTGTACCTTCCTCAGGTTTCTGTTTTGGCACAGAATACATTTGCCTACATATTTTTTCACTCACCTCCTTAAATAAACACAGCCAGAAATATTTTGTTTAATGGTGTGAAACGTCTTTTCCACGCCCATGTGACCATTATTGTCATTGTACTGCGCAAACACATTTTTTCTAAGATGCAACAGTACATATAACCTTATGAATGGTTCATCGCCGAGTTGCAACAAGTAATATACTATCTCGTCTATCATTAAAAATTTTTTGTTTCATTTTAGACAATTTACCATTCGACATCTGCACCTCTAAATCTAAAAATTTCCTTATCTTTCTCTTGATCCCTAATTAAATCTAAACCTGATAACTAGGGCTGTGACAACAGCATATTCATTTCATTCGTTTGACAATCGAGTATATATCAGACACAGTTAGACTAAGTTGATCGACTGAGATCCACATCAGTCTATATAAAAACATAAGATATTAACGGATATATACTCATGAGTCAAAACAATGAAAAGAATATTCTGTTGTCACACACTAATACTGATAACGTACGATGCTCGTGCAATACCGATGAGCCTTAACCATATATGATGCAAACCCTTTTGACTCAAAACCATTCGAGTTTATTACACTTACCAAGTAATTACCATCTAATTCTACCGGGGAAAATCATTGTTTTGACTTGAATCCACAGTGTGTGACAAGAGATCCACAAAAACATTCTCCTTCCCCTTGAGGTACTGTATGATGCAGCTATAAGCAAAAATACACAAAGCCCACGTCTGTATTTTCCTGTTGAGTAAAGGCGAGTTTAATAAATATTCTAGGGTTTGTGATCTCGAAAATTTGTTATAAATCACTGATCATGTGACGATACAAATGAAAATTCCCATTTTATCGATTTCATCCATTCACTTACTTTGAACCTCAGAACTGATGCTTCATGGCTTATTTAAAGTCGTATAATCTTTTCAAAATCTTTTATTACCATCCTTCTTTTCTATTAACACTATCGGAAAATTTCACGGGAAAATTTTGATCTCTCAATTACACCTACCCTCATCATTTCCTCCATTAGTTAGTCTACCAACTTTTTTTTGCTTTAGTGGTGTTCGATATGGTCATCTCAGTATGGAATCATGCATTCCAGTATCGATACGCATCTCCACCATATTGGTTCTGCCCAAGTCCTTCTCCTCCATAATGAACAAATCTCTATTCCGCTTTCAACTTGAATTCTTCAGGTATTTTATTCCCTTCAAATTATTCTTGGGGATTTCATTCTTTTGTTCATTTAGCATAATAATCTTTGACTATTTCTAAAACTCACACGAACCATGCATGTATGCAGATGCTGGTGTTTTAACAATTTTTTCTGCTTACCTTACTGTTGATTAAATATGGGCATCACCTTCCATATCAATTGAACAAACTCTTCTACAATTAATAAGTTTTTATCACAGAGTTCAAGTCCCTGTGTAAGCGCTTAAAAATATTATTTATTACTGACACATCTGCTAACCTATTAACCAGAGTTCTATAATTTTTCCATCAATTTTAACCCAAAAGCAATTTGATATGATAAAGTCTAGAAAATCGAGTCGAAGAATAATAAATAAAAAAATAATAGTGAACAATAATAATCCAATTAAATAACAAATAATAATGATAAAAATAAAAAATACTATAAATAAAAATAATAATATAAATAAAAAATAATATAAATAAAAAATAATAAAAAGTAGTAATAAAAATAGAAAATTTTCCTTCTCTCTAGTTTTAAATACACGTCCACTACTCTGTACTTTATATCTCCATACTTCATCATTCAACCACCTCCTGCAGACACTGACTTTTCCGTTTTCCAACATTTTCTTTCTTAGAAGAGCATTCCGCCTAATCTATCTTGTTACTGCCTTTTTCAATTCTGAACATTTGAAAATAGTTGCTCGATTATAATAATAATGTGAACAAGAAAGAAAAATAATAAGATTATAAAAATTTTAGACATATGTGTTTTTTTGTTATCTTATGTGCGTTATATATATATATATATATATATATATATATATATATATATATATATATATATATCGTTTTTGGAGCAGAAACGTAAGAGAATATATATATATATATATATATATATATATATATATATATATATCGTTTTTGGAGCAGAAACACAAGAGAAAAAATATCCACATTTTTATTTTCTATTGCGTTATATGTGTGAACTCAGCTAGAGACTAAGAGTGTAGACCATGAGGTGGGTAGATGGAGCTATGCTTCCGACTGACTGTAGGCTTCTTTCGCCATTTGCCTTTTTTGTCTGGCCTATATGTGACCTGCTTTGTTCAGGTGCGCTCACCTTCGAGACTATGCATGTCAAATAGTTGAGCTTTCACCACTGATGATATCAATTTTGAAAAGCTGACCCCATCGTTCAGTGTGTTTGCTACCAGCTGTGATGCATGTGCGTTTGCAAAACTTCAATGCATGACACCAAGTAATTAAACTCTTGTCTCTTTTACTTTCCAAATCAGGCAATGCCATGTGGAGTTAACACAATTAAAAGACTCTCATATCTAAACTTCAATTCTCACAATCTATATAATGTAAAGAAAGTAACAGACTGTTTCCTACAACACCAAGCAAAAGCAATATGTACTAATAACAATACATATCAAAATGAGGTGGAAAGTTTAAGAGAAACCTCCAAGAGGGCAAGATACAAAATACTGCCGCTATATGGATAACACTTTGCATACGATATATGAAGAAATTGGCAAAAAGAATTGAAAGAATCTGTAGTCTATATAATGCCAGGATAGTATTCAAGAGTGATTCGACTCTCCAGAAACATGTTGTGCATGTCAAGCTGTTTATGGAAAAATCATGACTATAAGATTCGGTGTATGGAAAATTATACAGAAATATGAGCCATGTCATTCACTAACAGTAAGGTTAGAAAAACATTGAAAAGCTGTAATATGTTGAGAGGGTAAAAAGTCAGTTATGGCGGAATAAAGATAGAAAAGGGAAACCATCAACTCTTATGGGATGAAGTAAATATTAAAGATGAAAAAGAACAACAAAGGAAACCGCACATATTCTGGGTGATGATCAAATACTAAGCATACATAGTATAGTATTTAACATGATATGGCAAGCATTAATAATAGATAATAATTATTTATCTACATATACATATAGTAATAAGTAGTAAAAATGTCTCTCACTCTCTCTCTCTCTCTCTCTCTATATATATATATATATATATATAAAATATAGTAATAAATAGTGATATCATCTTAAACTAAAATCATAAACTTGGTACGTTTTTGGAGGGGAAAATTGCATGATCACGTTGGTATTGATAGGCCATATTAGATATCGCGCTAACAAAAATTCACGCTTGAAACCTTATTTTCGTATTTTTAAAAGCACGCTTCTTTTCCGATTTTTTTCGTTATTATTTATCTTTCCTATGTTTTATAATTTTATGATATTTTTCTCTTAGTAATTGTTATATTTATGCGTATTTATTCTAATATTCTTTTTTTTGTTTTGAACTATAATTAATCAGTAAAATTCAGTCGTAAGTTACATACTCTTGGACGTTAAATTTTACCTATCTTGTCTTGCTTTTTTCGTGTTCTGAAATCTTTGTCAAATATGCTGTTAACAAATATAGTCTTGTTACATGTAAAACGGAAAGAAAAAAGTCACCTATGTAAATCAGAACCTCCCAAATTAAAATCTTGAATAATTATCTAAACTTAAATGTAAATTAATATTAAGCCGACTTCACAAATTGATAAAAGTTCATTATTGGATTTTAATTATAAGGTGAAGATCGAATGATTCAAACTCGAGATATATAATGCCAGAAACATCCACCCATTAATATGGGAGGGGAGATTATCTTCAAAAGCGTCCTGGATTGATAATTGAGCACCGGACTTTACTAAGTAGATATTAATAAGCCCCTTGTACCCATTCACCCATTTTTTTAAATGGAGAGTAGATAATACAGTGGATGTGTTATCGGCAGCTCCAGTAACTCTCGCTTCTCCTTTTTTTGTCCCTCAGTCCTCATGCAAATGAGTGATTTTTCTGACAAAGGGTGAAGAAAAAGATGCTTTTAAGGTCGGTAGTACTTGGTGAACAGTAGTCTGAGATGTCGGAAATTTTTCTGTCTCTATGTCTATCCTTGTGGCCATGTCAATAGTAAGGGCACGGAGGTAAACGTTTCATCTTGATTGACGTTATCCGCCTGATAGTCAGGGACCCGAACCTTGGATTAACCACTAAGGAGGCTGTCCTATTAGCAGGCGCAAAGTGCTGGAACTGCTGTATTGCCATTTGGTGAATGGACTCTTGACCATGCAGTAGTCTCTGGTGGGCTCTTTGATGGCATACTAGTGGGTAATTATTACGGCTTTACTTTTTATGTGCTACAAAAAAAAATTCCTGTCTTTTCTCTCTTACTTTTCCTCTCTGTACTGCTCTAACCAAGTATGCCGACCTGTTCCACAAATCCCAAAAACTCAACATGAAACATCTCCAGAAAAAAACTCGAATAAACCAAGAACCCCATCTTCCAACGTAGACCCCTACTACCATATCTCCTTCTCCAACATCAGGGGTCTATGTTCCAACCTTCCAGAGGTTGAAACCCAATTAAAGGAGACAACACTGTACATATTCTTTCTAAGTGAAACTGGAATAGGGCCGACCACTTCCCTAGATGAGTTCATAATTAACGGATACTCTAACTTAACATCTAAATCTGACCCCCAAGATCGCCATGGGCATGGAATATGTGCCTACATTAAAGATGGCTTCCCACGTCGCAGGGATATCTCAAGAGAAGGTTCTAATTTACCTTATATGTGCTTCCAGGTTGCACTGGCTTACACCACTGCATTTATATTTCCCTCAACTTCCCCTGAGCTATGTTCATGTTCTGTTCTTTCTCCTCTAGGATCCTCCGACTACTCCGTCGTATCAGTTAAGATTAAAATGAAATGTAATAAGTCCCAAGACGTACCCCCTCCACTGTACTGTATAGCAATACTCCATGGCTGATTGGGATAGCTTCCGTACATTTATATCTGATCTATCTCTGCATTCCATTTTTAAAAAGGATGTGTCCTCTATAGTATCAGACCTGACCGAATGGTTAATTGTAGGCATAGACCGATTCATACCATCTAAAAGATTCCAACAAAAACCTACCAGCCAGTCATGGTTCTCCCCAGAATATGCTGCTGCCATCGCGCACAGAAATTACTTTTTCCATAGCTACCAATGTAATAGATGCACTGAGATTAAGCTGCTTTCAGGAACGCCAGCAACCACTGTAAAAGAGTAATAAAAAATGCAAGAGAGTTATATGCTCAGTCTGTTGAATCCAAAGTTAGATCAGCAGCTTAGTTCCCACCAATTTTGGCAAATAACAAATAGGATCCTGAACAGAAGTGTGCGTTCTATCCCAACCATTATCAACGGACCAGAGGTAATCTCCTCAGCTTAAGACAAGGCCAAACTATTTGCCAAGAACTTTGCAGCTAATTCTACCCTATGCAACAAAGGCCATCAACTCCCCATATTTCCTCCTATAACAAAGATCACGCTAGGTAACATACAAATATCTGTGCATGAGGTCGCCAAGCTAATCAAAAACCTTGATTCCAGTAAAGCTACTGGCCCTGACGTCATCCCAATTATAGTGTTAAAAAAGCTTCAACCAGAACTTTCTCCCATACTTACGAAACAGTTTAAACGTTGTCTTAAGGAGAAGTGCTTTCCAACACCCTGGAAAACCTCATCAGTATGCCCTGTATTTAAGAACTCAGGTGATAAGTCATCTCCCTCTCAGTATAGACCAATAAGTCTCCTGTGTGTCATGAGTATGTTGCTGGAATCCATATTAAATAGAGAAATAGTCAACAACCTCAGCAGAAATAACCTTCTTAGTGACACACAATATGGTTTCCTTCTGCAAGATCTACCGCAGATGTGCTGACGGTTATATCTCACAGGATTAGTGAATCTCTTGACAAAGGCTTCCTTTCTAGGGCAATTGCTCTTGATATATCAAAGGCATTCGACAGAGTATGGCATAAGGGTCTACTTCACAAGATCTCCAGCTACGGTATAACTGGAAATATTCTCTCTATCATTAAATCATTTTTCTCCGATAGGCTCATAAGAACAGTGGTTGATGGACAAAAATCAGAGGCCTGCAGTATTAATGCTGGAGTCTCTCAAGGGTCCATCCTGGGCCCAACTCTCTTCCTGATCTACATCCATGATCTCCCTAAACACATACTTAAATCATACGTTGGCATCTATGCTGATGACATGACCATCTACGACGACACATCCAAGGCTGTAAATGACAAAGCTCTCTCTGATTCTCTCTCCTCTGATCTCGAACGAGTGGTTATGTGTGGGAAGATGTGGGTGGTTACCTTTAATGCATCTAAAACCAAACTTATATCTTTACATCATCAACGCTCTTCTCTCCATCTGGCATCAATTGAAATGGATGGCTCTCGTCTAGGAGAAGCCCCATGTTTTGACAAGCTTCTGGGCTTGGCCTTCACTCCTGATCTGAAATGGAACACGTACATCAAGTCTGTTGCCAAGGTCGCTGGAAAGATGGTAGGATCCTTCTACCGCTCCAGAAGATATCTCACTACTGATGCAATTCTCTATCTATATAAAAGCCAAGTACATCCAAGGATGGAATATTGCTGCCATATCTGGGCAGGAGCTGCTAAAAAAGCCTATCCTGCCTTGACAGAGTACAAAATAGACTTCGTGGCTTAGTGGGGATGACCTTCCCTGTAACCTCTCTCCCACAGAAGAGACGTTGCAAGACTATCTTTGTTTTATCGTTATTTCCATGGCAGGTGCTCGTCTAAACTCCAATCTCTGGTCCCCCTCGCCAATCTTTTACGAAAAACACCCTTCTAGCTGAATCCACTATCAAAAACTTTCCCCAGTCTTTATGCCTAAATCAAAACGTAGATTCCATGAACAAAGCTTCTTTCTTAGAACTGCACGCCTGTGGAACTCTGTTCCGTTTGCCTGCTTCCCTCCTGACTGCAACTTGGATATCGTCAAGTCCAACCTAAAGAAATTCCTGATGAACTGCCCCCTTAAGTAGACATTTTATTAAATATCCACATGAACGTACTGTACTTACAATAACCCTTATCACTGAATGGCTTCCGGGCCTTGATAAGTGGTGACCACCTTATAAAAAAATCATCAGTGAGAGTGAAAATAGAATTTGAAATTACATAGGAATTCTAGCAGTCATCACTAACGATATAAGAGCTTGCTAATCTAATGTACTAAATAAAGACTTCTGTTCAGAATTCTGTACATAATTCGAAGTTGAAAAGAAAAGTTCCCAAGTTCAACAAAATACACCCAAGATGAATCCAAATAATATAAATAATCCTCATAAAGATTTTTAGTTAAAGATTTTAAAATAGAAACACATTGAATATTTGAAAATAGAAATACATTAATTTTGCTAACTAACCAGTATTGCATAAAACTATAATCATTTTATTTTGAATTTCATCAATAATAAATGTTTTGGATATTTTTAATAAAAATCAACAAAATAAATTTAATTTTATCACATGAAATATATGTTTTCAATTTTTTTAATATTTTCAGAATTTGCAACAATTAAAACAAATCCATTAATGGATGAGTTGGACTTTTTTTCATTGGTGATTTGAAGAGGTAAAACATAATTAGAAATTTCTTCATTTGAATTTTCTAAAGTTGAAAAACAGTTTTTATCAAATTTGGAAAAATATGCAACTTAAATAAAAAGGGTTAAAAAGAATTCATTCATTGCATTTTTACGTTTTTTTTGGAATCAGATACAAAACAACATGGAAGACAATCAACATACACATGCACAGAAATCAAATTTGTTGACTCATATAAAAACACATACGGGAGAAAAACCACATTCTTGTGAAATATGTGGTACACCTTTTGCACAGAAGACAAATTTGTTGCATCATATAAAAACACATACAAGAAAAAAAACACATTCTTGTAAATTATGTGGTTCTTCTTTTGCCCTTAAACAAAATTTGTTGCGTCATATGCTAACACATACAGGAGAGAAACCACATTCTTGTGAATTATGTGGTTCTTCTTTTGCACAGAAGTCACATTTAGTGAACCATATCAAAACACATACTGGAGAAAAACCACATTCTTGTAAAGTATGTGGCTCTTCTTTTATCGGAAAACACGATTTGTTGCGTCATATGTTAACACATACAGGAGAGAAACCACATTCTTGTAAAGTATGTGGTTCTTCTTTTGCACGGAAGGCAAATTTATTGAGTCATGTTAAAACACATACAGGAGAAAAACCACTTTCTTGTGAAGTATGTGGTTCTTCTTTTGCACGGAAGTCAACTTTGTGGAGTCATATGAAAACACATACGGGAGAGAAGCCACATTCTTGTGAAGTATGTGGTTCTTCTTTTGCACAGAAATCAACTTTATTGAGTCATATGAAAACACATACGGGAGAGAAGCCATATTCTTGTGAAGTATGTGGTTCTTCTTTTGCACAGAAGTCAACTTTATTGAGTCATATGAAAACACATACAGGAGAGAAGCCATATTCTTGTGAAGTATGTGGTTTTTCTTTTGCATGGAAGTCAAGTTTATTGAGTCATATGAAAACACATATGGGATAGAAGCCCATACTTGTTAAGTATGTTGTTCTTCTTTTCCATGGAAGTTATGTTGCATCATTTGAAAAAAAAAACATATAGGAGACAAACCAAATTCTTGATAAGTATGTTCTTCTTCTTTTGCACAGGTTGTTTGCCCCAGGTTGTGGGCCCCTTGAAAAAGAGACCAATTCCTTGTTAATAAGACCATTTTGGAAGATTGCAGGAAAAGAAAAAGAAATCTAAATATAGCATGGATTGATTATCCGAAAGCATTTGATAGTGTACCTTATTCGTGAATGTAACCTGTCTCTATACGGTCTGTTATTCTCCAGTGATATACAATGGACTCTGTGACCGGCAAATTCCAAGACCATTATTTCGGCATATTCTTTCCTCTTGCTGATTCAACAGCATTAATTTATCTCTGGCCATATTAAATGCTACATACTCTGACTCCACTCTGTAACTGGCTACCAACCCTAACTTGGGTGTGTCCAGTGAATAAGGTACAACTTGATAAACCTTCTATTTGGTTCCTTGCTCTATGGAATCCTCTTTGATAATTCCACACAAACACTAATGTTTTATCCTCCAAGAGTTTAATATTCGGATATATTATCCTACTCCTCCAAATATCTCCTGTATTCATTAACGCAGCTATGACTGACAGGTATCGATCTCCCCAACCGTCCTCCAAGCGGAGTGCTCATCAATGCTATTTTTTCCTTACCACAAGCAGAGCGAACGGGGTCCTCAGGGCCACTGAGGGTTAACAATTCGCGATTCTGTCCAATTTGTGTTACACGGTTCCCTCCTTCTGCCAGCTACCACTCGCTGCTCTGCTAACAGACCATCTCTCCTGGTCTCCACAGATACAAAAGCTTGATGACACCCATCCCCGAAACAAAGCGAGGAAAATTCCGTCTGTCAGTATACAACTATTTACCAAAAATTTAAATACCTTTTTGTCACAGGCTGTTTAAACAACCAATTCAGTTTCACTGAAATTACTCCGTACCGTCATGCATAGTCAAAATAATAATGCTATATAATTTCATCATTATTATTATTGTTGTTAGGAAGTCTTATTAAAAGTGAGTCTTATAGAGTCTTATTAAGAGAGATGTTGCGTTCTGTGTTCGTGTTATAAAGAGATTCATATATATAAAATGTTCATACTTAGAAGTGTAGTGAGGAGACAGTGTTGAGACAGTATTAGTGTTCACCTTGTAAATATGAGATGTAGAGACATTGTGTATATGAAGACATTTTAAAACACAGGATATATAAGACATATAATGACAATTTCACTTTACCTTTTGGTTGAATTACAGCACAAAGACGACGTTTATAAAAACGCATGACGCACTTATTTCCATGGACCGGTCAGTGGTTTTCTTAGTCAGGAATTCAAAGTTTTACATTCTATGTTTCAAAGGTGACCGTCTCGCTTCCAGACATTCGACTGTC
The DNA here is from genome assembly GCF_053919585.1 of Euprymna scolopes. Classification (NCBI taxonomy): domain Eukaryota; kingdom Metazoa; phylum Mollusca; class Cephalopoda; order Sepiida; family Sepiolidae; genus Euprymna; species Euprymna scolopes. The sequence continues at coordinate 46,335,285 of NC_136527.1, read as the reverse complement.
CATCTCTGGACTCCAGACTATCGTCTTAGACTCTCTCTGCTTAACTCTCAAGTTTCTAACTATATCGAGAACTTCCCATTTTCCATGACGTCATACACATGTTAAAACATGTGTCTTCTTTCAAGTGTTCTGGAAATGCGTGTCCAAAACTTTTCCCTTTGTTTACAAAAGGAATTTTAACCTATATTTCCAATAACCTATATTTCCAATATGTTAAAAACATGTTTATTAAATTATCTTGTAGTTGCATTCTTTCAATTGAATTTTCATAACAAAACTGAAAAATGCACATTCCTTTTCTTAAAACTATTTTATCTCTAAGCTAAACAATGGTTTGTTTTTACATTCCATTTTCTAATTCTCTCTCATAATCTATTTCTAAACCTAAATTAGGAGGTTCGAATTTCGTCTATTCTATTTCATTTTCATTTTAACTAAATCTCTCTATTTTTATACTTACATGAAAAGGGAACAGTCCTTATCATGTAACAATAAAAAACTACAGGAAGCTAGATACACCCCCTTATTTATTGAATTCCCCTCAATATTTCAAAACCCGTTCCCATAATACACTCTTTCTCTGTGTGACACACACACGTTCGTGCAGACAACGACCTCAATTTCGGCACAATTAATCTATCTCCCTATGGACGATTAATATGATACATTTCTTCTCTCTCTGTGTGTGACACACACACGCTCGTGAAAACAATGACCTCAATTTCGGCATCTGTCCCCTTATGGACGATTAATAAAACAACTACAGGGAGCTATCCACCCGGCTTCAGCGTCCTCCCAGACAGCATGTCCAGATGGATCCATATCCAGAAATGCACCACAGAGCCACACAAGGATCGGCAAACTTCTTACTCCCAAAATTCAACTCCGTAATCCCTTTCACTAATTGCAAAAAGTTTAATTACTAAAATGCGTAACATTTAGCGACCTCGCACGTTGCGCCCCTCAACGAGACTCACTTAATGCCTAGTTATCACACGAGAAATTCTGTCTTTATTTTTTTCATTAATATCTCCAGGTGCGAACATCACACACCTGAGTTACTCGAATTTATTTCCAATTATTTCCAATTATTTCCATTCAGTCTTGCGGCCTCTTTGACCCTTATTTTGCAATGTAAGACATCCTTTCTGACTGAGGCAAAATTCAAATTCCTCCAAAAGTCAGTTCAATCGCCGAAATGACTGCTTCTAATTATTCTCAACTGAACTCAACTAAAATTTGTTCAGTTTAATAAGGAAATCCCTCCAGACTAGGGTAACAATTTTTTTTTCCCAAAAGTAATTCAACTCTCAAAAATTTATATCTCCAATTTTTCTCGTTTGAATACATAAAAACACAACTCTGAATAGTTTAATTCTCACAACAGCTTTAAACATCGCTACATAAATACACAGCCGATATCCAGCTTAAATGTTTCGTCAAAGTTCACAAACTGCTTAAAATAGTATTCTCTTTTTTTAAAAAAAAAACAACTTTTTTCTTCAATCATCGGAGTTCTTCTTTCACAATTTAAAATTGTAGCGTAACTAAAGCCCAAAAATCATTATCATCAGAGCTAACTCGCTCTCGACAGAACTCAATGAATAGTCACTTTAAAATAAGTGAACAAAACTCTACCCTTGTATTAAGCTATTCTCGAGGTAGGGTACTCATTTTCCTTATAATATCACATCGGATGAGTCATGGGGCCACATATCCCATTTCCGATTTTTCGTTCCCCAGGAGGCAGACATTCTCTCACAATTCTCATTTAATCTTGACCACATGTCACTCAAAGTCATTCGAACCCTTTGCTGTTGACCCCTGGTGACATCAATCAGAATCAAGTCAGTCTTCCGGCCCTCCAGAAATTTCTCTGGGCTGTCGGGTTGTCTCTTGATATCTTTGTCACCCACCATCGTCGAGAGGGCTGCTAAGGCCTTCTCTCCTTCACCGTAAAAAGTTAATTCCACCCTGACTTCTGCCACCCTCACCACCGTTCCAAACGTGACACCTCCTTGCTCTTATAATGCCTGCATCTCGGGATCCCTTCTCACGTCTTAACTAGACATTATCGCAATGATTTATTTATGCCCTCATGACATTAAAATATATGCAATATCAAATACTTCACAAGAGAGAAAAATTACAAATATCAACAGAACAATAACAAAACAATTATTCAATCACAAAAAAAAATTTAAGCAACAACAATAAAAACTTTTCCCACTTTCTCTCTCTCTCTCTCTCTCTCTATGATCCTTCTTACTCTCTCTCTCTCTAGGCCAAATTGCACAGACAGAAGAAAGAAAAAAGGTTCGCTTACCTGCCTGTGTTCTCTCTCTTGTCGCTTTGCAATGCGCACTTGTTGAAGCTGTCAAAAGTGTCTCTTTCCTTCTCTCTTTTCTCGTCGCTTCGTAGCGCACACTTGTTGAATGTTAAAAAAGTATTTTTTTTCTCTCTCTGTTTTCCTTCTTTTTTTCAAAATGTTCAAACGTTTTCTTTTTTCTTTTCCAACCAGCGTTTTCTTTTTCTCTCTCTCTGTTCTCTCTTCTTTTTTTAAAAAATGTTCAAACGTTTCTTTTTCAAAACAAAATGTCCTTTTCACGCAGGCAAATTCTTTTTCTAGCTCAAAGTCTTTCTTCAGGCACGTTTTTGTTCTTCTTCTTCGAACACCTTCAAAAAGATGAGTGGTCTAAGCAATAATAATAAATGCCGTTTCTGCAACACTGAGTTTGAGAGTGTGGGCCACCTGATTTCTAGTTGCAAAGTCCTCCTTGGAGATGATTATTATACAGATCGCTATAACAGAGTTTGTAAATACCTTCATTGGAAGATATGTAAGAAACTAAACGTTCTGTGTAGTAAAACAAAAATCATGGGAACATATACCCGAACGAACAGTTGGAAATGACAACTACGCCATTCACTATGACTACATAACCCCTACTGGTACATATCTAGAAAACGTAGCTGTTAAACCAGATATAGTGATTTGGGACAGAGCAAACAAAAAACGACCATAATAGAGGTCAGTGTACCCAATGATACAGGGCTTAACAGAACTGAGAGGGAAAAAGATAACAAAGTATCAAGAACTTATGTATGATATGAAACGAAATTGGAAATTAAAAGACGTTTCAATTATACCAGTCATCATAGGAGCAACTGGGCTTATGAAAAAGAACTTTAAAAAGTACATAGCAAGCATACCCGGTGAACCAAGTGCAAGTGAAATAAAAACGATTGCACTGAAAGGGATGGCTAGAATCCTGAAAAGATCTCATGGTTGGACTCGGGTAAATGTTAAACATCTGGGGTAAATGTAAGACATCTGGTTGGATGTCGATGTTAGACATCTGAGGTAAATGTAAGACATCTGGTTGGATGTCGATGTTAGACATCAGGGGTAAATGTAAGACATCTGGTTGCATGTCGATCCCCCTAGAAAAAGATTGAGAAAAATGAAAAAAGAAGGGATTTCAAGTGTTAGCCCCAGATTGTGGGTCCCTTGATTTCTGAGAACTTCAACTGAAGTAAATTAAAACAAAAATGAGAGAAACCAGATTATTGTGAAGTATAGTTCTTTTTTCACACGGAAATCACATTTGTTGAGTCATATGAAAAGGCACACTGGAGAGAGAACTTTAATGCCTACTACACACTCTCCTCGAGTGTATAAGCTCTCTCTGTACAGGAGTTTGTCAGAACAACCTGGCATGAGAATACTTTTCCCTAGAAGTAAACCCTGACCAAATATTCAAAATCACATAGTATTTACTGCCCAAATAAGATCTCCTCACTATCGCTAACACACAGTAGCTTTTCCGAGTAATGGTGCACCTTCTCCAAGTGATGTTACCTCAAGTAATAGCAGAAAGCTAGATACTCCACCAGATTAGATAAATTCTTGTCCTGGAATCCAGCAAGACCTGGAGACCAAAATAAAAGATATACTACAACATATGAAAATGGTTAATCGGGGAGAGGAAAATTATATTCTCAACTTCTCTACTAACTCAGTGTTTGAAAGATAAATAATTTAAATGGAACATTCGAATATCTATGTATCTCATATAGACTTCAAGTGTTAGCCTCAGGTTGTTGGCTCCTTGATATCTGAGAACTTCAATTGAAGTAAAATAAAAACAAAAAAGACAGAAACCACATTCTTGTGAAGTTTGTGGTTCTTCTTTTGCACGGAAGTCATATTTGTGGCATCATATGAAAACACATACGGGGAAAAAACACATTCTGGTAAAGTATGTTGTTCTTTTGCCGAGGAACATGATCTGTCGCATCATATACGAACACATATGGGAGAAAAACCATATTCTTGTGAAGTATATGGGACTTCTTTGACATGAAAGTTGTGTTTGTTGCATCATATGAAAAAGAAAGAGAAAGAAACTACATTCTTGTTACATTTGTTGCGTCATATGAAAACATTTGGGAGAGAAACCATATTCTTGTGAAGTATGTGGTTCTTTTTTTGCACAGAATTCAACTTCGTTCCTCATATTCTGACACATACCGGAGAGACATATACCGGAGAGACATTACATTCTTGTGAAGCATGTGGTTCTTCTTTTGCACAGAAAGTCAAATTTGTTGAGTAACATGAAAACACATACGAGAGAGAAACCACATTCTTTTAAAGTATGTTGTTCTTTATTTACATGGTGGTCAGTTTTCTTGGATCAGATGAAAATACATATGGAACTTCCTTAATGATGCTGGACTTAACAGAGCAGAGAATGTGAAAATAAAATACCAAGTATTATGTATTATATGGAACAATATCTGATGATCTTCCAAAATCAATACCTCAAAATGGTATACCAGCATCACAAAACAAGAAAAGTTTCTATCAGCAAACTGGCCAATCATTTTGCACAAGATTTTCTTACAAATATGACAAAAAAATTCTCCACAACTTGCATTTCAAAAATTGGCCCAACCATAGTGTGACAAGTATTTTCTGGATTTATTATTATTATTATATAAGGAAAAAGGTTTTATAGACTGGTTTTAAAAAGGATGTCTGCACTAGGATCAGTAAAGAATTATAATGAAAGCTTGATTATCAATGCTTCTAAGTAGATAGAAAAAAGTTGGAATGTTTAGAAAAATTATTTTTTCAGTAATTATAGGAGCAACTGAAATTAGACAAAATTTAAAACCTTGCAAATGTATTTGGTGAAATGATTTCTCGGATGTATAAGATAAAGGTTGAATGCCTGGCATCTGGAAGGATGCGGTATTACCAGCTGAAACCAACATAAATTAAAAACAGACAAACAACATTCTGAGATTCTTTGAATAAAAAGAAAGATTAGTTGTGTTTTATGCAAAAACATACGGAATACAATAGATTACAATATCTACGTGTCTCATATTGCGGGTCATATGTAGGGAGCCCCTTGATTTCTTAGAACAGGAAATTGAAACAAAAGAGACAAAAGTATATCAAATCTATAATTTTATTCCGATATGAAGGAAATTGAAATAAGAGACAAAAGTATATCAAATCTACAAGCTGGCCTAATGAAAAATCCTAAGAAATATTTCGACACAACAATTAAGCAATAACAGGGACAATAACTTTCTATAAATTTGCCTTCCAGTATGAATTGATATCAGAATAAAATTGAAGTGTAAGTTCCAGGACGACTAACAATTTATCAGGTAAAACCTTCCCGCTACAAAACTCAAAACTTCCAACTCTTAAACTTGACAATCTGTTGCATGGCCATAAAGCCAATTCGTTAACTGTTTTAATCTTTTTTCTGTTTTTGTTACAATACCGACAATTTGAAGCACGCACACATGCTAGCCAAGTATGTTTTGATTTTTCTTACAAATAAAACAATAAAAACTAAAAAGCCATATTGTTCTAATATGTGTGGCTTTTCACTAACCAGAAAAATAATATGATCCTTTGATTACGTTAATTTTTTTTCTCTCAAAGTTTCATGGTATTATGAAATTACCAACTAGTATCCCATTGTATGTATATCTTCGTCAGAGGAAATTATGACATTAGGTTTTTCAAATCTTGCAGGGAGGTGGCAACGTCTTTCTACATATAGTGTCTGCTATTCATAAATAGTCACCGATCTGTTACGGATCAGGCTCACAGTTGCTTAACTGTTATATAACGAGAACTGGTATGCAACGTGATAATGACATGTATGTGTTGATTGCTCGAGAATTTGGAGATGTACTAAAAATATGTCAAAAGTTTTCAAAACATTGATTATATAGGATGAAACCTGGGTCTATCACTGCGATTCAGATACCAAATTCCAGTAAATGAATTGGAATCACTTGGATCGATTACATGCAAAAAATGAAAGACTGAAGCCTGTTGTTGGCAACGTCATGGTCGCATTCTTTTACGGCCAGAATGGAGATGAGAGATTTCCTGGCAAAGTTTACCAAAATTACAGACGTTTATTTTATATTTATGTGAACGAATCTTTCTACTTAGAATATATTAGAAGTTATTATACTTAACTTTTTAAGAAATGTGAACGAATCTTTCTGCTTAACTTTTTAAGAAATGTGAACGAATCTTTCTGCTTAACTTTTTAAGAAATGTGAACGAATCTTTCTACTTAGAATATATTAGAAGTTATTATTCTTAACTTTTTAAGAAATTAAATAAAGTTATCAAAATCAAGAGGCGGGGCCAGATCAGCAAATATCCTCCTGCAAAATATCACTTCGATCCACAGGTGATGCAGCTTGATTTGTGAATGTCATATAAAAAAAGAGATGCGTTGAAATATGCAAGAAATGTGTAACTCTGTTATGTTCTTATCTAGAAAAAAACCATAATAACTGCCAATTTTCGTTGTTCTACTCATATTAGAAATTAGATTGTGTCTGCTACAGAAATCACACAAGATAGTTAAAAATTCTCCAAAACTTGCATTTCAAAAATTAAAAAAAATTGGCCCAACCATAGTGGGACACGTCTTTTCTGGATTTATTATTATATAAGGAAGGGAGGCTGGGTTTAAAGAGGATGTCTGCATTAGGATCCATACAGAATTATAATGACTGCTCACAATGAAAGATTGATTACCAATGCTTTTAAGTAGATAGAAAAAAAAGCTGAAATGTTTGGAAATTTTCTATTTCAGTAACTATAGTAGCAACTAAAATTAGACAAAAGAATTTAAAAACTGGCAAATATATTTGGTGAAATGATTTCTTGGTTGAAATGTATGAGATAAAGGGTGAATGTCTGGCATCCGTTAGGATGCGCCATTACCAGCTGAAGCAAAAATAATTAAATTAAAAAGTGACAACCCACATTCTGTGGTTCTTTGAATAAAAAGAAAGATTTGTTGTGTTTTATGCAAATACATACGGAATACAAAATACCTTTAATAGAACATACCTATGTGTCTCATATTGCGGGCCATAGGTAGGGAGCCCCTTGATTTCTTAGAAATCTGACTGAAGGAAATTGAAACAAAGACAAAAGTATATCAAATCTACAAATCTTGTAGGGAAGTGGCGACATCTTTCTACATATAGTGTCTGCTATTTCTAAATAGTCACTGATCTGTTACTGACTCAATGTTACTTAACTGTTATATAACGAGAACTGGTATGCAACGTGATTGACATGTATGTGTTGATTGCTCTAGAATGAATTTGGAGATGTACTAAGAATATGAGTCAAAAGTTTTCAAAACACTGATTACATAGGATGAAACCTGGATCTAACACTGCGATTCAGAGACAAAAGTCCAGTTAATGCATTGGAAGCACTTGGATTGATTACATCCAAAAAAGGAAAGGCTGCAGCCTGTTGTTGCCAACGGCATGTTCGCATTCTTTTATGATCAGAATGGAGATGAGAAATTTTCTGGCAAAGTTTACCAAAATTACAGAATCTTATTAAGAAATTAAATAAAGTTATCAAAAGGCGGGGTCTAATCAGCAAATATCCTCCTGCAAAATAGCACTTCGATCCACAGATTTCTGAATGTCATATAAAAACTACAGAGATGCAAGAAATGTGTAACTCTGATGGTCTTATCTAGATAACCCCATGATAACTGCTAATTTTCGTGTTTCTACTCATATTAGAAATTAGATTGTAGTATTACCATTTACTGTTGCAGCATCAAGATTCAGCAATTATGAACTGATTAGTCATATACAACGTCGACCAAGATAATAAGTTCGTAGCAGTTATATTTCGTTGGATAGTTTTATATTTATGTGAACGAATCTTTCGACTTAGAATAATTAATCTATTATTATTTGAAGATAATAAGTTCGTAGCAGTTATATTTCGTAGGATAGTTTTATATTTATGTGAACGAATCTTTCGACTTAGAATAATTAATCTATTATTATTTGAAGATAATAAGTTCGTAGCAGTTATATTTCGTAGGATAGTTTTATATTTATGTGAACGAATCTTTCGACTTAGAATAATTAATCTATTATTATTTGAAGATAATAAGTTCGTTGCAGTTATATTTCGTAGGATAGTTTTATATTTATGTGAACGAATCTTTCGACTTAGAATAATTAATCTATTATTATTTGAAGATAATAAGTTCGTAGCAGTTATATTTCGTAGGATAGTTTTATATTTATGTGAACGAATCTTTCGACTTAGAATAATTAATCTATTATTATTTGAAGATAATAAGTTCGTAGCAGTTATATTTCGTAGGATAGTTTTATATCTATGTGAACGAATCTTTCGACTTAGAATAATTAATCTATTATTATTTGAAGATAATAAGTTCGTAGCAGTTATATTTCGTAGGATAGTTTTATATTTATGTGAACGAATCTTTCGACTTAGAATAATTAATCTATTATTATTTGAAGATAATAAGTTCGTAGCAGTTATATTTCGTAGGATAGTTTTATATTTATGTGAACGAATCTTTCGACTTAGAATAATTAATCTATTATTATTTGAAGATAATAAGTTCGTAGCAGTTATATTTCGTAGGATAGTTTTATATTTATGTGAACGAATCTTTCGACTTAGAATAATTAATCTATTATTATTTGAAGATAATAAGTTCGTAGCAGTTATATTTCGTAGGATAGTTTTATATTTATGTGAACGAATCTTTCGACTTAGAATAATTAATCTATTATTATTTGAAGATAATAAGTTCGTAGCAGTTATATTTCGTAGGATAGTTTTATATTTATGTGAACGAATCTTTCGACTTAGAATAATTAATCTATTATTATTTGAAGATAATAAGTTCGTAGCAGTTATATTTCGTAGGATAGTTTTATATTTATGTGAACGAATCTTTCGACTTAGAATAATTAATCTATTATTATTTGAAGATAATAAGTTCGTAGCAGTTATATTTCGTAGGATAGTTTTATATTTATGTGAACGAATCTTTCGACTTAGAATAATTAATCTATTATTATTTGAAGATAATAAGTTCGTAGCAGTTATATTTCGTAGGATAGTTTTATATTTATGTGAACGAATCTTTCGACTTAGAATAATTAATCTATTATTATTTGAAGATAATAAGTTCGTAGCAGTTATATTTCGTAGGATAGTTTTATATTTATGTGAACGAATCTTTCGACTTAGAATAATTAATCTATTATTATTTGAAGATAATAAGTTCGTAGCAGTTATATTTCGTAGGATAGTTTTATATTTATGTGAACGAATCTTTCGACTTAGAATAATTAATCTATTATTATTTGAAGATAATAAGTTCGTAGCAGTTATATTTCGTAGGATAGTTTTATATTTATGTGAACGAATCTTTCGACTTAGAATAATTAATCTATTATTATTTGAAGATAATAAGTTCGTAGCAGTTATATTTCGTAGGATAGTTTTATATTTATGTGAACGAATCTTTCGACTTAGAATAATTAATCTATTATTATTTGAAGATAATAAGTTCGTAGCAGTTATATTTCGTAGGATAGTTTTATATTTATGTGAACGAATCTTTCGACTTAGAATAATTAATCTATTATTATTTGAAGATAATAAGTTCGTAGCAGTTATATTTCGTAGGATAGTTTTATATTTATGTGAACGAATCTTTCGACTTAGAATAATTAATCTATTATTATTTGAAGATAATAAGTTCGTAGCAGTTATATTTCGTAGGATAGTTTTATATTTATGTGAACGAATCTTTCGACTTAGAATAATTAATCTATTATTATTTGAAGATAATAAGTTCGTAGCAGTTATATTTCGTAGGATAGTTTTATATTTATGTGAACGAATCTTTCGACTTAGAATAATTAATCTATTATTATTTGAAGATAATAAGTTCGTAGCAGTTATATTTCGTAGGATAGTTTTATATTTATGTGAACGAATCTTTCGACTTAGAATAATTAATCTATTATTATTTGAAGATAATAAGTTCGTAGCAGTTATATTTCGTAGGATAGTTTTATATTTATGTGAACGAATCTTTCGACTTAGAATAATTAATCTATTATTATTTGAAGATAATAAGTTCGTAGCAGTTATATTTCGTAGGATAGTTTTATATTTATGTGAACGAATCTTTCGACTTAGAATAATTAATCTATTATTATTTGAAGATAATAAGTTCGTAGCAGTTATATTTCGTAGGATAGTTTTATATTTATGTGAACGAATCTTTCGACTTAGAATAATTAATCTATTATTATTTGAAGATAATAAGTTCGTAGCAGTTATATTTCGTAGGATAGTTTTATATTTATGTGAACGAATCTTTCGACTTAGAATAATTAATCTATTATTATTTGAAGATAATAAGTTCGTAGCAGTTATATTTCGTAGGATAGTTTTATATTTATGTGAACGAATCTTTCGACTTAGAATAATTAATCTATTATTATTTGAAGATAATAAGTTCGTAGCAGTTATATTTCGTAGGATAGTTTTATATTTATGTGAACGAATCTTTCGACTTAGAATAATTAATCTATTATTATTTGAAGATAATAAGTTCGTAGCAGTTATATTTCGTAGGATAGTTTTATATTTATGTGAACGAATCTTTCGACTTAGAATAATTAATCTATTATTATTTGAAGATAATAAGTTCGTAGCAGTTATATTTCGTAGGATAGTTTTATATTTATGTGAACGAATCTTTCGACTTAGAATAATTAATCTATTATTATTTGAAGATAATAAGTTCGTAGCAGTTATATTTCGTAGGATAGTTTTATATTTATGTGAACGAATCTTTCGACTTAGAATAATTAATCTATTATTATTTGAAGATAATAAGTTCGTAGCAGTTATATTTCGTAGGATAGTTTTATATTTATGTGAACGAATCTTTCGACTTAGAATAATTAATCTATTATTATTTGAAGATAATAAGTTCGTTGCAGTTATATTTCGTAGGATAGTTTTATATTTATGTGAACGAATCTTTCGACTTAGAATAATTAATCTATTATTATTTGAAGATAATAAGTTCGTAGCAGTTATATTTCGTAGGATAGTTTTATATTTATGTGAACGAATCTTTCGACTTAGAATAATTAATCTATTATTATTTGAAGATAATAAGTTCGTAGCAGTTATATTTCGTAGGATAGTTTTATATTTATGTGAACGAATCTTTCGACTTAGAATAATTAATCTATTATTATTTGAAGATAATAAGTTCGTAGCAGTTATATTTCGTAGGATAGTTTTATATTTATGTGAACGAATCTTTCGACTTAGAATAATTAATCTATTATTATTTGAAGATAATAAGTTCGTAGCAGTTATATTTCGTAGGATAGTTTTATATTTATGTGAACGAATCTTTCGACTTAGAATAATTAATCTATTATTATTTGAAGATAATAAGTTGTGTAGCAGTTATATTTCGTAGGATAGTTTTATATTTATGTGAACGAATCTTTCGACTTAGAATAATTAATCTATTATTATTTGAAGATAATAAGTTCGTAGCAGTTATATTTCGTAGGATAGTTTTATATTTATGTGAACGAATCTTTCGACTTAGAATAATTAATCTATTATTATTTGAAGATAATAAGTTCGTAGCAGTTATATTTCGTAGGATAGTTTTATATTTATGTGAACGAATCTTTCGACTTAGAATAATTAATCTATTATTATTTGAAGATAATAAGTTCGTTGCAGTTATATTTCGTAGGATAGTTTTATATTTATGTGAACGAATCTTTCGACTTAGAATAATTCATCTATTATTATTTGAAGATAATAAGTTCGTAGCAGTTATATTTCGTAGGATAGTTTTATATTTATGTGAACGAATCTTTCGACTTAGAATAATTAATCTATTATTATTTGAAGATAATAAGTTCGTAGCAGTTATATTTCGTAGGATAGTTTTATATTTATGTGAACGAATCTTTCGACTTAGAATAATTAATCTATTATTATTTGAAGATAATAAGTTCGTAGCAGTTATATTTCGTAGGATAGTTTTATATTTATGTGAACGAATCTTTCGACTTAGAATAATTAATCTATTATTATTTGAAGATAATAAGTTCGTAGCAGTTATATTTCGTAGGATAGTTTTATATTTATGTGAACGAATCTTTCGACTTAGAATAATTAATCTATTATTATGTGAAGATAATAAGTTCGTAGCAGTTATATTTCGTAGGATAGTTTTATATTTATGTGAACGAATCTTTCGACTTAGAATTATTAATCTATTATTATTTGAAGATAATAAGTTCGTAGCAGTTATATTTCGTAGGATAGTTTTATATTTATGTGAACGAATCTTTCGACTTAGAATAATTAATCTATTATTATTTGAAGATAATAAGTTCGTAGCAGTTATATTTCGTAGGATAGTTTTATATTTATGTGAACGAATCTTTCGACTTAGAATAATTAATCTATTATTATTTGAAGATAATAAGTTCGTAGCAGTTATATTTCGTAGGATAGTTTTATATTTATGTGAACGAATCTTTCGACTTAGAATAATTAATCTATTATTATTTGAAGATAATAAGTTCGTAGCAGTTATATTTCGTAGGATAGTTTTATATTTATGTGAACGAATCTTTCGACTTAGAATAATTAATCTATTATTATTTGAAGATAATAAGTTCGTAGCAGTTATATTTCGTAGGATAGTTTTATATTTATGTGAACGAATGAGGGGGCAGGTCAGTACTTTTTGACGGACCGTCTTTTTAAAAATCTACCAAAAATCAGGTAATTATCCGATCAATACGAAATTTTCAGCGATTATTAGGAGAAGAATGAACTTTATAACAGTGTACTTATTTTTCATAAACGATATTTATATATATATATTTTTTTGCTTACAACCCCCCCTTGTTTTGAAGTGGGAACAAATATGCTTAAAATAATCATCTGAAACTGAACAAAACATATTGTGTTGTTGTAAGGGACATAATTATAGATTAAAAAAAAAAAAAAAAAAATTGTTTGCATACCTTATTTTGACGTCTGAATATCAGAACTTCGATTGTGTTTAATTATCCCGCTTTTGAGTTTTGAAGTGTGAAATTCGGTGAATATGTTAAGTAAAATAATTAATTTAAGTTAAGCAAAACAAAAAAAAAATTTTTTTTATATTTATACGAAAAAAGCCATTTTAAAATTTTTGATAAATAAATTAACAATTTTTTTTTAGCGAGCCGAATAATGCATGACCATTATTAAACAGAGGATGCTTTGAATAATCGATACAAAAAAAAAAAATCGATAAATATTGTGCCCTTTGTGTTAAAAATAGCATCATTTTTTTCGATCTCGTTTGAAAACGTTTGCCGCCTTTCGACTACGGTGGACCAAACGCGCTGAAATAATTTTTTTTTATTCTGCTTTAAATTGCCCCTCCCCCCATTTTTGGGAGCCTGGCCCCCACACACATACACATTAAAAACCAAACTCATACAAATGGTCACCCATCTGGTACTGGCCAGCCTCAGCTTAATAATACATTGAAATTTTCGTCACTGAAAAATAAGTTTTTTTGGCCTGTTTAGTCTTCCATAGTTTTCGTCTCATCGAAAGAAAACGTAAACAGAGTCGATCTGAACTCTTCGGCGACGCGAAATATCTGGTTACATATATGAATAAGTGGAATTATTTGAAATTCAGGTACTTATATTATAATATTTTTGCATATTCTCTTAGAAAATCATCCTAAATCTTAGTTAGACAATAAATGAATAAATAAATTATTTCAAAAACCCTTTTTTTTTAATATTTAAGTACGTTTTTTGTGCAAGACAAAAAATAACAATTGTTAACTTTTTGGGAAAATTTAACATTTAAAATTGAATTAAAAATAGTAGAAAAAGTTTTACATTATTCTGTTTTCTATATGATAAAATTCAGGGTTTTATCTTTCTGGAAAAAAAAAGTTACTCAGAAATAATGGATTTTAATAAATGTAATTTAGTTTTAAAAAACAACAACAAATAATTAATCTATTATTATTTGAAGATAATAAGTTCGTAGCAGTTATATTTCGTAGGATAGTTTTATATTTATGTGAACGAATCTTTCGACTTAGAATAATTAATCTATTATTATTTGAAGATAATAAGTTCGTAGCAGTTATATTTCGTAGGATAGTTTTATATTTATGTGAACGAATCTTTCGACTTAGAATAATTAATCTATTATTATTTGAGGATAATTATCTGATGAAAATATTTTGTATGGGATTTACTTCACCATCAATATGAAATTTAGTGTTGAATCATTTCTTTAATTCTTTTGTTAGAAAACGTGAAAAAAAGTTAACAAAATGTTAGAATTTACATTTTCATTAATTTAACTTTTAAATAATAGTTTTTATTTTTTCCATGTATACACGTAATTTGGCATTAAAAATGTGTTTCTTCTTTCAAGATTTAGATTGGAAACTATTTTCCATCCTCAAACACATGAGATACTTCTTTGCCATATCATGTGACACATTTCTCGTATGTTTATCTAGGGAAACTTTTAATCATGCCACCTGTAGCACGGTATATTTCTGTTTGCCGACAGGTTATCCTGAGATGTACCACTCTAACCCTCGTCAAAATTCATACGAATTAACAAAGTTGTTACAGGCGTACTTTCACATGTTTCATTAACCTGCCGTGTGAAAGATCATAAGATGAAGAGCTTCATTCAAGTTTTTTTCACTGTTACAAGCAGTTTTCTTGGCTCAACCCGTCGAGCGCTACATGCTAACAAATGAAGTTTCGGCCTTCAATCTATGTATGCTATGAGACACGTGAGACCTTGACGTGAGGAAACATGTGTCCGTGTAGATCTAACAGAATAAAGACATTTAATCGAAATGGAAAGACAAATTCCATTAAAATATAACTACTACAAATGAGTTGCTATTTTTAATCCTAGTTAAGTTTTTACTTAGAAATGTTTCTTCTCTTAATATAATTGATTTTAATTTTCTAATTATTATTTTTATAATCGTATTCAATTAATATTTTGTCACATCCGATCAATTAATTCATTTTACAATAAAAAATTAAAGGTCGTATTTTTTAAACCTTTTTAAAAATTATATCATTTTGTTTTTACGTCACATCCAATCAATTTATTCGTTTTACAATAAAAGATAAAACTTCAAGTTATTTTTAATTTTTAATTGATTTTTTATTTATATTACATCCAATCAATTTATTTGTTTTACAATAAAAAAATTAAACCTGCAATAAATAAATAAATTTTTTGTTTGATTGTTTTTCATTTTCTCCACATCCAATCAATTTATTCATTTTACAATAAAAACTGTTTGATTTTTTAATTTACATACAATCAATTCGTTTTATAATTAAAAGAATATAACGTCAAGTTTTTTAAAGCTTTGTTTTATTTTTTCATTTACGTCACATCCAATCAGTTTATTCGTTTTACAATAAAAAAAACTAAACGTCAAGTTTTTTAAGATTTGATTTTTTATTTTGTTCACATCCAATCAATTTATTCGTTTTACAATAAAAAACTGATTTTTTTTCATGTACATCACATCCAATCAATTTATTCATAATATTATGTGTTAAATTTTATTGAGATGTATTGAATTTTAAGAAACTAAAAAAAAACACGTTAAAACGTGAACTCTGCATAAAGGGTTAGGTTATTTTAAAGATTTACACGAGAAAAAAAAAACTTTGTTTTAAAAGTAAATTATTAACATAATCAAAGTATTATTTTCTATCGTTTTGCATAAGAAAGTAATACCATTTTTTCAAACAAGAATACCAACACACACACACACATAACAAGAATACAAAACACACATGTAACAAGAATACCAACACACACACATATAACAAGAATACCAACACACACATATAACAAGAATACCAACACACACACATATAACAAGAATACCAACACACACATATTACAAGCATACCAACACACATATAACAAGAATAACAACACACACACATATAACAAGAATACCGATACACATATAACAAGAATACCAATACACATATAAAAAGAATACCAACACACACATATATAGTAGCGCCTAAAAATAAATAATAATTGTTATAATTCTTTTTCTATCCCTTGCAAATGATTCAAATTTTAGTGTGGTATTATGGATGATAACGACTACCAGTTGTCAGAATTTCAGCTTTTCTCTGTTGCTATTTTCCAACAAATTTTAGGTTATTATACTTTGTCCCTTAGTTGTGGACGCTACTGTATAACCAAATATGGTTTAAACTTTTTCAAAGTTTTTAGTCTTTCCTTTGTTTTTAAATTATTAACATAATCAAAGTATCATATTCGTTTCTATCGTAACACAGATTTTAACACAGCATTTGTGTAACAAAAAAGAGAA
Source organism: Euprymna scolopes (assembly GCF_053919585.1). Classification (NCBI taxonomy): domain Eukaryota; kingdom Metazoa; phylum Mollusca; class Cephalopoda; order Sepiida; family Sepiolidae; genus Euprymna; species Euprymna scolopes. The sequence goes on along the minus strand of NC_136527.1, from coordinate 46,318,438 downwards.
AGAAGGACAAAATGGTTGTTCACATGTTTGTCTAAAGATGATTTCATAAAAACTGTTAAGACGTGAGCTCGGCATAAAAGTTGTATCTTTCATTTTAAAGATTTTGGACGTTTTGACAACAGAATGTCGAGTTGTGAAGTTAATAGTTTTGACAACAGAAGTTTTGGAGTTGGAACTTTGGACAACAGAATGTCGAGTTGTGAAGTTAATAGTTTTAACAACAGAATGTCGAGTGGTGGAGTTAATAGTTCTTACAACAGAAGTTTTGGAGTTGGAACTTTGGACAACAGAATGTCGAGTTGTGAAGTTAATAGTTTGGACAACAGAACGTCGAGTTCTGGAGTTAATAGTTCTTACAACAGAAGTTTTGGAGTTGGAACTTTGGACAACAGAATGTCGAGTTGTGAAGTTAATAGTTTTGACAACAGAATATAGACTTGTGAAGTTAATAGTTTTGAAAACAGAATGTCGAGTTGTGGAGTTAATAGGGTCGACAACAGGTTTGAAAACAAAGTGTAAAGTTTAGGAGTTGTAAGATTTGATAACAAATATTAGATTATTACATTTTGTCCCTTAGTTTTGGACGCTACTCTATAACAAATTATGGTTTTAAACTTTTTCAAAGTTTTTAGTTTTCCTTTGTTTTTAAAAGTAAATTAATAACATAATCAAAGTATCATATTCGTTTCTATCGTAACACAGATTTTAACACAGTATTTGCTGTGGATGGAACATACTACCAGATGCAAGACATTAACAAAATCTCAACGAGTACAATTGTGTCTTTACATGTTTACCACAAGCTGATTTTATAAAAACAAAAGAGCTACAGTAAAAAGAAAACTGTTAAGATGTGACCTGTGCATAAAACTTGTATGTGGTTGCTCACATTTTTGTCTAAAGCTGATTGATAAAAACTGTTAAGACGCGACCTCGGCATAAAAGTTGTATGTTCTTTCATTTTAAAGATTTACATGAGAATAAAAAAAAATTGTTTATTAAAAGAAAATTATTAACAAAATCAAAGGATCATATTATTTTCTCTCGCCAGAAACAAAAATATGGCTTTTTTAGTTTTTCTTATTTTACTTTGTAGGAAAAATCAAAACATACTTAACTAGCATGTGTGCATGCTTCAAAGGGTCAGTTGTGTAACAAAAAATAGAAAGAAGGACAAAATGGTTGTTCACATGTTTGTTTAAAGCTGATTTTATAAGAACTGTTAAGACGTGACCTCGGCATAAAAGTTTTATGTTCTTATTAATTAATAACATAAAAGTAAATTAATAACAATCAAAGTAAATTAATAACATAATCGAAGTTTCTATCATAACACAGACGCAAGACAAAGTTTCTATCATATTACCAGATGCAAGACAAAATTTCAACCAGTACAATTGTGTCTTTACATGTTTACCTAAAGCTGATTTTATAAAAACAAAAGAGCTGCAGTAAAAAGAAAACTGTTAAGATGTGACGTGTGCATAAAACTTGTATGTGGTTGCTCACATGTTTGTCTAAAGCTGATTGATAAAAAACTGTTAAGACGCGACCTCGGCATAAAAGTTGTATGTTCTTTCATTTTAAAGATTTACATGAGAATAAAGAAATTGTTTATTTAAAGAAAATTATTAACAAAATCAAAGGATCATATTATTTTCTCTCGCCAGAGAAGAGCCACATACATTACAAAAACTATGGCTTTTTAGTTTTTATTATTTTACTCTGTAGGAAAAATCAAAACATACTTAACTAGCATGTGTGCATGCTTCAAAGGATCGGTTGTGTAACAACAAATAGAAAGAAAGCCTAAAATAGTTACACCCAATTGGTTTTATGGGGAACGGTCATGACAGCAATGCAGAATGTTGCCATTTCTATGCTAAAGAAACAGGTAAATTTAAAAAGACGCGTACAGAATAGGGGACGAGTTCAAAGAAAATATGAATGTCGAGTTGTGGAGTTAAGTTTTGAAAACAAAATGTTGAGTTGTGGAGTTAATAGGTTCGACAACAGTGTCTTGTGGATTTCGACGTTTTGCAAACAAAGTGTAAAGTTTAAGGGTTGTAAGTTTTGATAACAAAATGTTGAATTTTGAAATTGGAAGTTTTAAAAATGACGAATTAATCTGATAAGTCGACGTTCTCATAAATCAAAGGGCTCCTTACCTGGGGTAACACTTAAACTCTATATGAGATACATACATATTTGTATGTACTAATAAAGTTCTCTTGTATTCAGTATATTTTTGCATATGACACAAAAAATGTTCATTCTATGCCAATCTCTCTTGCACATGGTTCACCAGGTATATTTGCGATATAGGTTTTTAAATTCTTTTGTCTGATTTAAGTTCCTCCTATAATTACTGAAATACAGATTTTCTAAATATTAGTTTCTTTTTCTATGTCGTGCATAAAACATAGGAAGTCGCGATTTCTGAAAAATACTGTAGTGAATAAAGGCGACATTAAGTTCTAACGTTGATTCTTTCTCCTTCTTGTCTCATTTTATTATGTCAGCTTTAATAGCTCCGTTTTCTAGGAATCGTAGAGTCATAGTCGATGGTGTATATGTAGAATTATTGTTCCCAGGACTTGCTGCAGCATTCAATATTCAACATTTTACAAATGATGTGGATATATTTACACAATCCATCGTATTTCATTGTGTAGTAGCCATCCTCTAGCAAATGTCAAATGGCTCAAACTAACTTCTCTGTTGCACAAACTAAACTTGTCATGCTGAGATCATTCATCTTATTAGAAGCATTGGGAACAAATCTTTGATCGTGAGCAGTCATTATAATTATGTCCTGATAATAGTGGCACTATCCTGTTTTGAGCCAGTCTAGAATGCCTCCTTATTTATAAACTCCTGGGTGAATAAATCCAGAAAATATTTGTCATGCAACTGTTTGGCTCATTTGTCCAATTTTCTGTAATGAAAGTTCTGGACTATTTGTAAAGACTCATGTTGGTGATTTCTGTTGCAGATTTGTTTTCTGATTCTGTCATATTTGTAAGATGGTCTTGTGCAAAATAGTTGGCTGACTATGTGATAGAGGTTGTCCTTCTTTCTCTTGCTTCATGATGTATACAATTTGGAGTTATGGATTTTGCAAAATCATCAGATATTGTTTCCCATATATGCTAGCATATGAAACAATAAATCTGACTTCTGTCCAAAGGAACCATGTACTTCACAATAATGTGGTTTGTCTCTTTTGTTTTGATTTTCTTACCACTTTGTTTTCCTGGGAATGGGGCATTCTACCGGATGCAAAACATTCTCCCATTAGTCTAGTTACTCCAACTGAGAGATCTTTTTAAGATTCTTACTATCCCTTTAAGTGCTATTGTTTGTATTTCTTTTGCACTTCGTTCAAAAGGTATACTTGCCAGATAGTTTTAAAAATTATTTTCCATAAGACTGGTATAATTGATACCTTCCAAAGATTCCAGTTTCTTTTCATGCTATACATAAGTCCTTGGTATTTTGTTATTTTCTCCCTCTCTGCTCTGTTAAAGCCAGCATAATGCTTACTTAACTAGGGTTGAAACTTTCTCCTTTTTGTCCCATATCATTATGTATGGTTTCCGTATGACTTCAGAGGACTTAACAAACTTTACTTCTGTGCAAAACAAGAACTAGGTATTTCACATGAATGTTGCTTGTCTCTCATGTGTTTTCATATGACGCAACAAATTTGACTTGCGTGCAAAAGAAGAACCACATACATCACAGGAATGTGGTTTTTCTCCCGTATGTGTTCGCATATGAGTCAATAAATTTGACTTCCATGCAAAAGAAGCACCACATACATCACAAGAATGAGGTTTTTCTCCTGTATGTGTTTTCATATGACTCAACAAAGTTGACTTCAATGCAAAAGAAGAACAACATACTTCACAAGAATGTGGTTTCTCTCCTGTATGCGTGTTCATATGAGTCATTAAATTTGACTTCCATGCAAAAGAAGAAGCACATACTTCACAAGAATATGGTTTCTCTCCCGTATGTGTTTTCATATGATTCAACACATTTGACTTCTGTGCAAAGGAAGAACCACATATTTCACATGAATGTGGCTTGTCTCCCGTATGTGTTTTCATATGACACAACAAATGTGGCTTCTGTGCAAAAGAGGAACCACATACCTTACAAGAATATGGTTTCTCTCCCGTATGTGTTCTCATATGAGTCAACAATATTGACTTGTGTGCAAAAGAGGAACCACATACGTCGCAAGAATGTGGTCTTTCTCCAGTATGTGTTTTCATATGAGTCAACAGAGTTGACTTACATGCAAAAGAAGAACCACATACTTCACAAGAATGTGGTTTGTCTCCTGTATGTGTTTTCATATGAGTCAACAAAGTTGACTTTAATGCAAAAGAGGAACCACATACTTCACACGAATATGGTTTCTCTCCCATATGTGTGTTGATATGACTTAACAAAGTTGACTTCTGTGCAAAAGAAGAACCACATATTTCACATGAATGTGGTTTCTCTCCCGTATGTGTTTTCATATGATTCACCAAATGTGACTTCCGTGCAAAAGAAAAGCCACATACTTCACAAAAATGTGTTTTTTCTCCCGTATGTGTTCTCATATGAGTCAGTAAATTTGACTTCCATACAAATGAATAACCACATACTTCACAAGAATGAGGTTTGTCTCGCATGTTTGCTCGCATCTAATTCCAAAAATATTATATGCAATGAATAGTATGATGAGATACGTGCATAAATTTCGACTTTAATAAATTTATATGAAGAAATCATATCATTATAAACTTATTCCAATCACCCAAGACGTAAGGCCGTTCTTCTCCATTAATTAATTTGTTTTCACTGTAACAAATTCTGAAAATATAAAATAAATTTAAAAAAAATACAGTTCATTTAGTTAAATTGAATTTATTAGGTAATTTTTATAAATATAAAATTCTTATTTGTGGAATTCAAAATAAAATAAGTATAGTTTTAATCAATACTGGTTTGGTAACGCTATTAATTTGTTTCTATTTTCAAATATTTAATTAAAAATCTTTACGTTTCTTCATTTTACAGATGAGGATTAATTATTCATATTATTTGGATTCTTCAGAATAATGCTCCCATCTTGGGTATTATTTTCACAACGTTCCTATTTTACCTTCGATCTTATTCAGGAGTATTTTGTCGAACTTTGGAACTTTTCTCTTGAACTCAGAAATCTTTACATGATTCTGAATTTAACCTTTTATTTAGCAGATGAGATTAGTACACTCTTTTTATTAGTAGCGATGACTAGATAAAAATTCCTAAGTGATTTTAAATTCTATTTTAAATTTCACTGAGGATTAACACTTCAACTTACAACTGATTTTTACCTAGTACTCTAACCATAGCAGCATGGGCCCTAGCATACAACCCTTCTATGAATTTTAGGAATTAATTCGTTTCTCTATGTTATCAGTATTCATTACTATATATATATATATATATATATATATATATATATATATATATATGACACATTTTACTATATGTAGCAGTGAATAATATAGGTTCTATCCAGATACTTGATAAGACTACATCTTTGCATACTTTTCTGGGATTTGGTAGGGTTTTTCTTAAGTATAAATATAATTTGGAAGAGTTTGTTGTTTTAGCAATTGTTCCAGTCATCGCTAACTACACAAGAGCATGCTACTCTCACGCACTAAACAAACGGTTCCATTCAAAAGTCCTACATAATTTGAAATTCTATTTTCAATCTCACGTTCAGGAGTATACAGCATGGAAAATCTAAAATTCACCGTTCAGTAGTATGCAACTTACAACTGAATTTATTTAGTACAGTACTGTGTGTTGTTAGCGATGACCGATTAAAAGTTTTACATACTAAACAAGGAGTAAAAAAAATAAATAAGTTCTCAATTTTGGGATTTTTTATTTATTTTTATTGGATGCAAATGTTAATTTTAATTATTTCACTTGTAAATTTTCATTTTTTTTATTGTGCTGTAAATGTACATTAGTTTTCTGGTCCAAGAACTTATTTCAATAAAGTTTTTGAACATTAAAAAGACACAAGTCTATCCCCTCTCCCTGTTGCCAACCCCTGCACACATCGTAGTAATTATAAAAATGACATACTAGTTTAATTTCATGGAACGATGTCACGATTCTAACAGTTTTTTTTTTTAATTTTACATCTGATGAAATGCAGTACGTAAAATCTAAATTAGGATTGTTTTCTAAGAGTTGAAATTTGAAGGTGGATTCTTATTCTCTGCCCCAGCCATAACATGTCAAAAAATCTTAACATATATATATATATATATATATATATATATATATATATATACATATATGTGTGTGTGTGTGTGTGTGCATGTATATATGTATATGTATATATTATTTGTATACTAAAGTTATGTTATCCATCTGGGCCCCTTTTTTCAAATCGGACACATAGTGAGAGGGGGACTTAATCTTATTTCTAAAGTTCCATTCTTATCTGAATTGACAACTTTGTGTATACTTGGCGTCAAAAGCCGCCCACTTTGCTCAACGCTCTTCCCCTAACCTTACAGTAAACAAAAACGTAATGAAATAAAAAGCAAAACAAATATCACAATAACACTAGACAACCACCCAAACAAAACCAATTTGGCTCCACCCTTGAGGCTCGCTTTCACAAATATCCATGGTCTTAGAGGTAATCTAGATGATGTAAAGACTTACCTTTTAATAAACTCCCCAGATATCTTTGCATTAAGAGAAACAAACTTACACTCTTCAATCCCTTCTAACTACTTTAACATGGCAGGATACCGCCCACTTTGCTGTACGAACTCGGATAGATATATGTATGGACTTGGAGTCTATATCCGTAGCATCCTTTCCTAAACTAGAGAGAAAAATTTTGAATTGGATGATTGGATTTATGTGCTTTCAACTAACATTTTATCACTGCGTTATATTTTCTCTACCGTTCTCTCTCAAGTCAGGTTTGTACCCTTACCGATCATATCTCTGATAGTATAGATGCAGCACTCTCCTTAGATAGTCACACCCAAGTATATGTATTTGGTGACTGTAATGTCAACCATAAAAATTGGCCTCGTTTCTCAGGTTACACAGATGCAGCTGGACACTCTACTTATAGCTTTTCTAGAGCCCATTCTCTCACACAGATAGTAATGTTCCCAACTCGCCTACCAGATCGTGAACCTCGCCAGGCTTCACTTCTAGACCTAGTTCTCACCACAATACCTGAAGATTGTGTGACTAATGCCCACAGTCCACTAGAAAACACAGCCCCCCTAGTGGTATCAGTCATGGGTCACTTCAAATTGTGCAGCTGTCATTGCACAAAGACAGCATGCATTCCGATGGTTTGCACATCATAAGTCAAATACAAATAGACAAAAATTTGTAGCAAAAGATAGGATGTCGTGATTTCTGAAAAATCTATAATAGTGTAGTGAATAAAGGGCAATCGATAATTCCCCCACTAAGCAACAACCAGAAGGTTACATGTACGGCAATAGAGAAAGCAGAACTTCTTGCCCGACAATTCACCTCAAACTCCATCTTAGAGCCAACAAACAACTCCCTCCCAAATTTTCCTATACGGGCCAAAGCCACATTTGATTATGTAAAAGTCACCCCTTCTAATGTCCACAATATCATAAAAAACTTAGGCACCTCAAAGGCGTGTGGGATTGATTTAATCCCCGCATTACTAATTAAGAAATGTTCAGCTGAGCTTGCCCACATACTTTCCAAGCTCTAGAATAAATGTATTGCTGAATCTTGCTTTCCTAATAGCTGGAAGATAGCCTCTGTGGTACCAACTAAGCTCCAGCCCCTGTCTCATCACCGCAATGTTGCATCACTGTTTTGCCTGTTTTACAAATATTTTAATGGAATGTGTTCTGATGAACTCGTTTCACTTGTAACCCCTCGACGTACATATCCCCGACAAACGCGTTTAGTAATAAGATCTCACCCCTTCACTGTTGATGTCTCTAAATGCCAGACAGCTTTCTATTCTAGTAGTTTCTTCCCTCGAACAGGTATTCTTTGGAATTCCATTCCTGCCTGCATTATATTTCTGCTTCTATGGCTGTACTGATATAAACATAAACAAATATCTTGCTAATCTTTCTTAGACATGGCCCCAAATAGTAGCCCCTTATGCCTGTTGTGGTGGCAACCACTTATTTGCATATGCGAATAACATAACACTATAAATGGCAAGCCTAGGTTGGCCTTGGTGTGTCTTACTCAAATGCCACCGGAAGTGACGCCGAAGAGCATACATGTCCTCCCACCAAGACTCTCTGACTCGACACCGTCATTTGTACATATTGTAAATATACCTTTTCTTTAATACATTTGTAGACATTTATGCTGTCGACACTACCATTTATGGTACCACATCTAAGACAGTAAATGAGCAAGTTCTCTCCAATTCTCTCTCCTCTGATCTTGAGCACGTAGTACAATGGGGAAAGGAGTGGCTGGTTACTTTTAATGAATCTAAAACCAAGCTTCTCTCCTTAAATCATCAACATTCTGATCCACATTTGTCATCAATTGAAATGAATGGCTCTCGTCTTCAGGAGGCCTCAAGTTTTGACAAGCTTCTGGGCTTGACCATTACTCCTGATCTTAAATGGAACACGTATATCAAATCTGTTGCCAAGGCCGCTGGAAAAATGGTGGGATCTTTCTATCGATCCAGTAGATATCTCACTGCTGATGCTATTCTCTATCTATATAAGAGCCAGGTACGTCCAAGGATGGAATACTGTTGCCACATCTGGGCAGGAGCTGCTAGAAAGGACTTGTCCTGCCTTGATAGAGTTCAAAATAGACTTCGTAGCATCGTAGGAGATGTCCTTTTCTCCTCCTTGCAACCTCTATCTCACAGAAGAGATGTTGCGAGTTTGTCTCTGATGTATCGTTATTTTCATGGAAAGTGTTCAACTGAGCTTCAATCTATGGTTCCCCCCTCGCCAAACTTTAACAAGAAACACTCGTCTAGCTGTAAACACTATCAATAATTTCCCCCACTCTTAATCTGTGCCTAAACCTAAACGTAGATTCCATTAACAAAGCTTCTTTCTTAGAACTGTACGCCTGTGGAATTGTCTTCCGTTTTCCTGCTTTCCTGCTGACTACAATATGGTTGTGTTCAAGTCTAAAGTAAATAAGTTCTTGATGAGCCTTTCCATATAAGTTATTAAATTTACCAAATTTTCATTACTAATGATTACTATATTGACCAATTTCTACTGTACACTCTTAAACCCTTATCCTTGAGTGGCCTCTGGGCCTTGATAATGTGGTGATGCCTTTGTAAAAAAAAAATACACTTATTATTGCGTTATCTTGTTGTTTGCGTCTTCATTGTATTTCCTTACTAATTATTGTTCAACCGTGCAACCACAACAGTTGGCGACGAGATATGAAGCGTCAAATATAACATATATGGCAAAAGCGACAATTTACGCCGTTTTTTGGGAATCCGACTTGCAAACGAATGTAAAAGTGAATTTTTGTTTTGTCGCTACACGACAAATCTTACTAAAGGACCAACTTGCAAACGAAAAGCGAACTTTGTTCTGTCGCAAAAACAACAGGTCAGACCCGTATTACGAAAAGCAAGGAAGTAACCTATGAAAAAAGTTCACCAGTGGATTCTAATTACTGTTCTCCGTAAACAAAACAACAATTAAAGGACTTTTTAATTAATGTTTTGGTTGACGTCGCTACTAAAAGGAAATACCACAGCTAAAACTAAATTTCAAGGAAAGGATTTTTTTTCTTGCAGTTGTCACTGAATAACGGATAATACAGTAAAACGTCACGGAAAAAAAGGTAATCTCAATTTAAGAGGTAGAGGTATTTTAATTATTAAAATACTAGAAAAAAACTCAAAGAACTAAATGTACTGCATACATTTATTCAATGGTGACTCGATTAAAAAAAAAGCCAAACTTTTATTTTGTGGAAAGAGTTACTTATTAGTAAGTGCCTAAAAACGGAAAGTCAATTGCATTTCGTGATTCCAGATAAACCTGTTTTTTTTTTTTTTGCACCGTGACTCGCAAAAAGAATATATTATTGCAAGCAGCGATATTATTATTGAAAACAGGAGCTTACAGCAATTTGCTTTTTTGTTGTAACCCAAACCGGTGTATATTGTACATGGTACAATATTTTTTTTTAACTACACACTAAAAAAAAAACATGGAAGACTTATCAAAAATGTTCATGCAATTTTTACAAGCACAGGCTGAGCGGGATGAACGCAGACAAGCTACACAAAACGAGTTTTTGCAAACACAAATACAGGCACAGGCTGACCGCGAGGAAAAGAGAGAGGACAGATAATTGAAATGGCAGCAGGAACAAGAAAAAAAGCAGAAAATGACACAATTAAAGCAGAAAAAACTGCAAAAGGAAGAAAGGCATAAGAAACTACAATTGGAATATGAAGAAAGACAAGATGAACGTTTTGCTAAAACACTGGAACTACTAAAGAGTAATCGAGAAAATGTCGATAGTGTTAATTTCTCCCATACAACTATTTTTAATAGCATGGACACATTTCATTATGTGCCTGAGGAAGAGAAGAATTTTGAAGCATACTACACAAGATACGAGGATGTTTTTCAACTGGACTGTAAAAATTGGCCAAATAGTCAGAAAGTGAGCCTCTTACTCAGAAAATTGGGTACATCAGAACACAGCAAATTCTTAGATTACATATTACCTAAAAAAACTGCGAAATTAGAGTTCATGGAAGCTGTAAAATTACTAAAAGAATTATTTAATCCAAATATATCTCTTTTTCATAAAAGATGGCTGTGCATGAATCTAAGAAAGATGGACAACCAAGATTATTTGACATACGCATCAGTTGTCAATAAAAACTGCGATAATTTTAAGCTTGCAGAACTAACGGTAGAAGATTTAAAATGTCTAATCTTCGCTCAAGGGTTAGTTTCCACGAAAAATGCAGAAATACGCAGACGAGTGTAGTCTAAGCTGGAATCTGAGCAAGATTTAACCCTCCAGAAACTAGCAGAGGACTGTGAAAGGGTCATTACACTAAAAAAGGATTAAAAAAATATAGAAGAATCCAGAGTGGCATATGTAAGAAAAGTTAGAAAACCATACACACCAACCAAGAACTTTACAAAGAAAAGCAATGGAACGGCATATTCCAAAGATAATAACCATAAATATAGTACACAATATAACAAGCCTCTTCCTAGATATAACTGTAAGAGATGTGCAGAAAAGCATTGAGAATCAGATTGTCCTTATAAGAAGAAAAAATGCTACATTTGTAAGAAGGTGGGACACAAAAGCGATTGCTGCAGATATAAAGATTACACCAGAAAGAGAGTACAGCACACAAAATCAAATACAAAATTAGACAAACATCGGCGAAAATACGTAAAAGTGGAAATATTTAAAACATCAATAAAGTTACAACTCGACTCCGGCTCCGATGTTTCTATAATAAACCTGAATACGTGGAAAAAGTTGGGAAAACCGGCCATGATGAAAACTAGTAAAGCAGCCCGGACGGTAACTGGTGGTGGTATAAAATTTGAAGGAGAAGTTGTCCTCCCGATAAAATTGAAAGGGATTTCGAAGAAATTAAAAATATTCGTACTAAAAAATAGTGAAAATCTGTTTGGAATAGATTTAATTGAGAAATTCGGACTATGGGATAAGCCAATCAATACATTCTGTAAAAAATTAGAATGTTCTCCAACAACAGTAAATATAAAAGACGATTTAAAAGAATTATTTCCTGAGGCATTGACGACTAACTTAGGTCGGTGCAATAAATTCAAGGCCTCGTTTGAACTTAAAGAAAACGCCAGCCCAATTTTTTAGAAAAAAGCGAAATGTTCCGTTCGTTGGGTTGGAAAAGATTGATAAAGAATTAAATAGATTGGAACAGACGGGAATTCTATCAAAAATAGAACACAGCGAGTGGACAGCCCCCACCGTATACGTAAAGAAAAAGAATGACGAAGTTAGAGTGTGCACAGACTTTTCGACCGGGGTCAACTCCCTATTAAAAGATCACCATTACCCCCTACCAAGCCCAGATGAAATATTCACGAAGTTGAATGGGGGTAATATCTTCTCCAAGATAGACTTGAGCGACGCGTATTTGCAAATACCGGTCGAGGAGAATTGCTCAAAAATACTATGCATCAATACGCATAAGGGATTATAAAAATACAACCGATTGCCTTTTGGCATCAAAGTAGCGCCTGCCATCTTTCAGCAAGCGATGGACACCATGCTAAGTGGTATTGAGTGCGCAGGTGCATACCTGGACGACATTGTTGTCAGGAGCAAATCCATAGAAGAACATAAGGAACATTTGAAACAAGTATTTACTTGAATACAAGAATTCGGCTTTAAAGTAAAAGAAAGTAAATGTGACTTTTGTATGAGCGAGATTAAGTATCTTGGACACATAATAAACAAACATGGACGACGTCCAGACCCGGACAGATCTGCGGCAATAAAAAATATGCCAGCACCCGATAATGTAACAACCTTGCAGAGTTTCTTAGGACTCGCAAATTATTACCAATCTTTTATTGAAGGAATGCATAACTTGCGAGCCCCCTTAAATAATCTGCTTAAAAAGGATACACCGTGGAACTGGACGCAAGAATGTCAAACCGCTTTTGACAAAATAAAGAGCGCACTAACATCCGAATTATTCTTAACGCACTTTGACACAAACTTAAAAATAGTCGTCGCTAGTGATGCTAGCTCCTAGGGTCTAGAAAACCAATAGCGCACGCTTTGAGAATGCTGATACCAGCCGAAAGGGCATATTCACAAATCGAAAAAGAAGCGTTGAGCATAATCTTTGCCGTGACTAAATTTCACCGATATTTATAGGGAAGACAATTCATACTTGAAACCGACCATAAACCGTTAGTCACGATCTATGGATCAAAAAAAGGATTGCCGGTATACACCGCAAATAGATTGCTGCGCTGGGGTACAATACTACTTAATTACGATTTCCAGCTACAACATCTAGCATCAAAAAAGATTTGCCATGCGGATGGACTGTCAAGACTGATACCACAGAAACACAATCTGGAAGAATCAGTCATTGCAGCAATTCGGACAAATGTTGAAGTAAAAAATATGGTAGCAAACATCATTAAGGAACTACCCGTAACTTTGTCGGACATTAAAAGGGAAGCCGAGAAAGACGAATATATAAAGGACATAAAAGAGAAAATTATAACGGACACAAAGGTGCAGGAAGTTTTCTCCATATGTGACGATGTGTTACTGTACAGCGAGAGAGTGGTAATACCCAAAACATTGCAGAATAGGATGTTAAGAGATTTCCACACAGGACATCCGGGGATAAATCGAATGAAATCGTTAATGAGAAGCTACGTGTACTGGCGTAACATGGACACTGACATAGCGACAACAATTGATAAATGTAAAGGATGCCAGTTAGCGGCAAAATCTCCACCTATAGTACACAAACCTTGGCCGAAAACCGACCAACCATGGTCGAGAATCCACATGGACTTCGCTGGTCCAGTAGGTGAAAACTATTATTTAATTGTAGTGGATAGTTTCACAAAATGGCCGGAGGTAATGCGTTGCAGGAATCCAACAACGAACAACTCAATAGGGTACCTACACGAGTTGTAAAAGCAGGGGAAAGAGTCATGAACATCTTTTGAAAAGTATTTCGTATTGCTTATGTTCAGATTGTGCCGTGTGACATTGGTGGCGAGAGGCCAGGTGTGGTCGATCGGAAAAGAAGAGGGCAGAAACGTGCTGTTGTCAAGAGAGTGACTCACTCCTTCCCGAACACTAGAACCGAATCCTGATTATAACCCTAGAAGCTATTTCGGCAAGTCAAGCAGGTTAACATGGCTGACTTGAGACCCTTCACTGGGGAGGGTGACCTAATTAAATGGCTGGAAAAATTAAAGATGGTGGCAAGGTTGCAAAAAATCGATGCTTGACGGGAATTCCCGAGAATCCAGGTCAAATCATGCAAGAGTAAAGAAAATTCCTTTCTTGGGGTTCATTTCATGTATGAGACTTTGAAAGATGATTATAACTGCTTGAACAGAGTATGTGAAGTGTTAAGATTGAGTATGAAAAAGACAAAAGAAATGAATGTTTTATTAACCCAAACAGTAAACACGCATGGGAGTAATCGAGTGTGATCTACTGAAATTAATTTACCATCAGATGATTTTCAACATGCATTAGGTGTTCCCTGTATTAAGAGATTAACCCTTAGGCCGGTTGTCGCTTATCGTCTTGGTGGTGTAACAACAGAAATGTTTCCCATATTAAGACATTAACCCTTAGATCAGTCTAACGACATAAATGTTGTTTTAGCAGGTACTTCATTCATGGATCTGTAACTATCACCCCCACTGAAAAATGGTAGGGTCAAGTGACATTATTGATAAATGACTAAGCTGATGTTGTCATTGCAGAAGAAATTTCACTGCCCATTGTGGCCAACCTAGACTCCACAACCAACTACTTCCCCAGTGACAAGGTCAGCTATCTAACTCATTAATATATCACCAGACCGTCCCATTTTCAGTGGAGTGTTAGTTACATACACATGTATGAAGCATATCGTAAAACAACATGTTATTATGTACAGGATTACAACTTGGTGTTGTGAATGTGGAGTCAGCCTCTGTTGAAAAGAATGTTTCCAGACATAACATTCATAATGAATGATGACATATAGGGCTTAGGGACATTCTATAAGTGAAGGAAAGACAGTTTTCTAGAGATAAAATGGGAAAATTTGATTTTATTTTCGTATCTTAAAGTATTTTTAATGATAAGTAACAGAATTCAATACTTTTGGTTCCAAAATTGACAGAACCGACGAAAAGGTTACAGAAAAGAAAACAAATTATCCTTAGAAAGAAAAAATATTAATCATAAAAGTGTAATGATGTAAATCACAAGATGGAAATGATTAAAAAAATTGTTTATATGATTAATGTTCGTACAGCCTGCGGCTTGAAGAAAAAAGGGATAATTCTTTCTCAAGCAGAAATTTATGAATATGGTTATGTTGAAGTAAATAAAAACAGAAATTTATGAATATGGTTATGTTAAAGTAAATAAAAAAATATTTATGAATATGATTATGTTGAAGTAAATAAAAAAGAAATTTATGAATATGGTTATGTTGCAGTAAATAAAAAAAGAAATTTATGAATATGTTTATGTTGAAGTTAATAAAAAAAAGAAATTTATGAATATGGTTATGTTGAAGTAAACAAAATAAGAAATTTATGAATATGGTTATGTTGAAGTAAATAAAAAAGAAATTTATGAATATGGTTATGTTGAAGTAAATAAAAAAAGAAATTTATGAATATGGTTATGTTGAAATAAATAAAAAAGAAATTTATGCATATGGTTATGTTGAAGTAAATACAAAAGAAATTTATGACTATGGTTATGTTGAAGTAAATAAAAAATATTTATGAATATGGTTATGTTGAAGTAAATAAAAAAAGAAATTTATGAATATGGTTATGTTGAAGTAAATAAAAAAATAAATTTATGAATATGGTTATGTTGAAGTAAATAAAAAAAAGAAATTTATGAATATGGTTATGTTGAAGTAAATAAAAAAAAGAAATTTATGAATATGGTTATGTTGAAGTAAATAAAAAAGAAATTTATGAATATGGTTATGTTGAAGTAAATAAAAAAACAATTATGAATATGGTTATGTTGAAGTAAATAAAAAAGAAATTTATGAATATGGTTATGTTGAAGTAAATAAAAAAAATATTTATGAACATGGTTATGTTGAAGTAAATACAAAAAAGAAATTTATGAATATGGTTATGTTGAAGTAAATAAAAAAAAGAAATTTATGAATATGGTTATGTTGAAGTAAATGAAAAAAAAATTTATGAATATGGTTATGTTGAAGTAAATAAAAAAATAAATTTATGAATATGGTTATGTTGAAGTAAATAAAAAATATTTATGAATATGGTTATGTTGAAGTAAATAAAAAAGAAATTTATGAATACAGTTATTTTTAAGTAAATAAAAAAAGAAATTTATGAATATGGTTATGTTGAAGTAAATAAAAAAATATTTATGAATATGGTTATGTTGAAGTAAATAAAAAAAGAAATTTATGAATATGGTTATGTTGAAGTAAATAAAAAAAAATTATGAATATGGTAATGTTGAAGTAAATAAAAAAATAAAATTTATGAATATGTTTATGTTGAAGTAAATAAAAGAAAAATTATGAATATGGTTATGTTGAAGTAAATAAAAAAATATTTATGAATATGGTTATGTTGAAGTAAATAAAAAAATATTTATGAATATGGTTATGTTGAAGTAAATAAAAAAAAGAAATTTATGAATATGGTTATGTTGAAGTAAATAAAAAAAAGAAATTTATGAATATGGTTCTGTGGAAGTAAATAAAAAAAGAAATTTATGAATATGGGTGTGTTGAAGTAAATACAAAAAAGAAATGTATGAATATGGTTATGTTGAAGTAAATAAAAAATAAATTTATGAATATGGTTATGTTGAAGTAAATAAAAAAAAGAAATTTATGAATATGGTTATGTTTAAGTAAATAAAAAAAAACAATTATGAATATGGTTATGTTGAAGTAAATACAAAAAAGGAATGTATGAATATGGTTATGTTGAAGTAAATAAAAAAAGAAATTTATGAATATGGTTATGTTGAAGTAAATACAAAAAAGAAATTTATGAATATGGTTATGTTGAAGTAAATAAAAAAATACATTTATGAATATGGTTATGTTGAAGTAAATACAAAAAAGAAATTTATGAATATGGTTATGTTGAAGTAAATAAAAAAAGAAATTTATGAATATGGTTATGTTGAAGTAAATACAAAAAAGAAATTTATGAATATGGTTATGTTGAAGTAAATAAAAAAGAAATTTATGAATATGGTTATGTTGAAGTAAATAAAAAAGAAATTTATGAATATGGTTATGTTGAAGTAAATAAAAAAAGAAATTTATGAATATGGTAATGTTCAAGTAAATAAAAAAAGAAATTTATGAATATGGTTATGTTTAAGTAAATAAAAAAAGAAATTTATGAATATGGTTATGTTGAAGTAAATTAAAAAAAAAATTATGAATATGGTTATGTTGAAGTAAATAAAAAAAAAGAAATTTATGGAGATGGTTATGTTGAAGTAAATAAAAATAAATGTATGAATATGGTTATGTTGAAGTAAATAAAAAAAAATTATGAATATGGTTATGTTGAAGTAAATACAAAAAAGAAATTTATGAATATGGTTATGTTGAAGTAAGTAAAAAAGAAATTTATGAATATGGTTATGTTGAAGTAAATAAAAAAGAAATTTATGAATATGGTTATGTTGAAGTAAATAAAAAAAGAAATTTATGAATATGGTTATGTTGAAGTAAATAAAAAAAGAAATTTTTGAATATGGTTATGTTGAAGTAAATACAAAAAATTCGTGAATATGGTTATGTTGAAGTAAATAAAAAAAGAAATTTATGAATATGGTTATGTTGAAGTAAATAAAAAAAGAAATTTATGAATATGGTTATGTTGAAGTAAATAAAAAAGAAATTTATGAATATGGTTTAGTTGAAGAAAATAAAAAAATAAAATTTATGAATATGGTTATGTTGAAGTAAATAAAAAAATATTTATGAATATTGTTATGTCGAAGTAAATAAAAAAAAGAAATTTATGAATATGGTTATGTGGAAGTAAATAAAAAAGAAATTTATGAATATGGTTATGTTGAAGTAAATAAAAAAGACACTTATGAATATGTTTATGTTGAAGTAAATAAAAAAAGAAATTTATGAATATGGTTATGTTTAAGTAAATAAAAAAAAGAAATTTATGAATATGGTTATGTTGAAGTAAATACAAAAAAGAAATGTATGAATATGGTTATGTTGAAGTAAATAAAAAAAGAAATTTATGAATATGGTTATGTTGAAGTAAATACAAAAAAGAAATTTATGAATATGGTTATGTTGAAGTAAATAAAAAAATAAATTTATGAATATGGTTATGTTGAAGTAAATAAAAAAGAAATTTATGAATATGGTTATGTTTAAGTAAATAAAAAAAAAGAAATTTATGAATATGGTTATGTTGAAGTAAATACAAAAAAGACATTTATGAATATGGTTATGTTGAAGTAAATAAAAATAAATTTTTGAATATGGTTATGTTGAAGTAAATAAAAAAATAAATTTATGAATATGGTTATGTTGAAGTAAATAAAAAAGAAATTTATGAATATGGTTATGTTGAAGTAAATAAAAAAAGAAATTTATGAATATGGTTATGTTGAAGTAAATACAAAAAAGAAATTTATGAATATGGTTATGAAGTAAATACAAAAATAAATTTATGAATATGGTTATGTTGAAGTAAATACAAAAAAGAAATTTATGAATATGGTTATGTTGACGTAAATAAAAAAGAAATTTATGAATATGGTTATGTTGAAGTAAATAAAAAAATAAATTCATGAATATGGTTATGTTCAAGTAAATAAAAAAAGAAATTTATGAATATGGTTATGTTTAAGTAAATAAAAAAAGAAATTTATGAATATGGTTATGTTGAAGTAAATAAAAAAAAATTATGAATATGGTTATGTTGAAGTAAATAAAAAAAAGAAATTTATGAATATGGTTATGTTGAAGTAAATAAAAATAAATTTATGAATATGGTTATGTTGAAGTAAATAAAAAAAAATTATTAATATGGTTATGTTGAAGTAAATACAAAAAAGAAATTTATGAATATGGTTATGTGGAAGTAAATAAAAAAAAAATTTATGAATATGGTTATGTTTAAGTAAATAAAAAAAGAAATTTATGAATATGGTTATGTTGAAGTAAATAAAAAAAGAAATTTTTGAATATGGTTATGTTGAAGTAAATACAAAAAATTCGTGAATATGGTTATGTTGAAGTAAATAAAAAAAGAAATTTATGAATATGGTTATGTTGAAGTAAATAAAAAAAGAAATTTATGAATATGGTTATGTTGAAGTAAATAAAAAAGAAATTTATGAATATGGTTAAGTTGAAGTAAATAAAAAAAAGAAATTTATGAATATATTTATGTTGAAGTAAATAAAAAAATATTTATGAATATTGTTATGTCGAAGTAAATAAAAAAAAGAAATTTATGAATATGGTTATGTGGAAGTAAATAAAAAAGAAATTTATGAATATGGTTATGTTGAAGTAAATAAAAAAGACACTTATGAATATGGTTATGTTGAAGTAAATAAAAAAAGAAATTTATGAATATGGTTATGTTTAAGTAAATAAAAAAAAGAAATTTATGAATATGGTTATGTTGAAGTAAATACAAAAAAGAAATGTATGAATATGGTTATGTTGAAGTAAATAAAAAAAGAAATTTATGAATATGGTTATGTTGAAGTAAATACAAAAAAGAAATTTATGAATATGGTTATGTTGAAGTAAATAAAAAAATAAATTTATGAATATGGTTATGTTGAAGTAAATAAAAAAAGAAATTTATGAATATGGTTATTTTTAAGTAAATAAAAAAAAAGAAATTTATGAATATGGTTATGTTGAAGTAAATACAAAAAAGACATTTATGAATATGGTTATGTTGAAGTAAATAAAAATAAATTTATGAATATGGTTATGTTGAAGTAAATAAAAAAAGAAATTTATGAATATGGTTATGTTGAAGTAAATAAAAAAGAAATTTATGAATATGGTTATGTTGAAGTTAATAAAAAAAGAAATTTATGAATATGGTTATGTTGAAGTAAATAAAAAAAAGAAAGTTATGAATATGGTTATGTTGAAGTAAATAAAAAAAAATTATGAATATGGTTATGTTGAAGTAAATAAAAAAAAGAAATTTATGAATATGGTTATGTTGAAGTAAATAAAAAAGAAATTTATGAATATGGTTATGTTGAAGTAAATACAAAAAAAAAAATGAATATGGTTATGTTGAAGTAAATAAAAAAATAAATTTATGAATATGGTTATGTTGAAGTAAATACAAAAAAGAAATTTATGAATATGGTTATGTTTAAGTAAATAAAAAGAAATTTATGAATATGGTTATGTTGAAGTAAATAAAAAAATATTTATGAATATGGTTATGTTGAAGTAAATAAAAAAAGAAATTTATGAATATGGTTAAGTTGAAGTAAATAAAAAATATTTATGAATATGGTTATGTTGAAGTAAATAAAAAAAAGAAATTCATGAATATGTTTATGTTGAAGTAAATAAAATAAAAATTATGAATATGGTTATGTTGAAGTAAATAAAAAATATTTATGAATATGGTTATGTTGAAGTAAATAAAAAAATATTTATGAATATGGTTATGCTGAAGTAAATAAAAAAAGAAACTTATGAATATGGTTATGTTGAAGTAAATAAAAAAAAGAAATTTATGAATATGGTTCTGTTGAAGTAAATAAAAAAAGAAATTTATGAATATGGGTGTGTTGAAGTTAATAAAAAAAAGAAATTTATGAATATGGTTATGTTGAAGTAAATAAAAAAGAAATTTATGAATATGGTTATGTTGAAGTAAATAAAAAAAAGAAATTTATGAATATGGTTATGTTTAAGTAAATAAACAAAAGAAATTTATGAATATGGTTATGTTGAAGTAAATTAAAAAAAACAATTATGAATATGGTTATGTTGAAGTAAATAAAAAAGAAATTTATGAATATGGTTATGTTGAAGTAAATAAAAAAAAGAAATTTATGAATATGGTTATGTTTAAGTAAATAAACAAAAGAAATTTATGAATATGGTTATGTTTAAGTAAATTAAAAAAAACAATTATGAATATGGTTATGTTGAAGTAAATAAAAAAGAAATTTATGAATATGGTTATGTTGAAGTAAATAAAAAAAAGAAATTTATGAATATGGTTATGTTTAAGTAAATAAACAAAAGAAATTTATGAATATGGTTATGTTGAAGTAAATACAAAAAAGAAATTTATGAATATGGTTATGAAGTAAATAAAAAAAGAAATTTATGAATATGGTTATGTTTAAGTAAATAAACAAAAGAAATTTATGAATACGGTTATGTTGAAGTAAATACAAAAAAGGAATGTATGAATATGGTTATGTTGAAGTAAATAAAAAGAGAAATTTATGAATATGGTTATGTTGAAGTAAATACAAAAAAGAAATTTATGAATATGGTTATGAAGTAAATAAAAAAAGAAATTTATGAATATGGTTATGTTGAAGTAAATACAAAAAAGAAATTTATGAATATGGTTATGTTGAAGTAAATAAGAAAGAAATTTATGATTATGGTTATGTTGAAGTAAATAAAAAAATAAATTTATGAATATGGTTATGTTCAAGTAAATAAAAAAAGAAATTTATGAATATGGTTATGTTTAAGTAAATAAAAAAAATAAATTTATGAATATGGTTATGTTGAAGTAAATAAAAAAAATTATGAATATGGTTATGTTGAAGTAAATAAAAAAAGAAATTTATGAATATGGTTATGTTGAAGTAAATTAAAATAAATTTATGAATATGGTTCTGTTGAAGTAAATAAAAAAAAATTAGGAATATGGTTATGTTGAAGTAAATACAAAAAAGAAATTTATGAATATGGTTATGTTGAAGTAAATAAAAATAAATTTATGAATATGGTTATGTTGATGTAAATAAAAAAATAAATTTATGAATATGGTTATGTTGAAGTAAATAAAAAAAGAAATTTTTGAATATGGTTATGTTGAAGTAAATAAAAAAAATTCGTGAATATGGTTATGTTGAAGTAAATAAAAAAAGAAATTTATGAATATGGTTATGTTGAAGTAAATAAAAAAAAATTATGAATATTGTTATGTCGAAGTAAATAAAAAAAAGAAATTTATGAATATGGTTATGTGGAAGTAAATAAAAAAGAAATTTATGAATATGGTTATGTTTAAGTAAATAAAAGAGACACTTATGAATATGTTTATGTTGAAGTAAATAAAAAAAGAAATTTATGAATATGGTTATGTTTAAGTAAATACAAAAAATAAATTTATGAATATGGTTATGTTGAAGTAAATACAAAAAATTCGTGAATATGGTTATGTTGAAGTAAATAAAAAAAGAAATTTATGAATATGGTTATGTTGAAGTAAATAAAAAAAGAAATTTCTAAATATGGTTATGTTGAAGTAAATAAAAAAGAAATTTATGAATATGGTTAAGTTGAAGTAAATAAAAAAGAAATTTATGAATATGGTTATGTTGAAGTAAATAAAAAAATATTTATGAATATTGTTATGTCGAAGTAAATAAAAAAAAGAAATTTATGAATATGGTTATGTGGAAGTAAATAAAAAAGAAATTTATGAATATGGTTATGTTGAAGTAAATAAAAAATACACTTATGAATATGTTTATGTTGAAGTAAATAAAAAAAGAAATTTATGAATATGGTTATGTTTAAGTAAATAAAAAAAATAAATTTATGAATATGGTTATGTTGAAGTAAATACAAAAAAGAAATGTATGAATATGGTTATGTTGAAGTAAATAAAAAAAGAAATTTATGAATATGGTTATGTTGAAGTAAATACAAAAAAGAAATTTATGAATATGGTTATGTTGAAGTAAATAAAAAAAGAAATTTATGAATATGGTTATGTTGAAGTAAATACAAAAAGAAATTTATGAATATGGTTATGTTGAAGTAAATACAAAAAAGAAATTTATGAATATGGTTATGTTGAAGTAAATAAAAAAATAAATTTATGAATATGGTTATGTTCAAGTAAATAAAAAAATAAATTTATGAATATGGTTATGTTTAAGTAAATAAAAAAAATAAATTTATGAATATGGTTATGTTGAAGTAAATACAAAAAAGAAATGTATGAATATGGTTATGTTGAAGTAAATAAAAAAAGAAATTTATGAATATGGTTATGTTGAAGTAAATACAAAAAAGAAATTTATGAATATGGTTATGTTGAAGTAAATAAAAAAAGAAATTTATGAATATGGTTATGTTGAAGTAAATACAAAAAGAAATTTATGAATATGGTTATGTTGAAGTAAATAAAAAAAGAAATTTATGAATATGGTTATGTTGAAGTAAATAAAAAAAGAAATTTATGAATATGGTTATGTTGAAGTAAATAAAAAATATTTATGAATATGGTTATGTTGAAGTAAATAAAAAAAAGAAATTTATGAATATGTTTATGTTGAAGTAAATAAAAGAAAAATTATGAATATGGTTATGTTGAAGTAAATAAAAAAATATTTATGAATATGGTTATGTTGAAGTAAATAAAAAAATATTTATGAATATGGTTATGTTGAAGTAAATAAAAAAAAGAAATGTATGAATATGGTTCTGTTGAAGTAAATAAAAAAAGAAATTTATGAATATGGGTGTGTTGAAGAAAATACAAAAAAGAAATTTATGAATATGGTTATGTTGAAGTAAATAAAAAAGAAATTTATGAATATGGTTATGTTGAAGTAAAAAAAAAAGAAATTTATGAATATGGTTATGTTGAAGTAAATAAAAAAAGAAATTTATGAATATGGTTATGTTGAAGTAAATAAACAAGAAAGTTATGAATATGGTTATGTTGAAGTAAATAAAAAAAGAAATTTATGAATATGGATATGTTGAAGTAAATAAAAAAAACAATTATGAATATGGTTATGTTGAAGTAAATAAACAAGAAAGTTATGAATATGGTTATGTTGAAGTAAAAAAAAAAGAAATTTATGAATATGTTTATGTTGAAGTAAATAAAAAAAAGAAATTTATGAATATGGTTATGTTTAAGTAAATAAAAAAAACAATTATGAATATGGTTATGTTGAAGTAAATAAAAAAATAAATTTATGAATATGGTTATGTTGAAGTAAATAAAAAAAAGAAATTTATGAATATGGTTATGTTTAAGTAAATAAACAAAAGAAATTTATGAATATGGTTATGTTGAAGTAAATACAAAAAAGAAATTTATGAATATGGTTATGAAGTAAATAAAAAAAGAAATTTATGAATATGGTTATGTTGAAGTAAATAAACAAAAGAAATTTATGAATACGGTTATGTTGAAGTAAATACAAAAAAGGAATGTATGAATATGGTTATGTTGAAGTAAATAAAAAAAGAAATTTATGAATATGGTTATGTTGAAGTAAATACAAAAAAGAAATTTATGAATATGGTTATTAAGTAAATAAAAAAAGAAATTTATGAATATGGTTATGTTGAAGTAAATACAAAAAAGAAATTTATGAATATGGTTATGTTGAAGTAAATAAAAAAGAAATTTATGATTATGGTTATGTTGAAGTAAATAAAAAAATAAATTTATGAATATGGTTATGTTCAAGTAAATAAAAAAATAAATTTATGAATATGGTTATGTTTAAGTAAATAAAAAAAATAAATTTATGAATATGGTTATGTTGAAGTAAATAAAAAAGAAATTTATGAATATGGTTATGTTGAAGTAAATAAAAAAAATTCGTGAATATGGTTATGTTGAAGTAAATAAAAAAAGAAATTTATGAATATGGTTATGTTGAAATAAATAAAATAAAAAATTTATGAATATGGTTATGTTGAAGTAAATAAAAAAGAAATTTATGAATATGGTTATGTTGAAGTAAATAAAAAAGAAATGTATGAATATGGTTATGTTGAAGTAAATAAAAAAGAAACTTATGAATATGTTTATGTTGAAGTAAATAAAAAAAGAAATTTATGAATATGGTTATGTTGAAGTAAATAAAAAAGAAAGTTATGAATATGGTTATGTTGAAGTAAATAAGAAAGAAATTTATGAATATGGTTATTTTGAAATAAATAAAAAAAAAATTATGTATATGGTTATGTTGAAGTAAATAAAAAAGAAATTTATGAATATGGTTATGT
This sequence comes from Euprymna scolopes, assembly GCF_053919585.1. NCBI lineage: Eukaryota > Metazoa > Mollusca > Cephalopoda > Sepiida > Sepiolidae > Euprymna > Euprymna scolopes. Next base: position 46,293,381 of record NC_136527.1, on the reverse strand, counting down.
TGAAGTAAATAAAAAATAAATTCATGAATATGGTTATGTTGAAGTCAATAAAAAAGAAAGTTATGAATATGGTTATGTTGAAGTAAATAAAAATAAATTTATGAATATGGTTATGTTGAAGTAAATAAAAAAAGAAATTTATGAATATGGTTATGTTGAAGTAAATAAAAAAAGAAATTTATGAATATGGTTTTGTTGAAGTTAATAAAAAAAGAAATTTATGAATATGGTTATGTTGAAGTAAATAAAAAAAGAATAAAGACAAAAATGAAAAAAAATTACATATACTGAAAGGCTAGGTGACTTATGTAATACATTCGACACTGATTTTAAATGTTGTGCAATGTTTTTTGTTGGTTATTTTAGTGTTATGATTGTGTTTTATTGATTTAAAAAAGAATATATATGTATATATATTATTGATTGTTGGACAGTTTCATTATTTTTTTTGTTTTGTATTGTAATAATTGTTTTGTTGAATTATGAAAACAGAAGTGTAAATTGATGGGATGCTAGAGAACGTTTAGAAGGAAGGGAATGAAAAAATATTAGTGAATATTTCTTTGAAAATAGAAAGGGGAAGGATATTGTGTGTTGAACGTGCACACACACAAGGCAAAACATGACAACTCGTAACGCATGGAATGATGGGGTCAGGTTTTCAGTATTATATCGTCAGTGGTAGAAAGGTCAACTATTTGACAAAGGAAGAAAGAAGCTTACAATAAACATTGCAAATCTGTGGCTCAATCCATACTAGCTTAGAATATCAATAACATATCTCAGAGAATATTGATCCATTTTAACAGTGATCATATCACTCTAGGACTATCACAGTTTATGACAAATCAAATGCAGTTCATCCACTTATGAAAACCCCATTAATAATAATTCCAATCTTTTCATCTATCAAAGTTAATGTCTCCCAAAATACGAAATAGTGTAATTTTATGTCACCTTTACTTTTCGAAACAGAATTGAAGTTAAAGTGTACTATAACAGTCCAGTAAGTAAATATTCGACAAGTGTTATTTTTACAATGTTTTCATGATAAATAAATGAAGATGAGAACAGTAGTCTTAATAATCTAAATAATACAAAGAATCATTCCTCATCTAAAAAATTCAGAACCATAATATTGTAATTTGTTTAATAATCATGATTATTTTTTTTAAATTCATTAATTTGTAAGGTTTGTTGATTTGGTCAATGTCTAGAATCTTTCCAAACCCCCAAATGCTTTACAATGATGACTTTTATAAGTTTTTGTGAGAGTGCTGAACACGAATATTTACTTCAAAAAATGATACAGAGAAACAGTTGTCATCATATTAAAAATTTAATTTATCAAAAAGTGAAAGATCACATTTATGAATTAAACGTAAAACGAGCACCCACTTCATGGCCACCTGGGGAAGGGATCATTTTTTCCTTAGTTTTTTAGCAACAAATATTTTTCGTTTTCTTTTCTGAATTTCCTCTTTCAATAAAGACACAAGGATATTTAAGAACAAAAATAAAGTATGATCTGTATACAGATAACTGTAATTCCTTATGTTGTCAGTAGTGACAATTTGTGTATGTGCAAATGCGCACATATGCAACAAGCAAGTAGGTTTCTAAATATTAATCAAATGTAATTCCTTATGTTATCGGTGGTGGTCAATTCTGCATGTGCAAGTGCATACTAAATTGGCCACCACTGATAACAAACAATTACATTTTTAATATCCAGACACTTACTTGTTTGCAGCAAATTTAAATGTGATATTCGTTTTCAGCATACCCGAAAACCTAAGAAGTTGTAATATTAAAGATGATTGTTAATGTGAAAAGCATATAACAATTAACCGAAACGGCTTTCAGGCAGACCAACAAAACAAATAAAAAATTATCACCATGTGGCCAGAAAGTGGGGGCTTACTTTATATTAAATTTATATAGAAAATGTGAGAGAAAAAAGTTAAACTCACCTGACATGAGGAGATTGATGATCGGGCCAAAAACCGGTGACGTTTGACTCTTGCTTATATTTACTGCTGCTGCTTCTGATGGAAGTGTTTGCATATGAATGACTGTTACTATTTAAAGGATTGCTTCCATTGGGGCAGGGTGTGCTTAGATGATGGAAACTTTCAGTAGACGTTATTTATTTCTGATAATAAGAATACAGACGTACAGGTTGGTCTCCTAGCCTCGTGTTTCTTGATTCCTGATCACAGCGGGGGATCACGATCTTGAAAAATTTTTGCAAGGGTTGTCCCCAGCCCAACTCTGATCTGCCTACTTTCTATTGGTGTCAGACAATTTTCGAAAAAACAACTGATTCGCACTTTTTGAAAAAGTAATTTCTTCATATCATAGAGAATAATTTTCTGTGACACTTTTGAAGTATATATTCATTTGTAGCACACCTGAAAAACAATATAATATACCGCTGAAAAAAATGAAAAATCAAAAGATAATTTTTTTTACTTTAAACTTGTGAAACAGTTCAAAACATATAAAATTTAGAAAATTATTAATTTTGTTTTGGTAAACGATAAAAAAAAGTTGTTTTATATGGTTAAGTCAATATTGAAAACAAAAAACAATCGACATTGAAAAGTTTTCAACGATTCAACATTTTCATTAAGATTATTCGTTCAGTAACTGTAGTTATCTCCCTTACATTTTTAATGTATTCTGCAAATGAGCAAAAATCGATACTAAATTCATGTAGTAATACTTACATTTTTGTTTTATAAGAAGTGACCCCTCCCCATTACAGAGGTCCACCTGTTCTGAGACTGCTTTATTCTTCAAGCTATTTCAGCGATGGCCAACGCTGGCTTAAGCAACATGATTAAGCCTTTTAATGGCGACGGTGATGTGGTGGCGTGGCTTAAAAAAGTGGACCTTGTGGCAAGGATTCAAAACTTGGACGATGTGGCTGCAGTAATCCCACTGTTTCTAGAAGGGGATGCACTGGCCCTCTATTTTTCGCTCAGCAAGTGAGAACAGGATGATGCAGACGCCATCAAGACTGATCGAAGCTTTTGCAGAGTGACCTTTCGAGGCCTTTAATAGTTTGAAGGAGAATAGGTGGACTGGTGAATCTGTTGATGTCTACACAAACGAGATAAGGAGATTGATTAAGTTGTCAGGCATCAGAGGACACACCATGAATCATGTAGTCAAAATGACATTCATTACCGGGTTCCCGGAAGAGATATTGAAACGCTTGCAGCAGGTCCCAGGAGTGGAGATGCTGGATGTGAGTGAGCTGCTAAAAACTGCAAAGATCTTAGTGAGCACCTAGCCCACGGAGTCTGGAGGGACAACAGCAATTGTACAGCAGGATGTGGGCAGGAGTCTGCCAGATCTGAGGGTGGCATGCTTTGAATGTGGGGGACCACACATGAGAAGAGACTGCAGGAAGTTCTTGCAACGGACAGTATGTTACAAATGCAATTGGAGAGGCCATTTAGCGGTGAAATGCATGAGCTCAGGAAACTGGCAAGGGGAAGCCAGCGCGCCAGCAGCTGCCCCGATTCGGGAATAGTGGCGCACTCGCAGCAGATGCCCAAGCAGAAGATCGTAGTGGAAGGACGGAGAGTTATGGCCCTGATCGACACTGGCTGTGCCACTACCATGGTGCACACAACCCTGGTTGGAAAGTAGAAAGGGAAGGGTGAAGTAATGGCATTCAATGGGTTGCGAGTGAAGTGTCGATGGAGGAAGACCGTCACTATTGCTGAACACCGGATGAGGGTCCATGCAATTGTCACCGATCATCTGGTGCTTGGCGTCCAAGCCATCATTGGAATGGATGTTATATGCCAACTTGGAGGTGTTACCATCACATGTAACAACGTGAGGTTTGGACTAGCTCTGTGCGCAGTGACAGAGCAAGCCTCCCGGAGGGACCAACATGGCCGGGGAGGAAAGAAAAATATCTATCAAAAATCAGGACTTCTGAGCCAAATTCGATGGAGAACGGTGGACGGTGAAGTGGGCCTGGAAACATCAAGCACCATCACTGACAAACAGGGTGGTGTGCTACACTAATTTGCTTAGAGGAGGGGCGAGAAAGGAGTTTGAACAAAAAGTGGTCCGATGGATTGAGGAGGGTATACTGCTGCCTTGGACGGATAACCTTGACTCGGGCATTTTTCCATTGATGGCCGTTCTGCAACCAACTAAAGGGAAAGTAAGACCAGTCCTGAATTTCTGAGAGCTGAACCAACATGTTAAGTGCCATACTGGAGGCGACACCATAGATGTGTGCTGTGAGACCATTAGAGAATGGAGGTAGATGAATGGCACGTCTACATTGGTAGATCTAAAATCTGCCTATTTGCAACTCCACATTGCCAAGAAGCTCTAGAAATTTCAGTTAGTCAGGTACAAAGGCAAAACCTACTGCTTTATGCAAGTGGGGTTCGGGTTGAATTCGGCACCCAAGATCATGTCAACTATCCTCAGAAAGATTCTAGAGACAATGGGAAAAGGAGATGGGGCAGTGAATTCATACATAAACGACATTCTGGTGAATGAGACTCTGGTAACTGCCAAGGAGGTGGTGGCTTATTAGAAGAGGTTTGGGTTGGTCGCCAAAGCGCCTGAAAAATTAGATGGCGGGGCTGCTTTGAGGCTAAGGCTGAAACGAGGTTCGTTGGGCAGTCTAGAGTTTTGCAGGGGAAACGAGATTCTGCAACTGAAGCAAGAGCTCAACAGACGGGAACTTTTTTCCCTATGCGGGAAGTTGATCGGACATTACCCCGTTGCTAGCTGGCTTAGATCAGCATGCAGCTACATAAAGAGGCATGCTGAAGGAAGAGAATGGAATGATAAAGTGGGAGGAAGAACGGTCGCCATGATGGAAGAGCTCCTGAAAGAAGCGGAATGGCAAGACCCAGTCCGGGGAACCTGGAACGTACTGCGAACATTGGATGGAGTCGTGTGGTGTGATGCAAGCAGCATTGCAACAGGGGTCGTTTTGGAAGTTGAAGGAGTGGTTGCAGAAGATGCGACCTGGTTAAGGATAAAAATGATGTCAGCAACATCAATGTAGTGGAATTAGATGCGGTAATCAAAGGGTCAATCTGGCCTTGAAATGGGGACTACGTGACATCTGCATCAAAACAGACTCTGCCATGGTGTTTGCTTGGCTAAAGTCCCTCATTTCAAGCGAAAAAAGGATAAGAACGAAAGGGGCAGCAGAGATGTTAGTGAAGCGCAGGTTTGGGATGCTAGCTGAGCTGATGCAGGAGTTTTGTTTGAAGCTTCGCATAGACATGGTGGCTTCTGAGAAGAACCGAGCAGATGCTCTCACGAGAGTGAAGAGTTGGCTTTTGCGAAAGAAAGATGTTGTTGCTGCATCGGATCTAGATGATGTTGGCGTGCGAGAGCTGCACAATCTGCACCATATGGGGGTAGAGAGGACGTGGTATTTGGTGAAGAAAGTCGACCCGAGTGTCACCAAGGAGCAAGTGAGGCAAGTGGTCAGGACATTTGACAGATGTCAGTCGATTGATCCTGCTCCAAGCACACATGAAGCTGGCCAATTGGAGGTGAGTGGGACCTGGGAGAGACTGGCATGCGATGTCACCCATTACAGGGGTGGACTTTACCTGACCATGATTGACTATGGGCCCGGGCAATTTGCCCTATGGAAGAAGCTACGTGGAGGAACAGACAATGAAATAGCGGCAATCCTTGATGAGGTGTTTTTGGAGCGAGGTCCCATGGAAGAGTTGTTAACCGACAATGGGACCGCATTCAAGTCAGTAGCAGTGACGGAAGTAATGAGGAGGTGAAATATCGAACAATTTTTCAGAGCTGCCTACAGACCCAGTGACAACGGGATCGAGAGAAACCATGCACCATAAAGGCAGTTGCGGAGAGAGGAGGCACCTCACCTGAGCAAGCCGTTTACTGGTATAATATGTTACCTAGATTGGGACAAGTGCCAGAGACGGTTCTGCAACTGTCAACGTTCACATATTCCTGGAGACATCCAAGGGTTGAGCTGGCAAGCAGAGAGGCAGAGGCCACAGGGACCATTAAACTCAGGGATGAGGTATGGGTGAAGCCACTGAGGGCGCGCTGCACCACACAATGGAGTAGAGGTCGCATGACTGGGAGGAACACTAGAAACAACATCAGGGTGGATGGAGTACCGAGGCATATTCTCAACATCAAAGCAGTGGAAGGTGAAGCAATCGAGGGGAATGTGCAGCAACAGGAGGAGGACGAGACACCTTAGAGGCCAAGTAGAGAGAGGAGACCACAACAGTGAATGAGAGACTACGAAATATGATCAGGGAGGCATGTGGTTAGAAGCTAAGAAAAAACAAGTCTTACCGTGGGTGCTTAGCGAGTGAGTTCAGGTCGAGAAAAGGAAATTGTGTGTGCATGAAGCTGGAAACTACAAAATGAGCTTCATTTCTCGGTGCTGAGCGATTCCAGATCGGGCAGGAGAGTACACACTTCGGCAGTATATAGACTGAAATTATAATCCTTTTTTGTGTGTAAGAAGTGACCCCCCCCCCATTACAGAGGTCCGCCTTTTCTGAGACTGCTTTATTCTTCACATTCAAGATGACGAACGGAAGAGCAAGTTCGCAGAAAACAAAATTGAAGAGGAAAAATAAAAAAAGAAATTATTTCGAAATAGAGCGGATTATTTGGTGAATATCACGGATAAAATTAATATTATTTTAGTTAACGTTTTAATATTTACATGAGAGAGAACAGATTACAAGTTTCATCTTTATTAATTTTCTAATTTGTTAATGGCGGAAACTGATAGGTGAACAAAGTTTTGAAAGCTGCCTTATCGTATTTATTGTGCATTTCCGATTATTTTTCTTAATTGTATTTGAAAGATTAAAGTCTAAAGTTAATCTCTGCATCGAATAAAATTACACGTGACAGAAGTTTATGATGAAAAATATTTTCATGATAGCTTCAAATATAATTAGTAAAGTCTTAAGAATTAAAAAAATATATATAGTTTTATTATCCCCTCAAAGTGAGAGTTTAGTGGTAGATCTAGCTTTGCACAATAAAAACAAGAGACAACACGTCGCGCATAAGTTCTACAGAAGCCCCAAAATGTAAGAAAGTCGATTTTATTTTATACCTAGAAGGGGAGGGCGAGGAGCCCAGCTTTGCCCCGCCGTTAAATATGCTTAAATATAATATTTTAAATTTGTCCAGATTTCGTATATATGATTATAGAGTCGTGATGTCAGAAGTAATAAAAAATGTATTTGGGTGTCATCAGCTAGAATCGAAACCAAAATCAAAACTGTAGCATTCAAAGCTGGTGACGTTACCACTGTACAAACGTAACATGCATATGAACTGATTAAAAATAAACGAAGATGATTTTACAAAATGTATAACGATTTTTTTTTAAATTTTGACCCTATAGAAGTCATGGAAGTGGTGCCAATTTCTAAAAACTGACCGTGGAGTCACTAACTTCTAAGGGTGTGTCTCTGTGTTCACCCATTCATAATCGCGATCTATCAATTTTTAAGACCGATATTGCAGGTGCAGGAATCGCTTGAAGTCGAAAGTAGTAGAGTATCTGCAGGACCATTAAAGGTAAATTTAACAAGATTATTGACTAATAGAAGGTTTCCACCAAGGCACATCCTCACATACATAACATAAAAATATAGAAATAACTCCCGAAAATAATGACACTTGATAAAGAACTCGAGGTACTGGTCGCGATTAGAGTTCCCTGCCGAACACCCTAAAAAAACACTAACTTCTCCCTACGCATGAGCAAAGGACATGTTTTAGTTGCCATAGTAACTAAACGATCATGAATTTTTATCGACTTTGTTTTACTGTTTATGAATATTGAAACAAAAGACATTACTACACATTTATTAATAATATCTCACTTTTAATCACTTTTATCGACTTTTTTTTTACTGTTTTACTGTTTATGTGTCACTTTTATCGACTTTTTCTTTTCTTTTTTAAATAGCATTTTCTTTTTTAAATGACGTTTTTACTGTTTATGTCTCACTTTTATCGACTTTTTCTTTTCTTTTGTTAATAGCATTTTCTTAAAATGAATATTAAAATAATTTCCCAACTTTTTTCATTTCTATGTGTTTTTAGTTTTATGTGTTGAATGAAACTTTTTTTTTTTTTTCATTACAACAATAGTTATCGACCCCGGTTCTTTGGCTGACAAACGACATCTGTCGGCGGTTCTTGAAACTAAATTACACGCATTCGCTTCATGTTACTGACATGCAGAAGTGCCAATGGTGCCATAGGTGTTATTGTAAATTAACACTCTTAGCTAATTCCGTAAAATGAGATTCTACTTTTTAGGCGAATTTGCATAATATCTCACTTTTATCGCCTTTGTTTATTGTTGTAATGAAAAATAAAAGTTTCATTCAACACACAAAACTAAAAACACATAGTAATGATAAATGATTTATTTTATTCATTAAATGAAAAAAGTTAAAAATTAAAAAAATAGTTGTTTATATGCGCATGTAAAAATGTTTGTACAAGTGGGAAATTATTTTAATATTCATTTTAAGAAAATGCTATTAAAAAAGAAAAAAGTCGATAAAAGTGAGACAAACGGTAAAACGTAGTCATTTAAAAAAAGAAAATACTATTTAAAAAAGAAAAGAAAAAGTCGATAAAAGTGAATGAATGGTGCGAAAATAACATTGATTAAACGGAAGTAAATTTATTATTCTATCACCATTTTGTGGTACTAGTGCACTTATTGATCCGTGCTGAAATAATGTTATCATTTAAAAAGCCATTCTTAACATGGGGAGGGTGCAAATTCGCCTAAAAAAGTAGAATATCATTTTACGGAATTAGCTAAGAGTGTTAATTTACAATAACACCTATGGCACCATTGGCACTTCTGTATGTCAGTAACATGAAGCGAATGTGTGTAATTTAGTTTCAAGAACCGCCGACAGATGTCGTTTGTCAGCCAAAGAACCGGGGTCGATGACTATTGTTGTAATGAAAAAAAAAAGTTTCATTCAACACACAAAACTAAAAACACATAGAAATGAAAAAAGTTGGGAAATTATTTAAAATATTCATTTTAAGAAAATGCTATTAAAAAAGAAAAGAAAAAGTCGATAAAAGTGACACATAAACAGTAAAAAAAAAGTCGATAAAAGTGATTAAAAGTGAGATATTATTAATAAATGTGTAGTAATGTCTTTTATTTCAATGTTCATAAACAGTAAAACAAAGTCGATAAAAATTCATGATCGTTTAGTTACTATGGCAACTAAAACATGCCCTTTGCTCATGCGTAGGGAGAAGTTAGTGTTTTTTTTAGGGTGTCCGGCAGGGAACTCTAATCGCGACCAGTACCGAACTCGAAATCACTGTATTAAGATGAAATAACAAACTTATTTATGTGTTAAGAATATTAATTCACATCGTTCAAACGTAAATGTTTTCTTGTAACGAGTGTTCATTATGCAGGCTTAGTTAAATGAGGATCTCGTGAGAATAGCATGAAGTTTAAGATTACTGATTTTTATGAACAGTGTCTCACGTGACTTGAAATGAATGTGGATATTTTCTGAGAGGACGTAAACCATGTAAGCGAATGTGTTGTGATAATTGTTATCATTAAAACCACATTAAATATTTTTGATATTATTTTTTGTGAAAATATTGAATGAATATTGCTAATCGTAATGTTCCTGAAATATTAAAAGTATTTTTAATTGTTAACATCTACAATGTTTTATTTTTATATAAAAAAGCAAACAGAAATTCATGCGTTATTTTTAATTTAAAAAGACAATAATTTGTGATTTTAGTCATCATATCGGTATCACTGGACACATGTATCCATAAAAATAAAACTGAGTTTTTAAAGAAAAGGACATAATAAAATCCATTCAATAATTAAACTGAAAGAAACAAAAACAAACAAACGAAAAAACATTGTTGAGAACACAAAGAGAAAAGATAAGTCGTATGCGTAAGGAAATGAACAACACAAATAGAAGTAAGGGGGTCGGACATGTGGGTAAAGAAAATAAACAAAGTTCGTAGTTAAGATGAAATAATATAAAAAAAATAATGTTAAAAATATTAAAAAGTGTCTTTAAGAAGGAGATATATAATGTTTCTTACCGGAGATGACTTAAAACGGCGAAGGACAACAGAAGATAAAAGATAGTGTCATGTGCACTGTGCAGTGAGATTTTCAAAACCCGCTAGATTGGGGACATAGAATCTCCAGAAAATCACTAGATTTTTTACTTTTCATAACCGAGATTTAGAAAACCCGCTAGATTAACAAAAAAATCTCTAAAAAAAAAAAAAAAAAAAAAAAAAAAAGAAACACTAGATTTTAACTTCGTACCTTATATATAAATTTAGTCGTTATGCAATAGGTTTCTAAATAATAAATAATAACATTATTATTTCAGTCCAATCAGTATGCTTCATAAGTACCATACATTTTTTTGGGTTTTTTTTTCCTAGGCATCACCATTTATCAAGGCCCAGGGGCCACTCGAGGATAAGGGTTAAAGAGTGTACAGTAATCAATTGGACAATATAGTAATTGTGACAATTACTAATTACTAATTGTCAGTAATGGAAATTCAGTAAATTTGTTAACTGAAGGTGAACGGCTTATCAAGAACTTGCTTACATTGGACTTGAAGACAACCATATTGTAGTCAGCTGGAAAGCAGGAAAACGGAAGACAGTTTCACAGGCGTGCAAGTTTGACGAAGGGGGGGGGCTTAGATTGAAGTTGAACTTCAATCTATGTCGAGCGAGCACTTGCCACGAAAATAACGACAAAGCAAAGACAAACTTGCTACATTTCTTCTGTCAAATAAAAAAAACATTGTTGAGAACACAAAGAGAAAAGATAAGAATCGAGAAGTTATAAAAGGCTTTACCCTTTTCATTTTTCTTCCTTTGAAGATTGTAACAAAAATGTAGTAGGCAAAAAAAAAATAAATGTTCTGGCAGCAACAGTACAACTTCAAAATAGTCAATATCGCCCACCTCCAGAAGAGAGGGAATTCCTGTCCGTGATAACCGTGGTAAAAGAAGACACACTCCAATCGCCAGAAACACCCACACACACAATTTGCAGGACACTCCCGACTTGTCTCTAGCCTCCTCCTTTTATAATGGCCGAGAATTATCCATTTGCATAATCACATGAGAAAGAAACGTGATTTTCCGAGAGTTGCATGGCGTAAACGCTAATAAAAAACCCCGGACGCCATCTTGGAATTCTCTTTTTCCCCCCAACCGGTGACACAACAGACGTACCCGAGGTAAGCTCTTTTTCCCCTCATTTTAGTTATTGCTATTTCTGCTACACTCCCCCCTGATCTCATGATCACAAATGGGGCAGGGGGGCAGTCGTCTCTGTCTGGTACTTCTCCGAAGAACCGGAGGCAGCACTTCCTCCCTGCCATCCTCCTCATCGCCATTAGTGCCACCAGTCTGCTCCATAGGCGGTGTTTCACAATCAGGGCAGGGGGGCAGTATTCGTCTCTGTCGGGTACTCCTTCGTAAAGGCAAGACGGGTGGTCCTTCCTCCGCTTCTTCAGTATGCACATTATATGGCTCAAAATCCTCTCCGTCGTCCTGCATCATACTCTCTGTCTTTTCAGAAGACATCATACTGTCTGAGTCTCCCTCTTCCTCCGATGTAACAACATAATGGCGAGGGTGCAAATCCTTCACGTGACGAGGCACACCGTCCACCAAAATCGACTGAGGGCTGATCACCTTGGTCACCTCACCCTTGCCGAACCTCGTGGTACATCGATTTTGCGATCTTTTGACCCATACGCGATCTCCAACCTGGTAAAAGCTGTTCTTGGGACCTGGGGACGCAGTTGCGAGATTGGTCTCCTTTACTCGAACTTCGTATTGATAAATCCTGTTGGCAGGCGCAGTGGAGGGAGATGTGTCGTCTCTTGGTGTGATGTTATACCAGTAGACAGCCTCCTGTATGGGACAATACATTCTAGCCACTATTCGATTCACTGTACGGTGACATCGCTCCGCTATGCCATTCCCGGCTGGAGCGTATGCACAACGGAATCGCAAGTGAACTCCCCATTTACATGCAAATGCTTGAAACATATTGCTGCAGAAAGCTGTGTTATTGTCTAAAAGGAGTTCATGCTGCGCGCCATGCTCGAGGAACACTGCCTCCAACTGATGAATCACGCTTGCCGAGTCCTGCCTTGCCAATTTCCTCCAAATGGAGAAACGCGATGGACCACAGTCTGTTAAAGTTAAAAAATGGAAGGTGCCATAATGCGTGATATCCATTCCAATTCTCTGCCAATTCTCATTAACTTCCAGCTTTCCCTTTTCCCACCTGACTAGCGCTGGGTCAATGGACTGACATTCCTCGCATTTCTGTATGACCGTTCTGACAGTTGCTTTTGTCGTGGTTGGACATCTCCTGACAAAGTAGGTAGTGCGTCGCACCTCCGGATGTCCACTATCTTTGTGAATAGCCATAATTTGACTCTCATCCAGCTCGTCTGTGTGGACCGCGCCTATCACTGGGTCAAGACCGTTTTTCTTTTTCATTGCCTCAAACCATCGCTGTGGCACTCGGGTCAGTCGGTCAGCAATGTTTCGTGCTGATGGAACCAGCGTCACATCCACTGTCAGCCCGTACTCTTTCACGAGCTCCTTAAGAGTGCTTAATCGCCTCCTAATAAGCATCTCGCTTGCTGCTTTGGTGCGTACTCGCGCTTTTCCAGTTAGCGTGTCCGAGACCCAATGGTATACGCAAACAGAATCTGTCTTTATGTGTAGCACCTTGCTCTGCCACTGGAGAGCCAAATTGATGCCTTTCAATACGGCATCCAGTTCAGCCAAGTTGATATGTTGAGAGTCATCTTCAGGTCGCAGCCAACATGCATCTTCCAACACAGTTTCACACATCTCCAAGGCTGCCCCAGTTGGCAGTATTTTTGCGAACAGTTGGCTGAGATGGCGGAAATTTTCTGTTTCTATGTCTATCCTTGTAGCCATGTCACTAGTAAGGGTGCTGGAGGTAAACGTTTTGTCTGGGCTGACGTTATCCGCCTGATAGTCAGGGACCCGAACCTTGGATTAACCACTAAGGAGGCTGTCCTATCAGCAGGTGCAAAGTACTGGGGCTGCTGTATTGCCATTTGGTGAATGGATTCTGGACCATGCAGTAGCTTCTGGTGGGGCCTCTCGATGCCATACTAGTGGGTAATTGTTACGGCTTTACCTTATCATTAACTACAAATAAAAAAAAAATAAAAAATTCTTCGTTTCTTTTTCTCTCTTAATTTCCCCTCTCTGTCCTGCTCTAAGTAAATCTGTCGACCTAGTCCACAAATTCCAAAATTTCATCATGACAAGTTTCAAGAAAAAATACACGATTAAACCCGGTTCCCCAACTTCCAACGTAGACCCCTACTACCATGTCTCCTTCTCCAACATCAGGGGTCTTCGTTCTAACCTTCCAGAGGTTGAAACCCAATTACAGGAGACTAAACCAGACCTTTTATTTTTAAGTGAAACTGGCATTGGACAGGCTATTTCCCTAGATGAGTTTGCAATTTCAGGATACTCTAACTTAACTTCTAAATCTGACCCCCAAGATCGCCATGGGCATGGAATATGTGCCTATATTAAAGATAGCTTTCCATGTGGGAGGGACATCTCCAGGGAAGATCCTAACTTACCCTATATGTGCTTCCGGGTTGCTTTAGCTCACACTACTGCATTTATATTTACTCTCTATCGCCCCCACAACAGTGGAGTTACTATCTTTCAAAGCATATCTGAGAAAATTGACCAAGTCCTTTCTACTTATCCTTCAGCTAACATTCACGTATGTGGAGACTTCAATGTTCACAACGTTGAATGGTTGACCCACTCAAACAAGACCGATGATGAGGGGAGGTTCTGTCATGATTTCTCCATTGCCTATGACCTCACTCAGATTGTTCAGGAACCTACCCGTGTGCCCGATAATGATGGCCAGTATGCGAGCCTACTAGACCTTTTTCTCACAACTTGCCCTGAACTATGTTCAGTTTCTGTTCTGTCGCCTCTTGGATCTTCCGACCACTCTGTTGTATCAATTAAGATAAAAATGAAATGTAATAAGTCCCCAGATGTACCTCTTCATCGTACAGTATATCGATACACTAAGGCTGACTGGGATAGCTTCCGTACATTTATATCTGATCTACCTCTGCATTCCATGTTTAAAAAGGATGTGTCCTCTATAGTATTAGACCTAACTGAATGGTTAATTGTAGGTATTGACCATTTCATACCCTCTAAAAAGTTTCAGAAAAAACCTAACAGCCAGCCATGGTTCTCTCCAGAATGTGCTGCTGCCATTGCGCACAGAAATCACTTTTTCCACTGCTTCAAACGTAATAGATGTATGGAAACTAAAGCCGTTTTCAGGACTGCCAGCAACCATTGTAAGAAAGTAATAAGGAACGCAAGAGAGTTGTATGCTCAATCTGTTAAGTCCAAAGTAGCTGAGCAGCGGCTTGGTTCCCACCAGTTTTGGCAAATAGCAAACAGAATCCTGAACAGAAGCGTGTGCTCCATCCCAACTATTATCAATGGACCTGAGGTAATCTCGTCAGCATCAGACAAAGCCAAACTCTTTGTCAAGAACTTTGCAGCAAATTCTACCCTTTGCGATCAAGACCGCCAACCCCCAATATTTCCTCCTGTATCAGAAAACACGCTATGTGATATACGTATATCTGTACGTGATGTTGCCAAGCTAATCAAAAACCTTGATTCGAGTAAAGCAACTGGCCCTGATGGTATTCCAATTATAGTACTCAAAAAACTTCAACCTGAATTAGCGCCCATACTTACAAAACTGTTTAAACGTTGTCTTAAGGAGAATAGTTTCCCATCTCCCTGGAAAACCTCATCAGTATGCCCTGTATTTAAGAATTCAGGTGATCGCTCATCCCCCTCTCAGTACAGGCCAATAAGTCTCCTGTGCGTCATGAGTAAGTTGCTAGAATCTGTGTTAAATACAGAAGTAATCAAACATCTCAACAAAAATAACCTTCTTAGTGACACTCAATATGGTTTCCGTTCTGCTAGATCTACAGCAGATGTCCTTACAGTTATATCGCATAGGATTAGCAAATCTCTCGACGGTGGCAATCTTTCTAGAGCAATTGCTCTTGACATATCTAAAGCCTTTGATAGGGTATGGCATAAAGGTTTACTTCATAAGATCGCTAGCTATGGTATAGCTGGAAAAGTCTTCTCAATTATTAAATCATTTCTTTCTGATAGGTTCATAAGAGTAGTAGTTGAGGGGCAAAAATCAGAAGCTCACAGTATTAATGCCGGTGTCCCTCAGGGATCCATCCTGGGCCCAACTCTTTTCCTGATCTACATTAATGATCTTCCAAATCATATCCTTACATCATTTGTAGACATTTATGCTGACGACACTACCATTTATGGTACCACATCTAAGACAGTAAACGACCAAGTTCTCTCCAATTCTCTCTCCTCTGATCTTGAGCACGTAGTACAATGGGGAAAGGAGTGGCTGGTTACTTTTAATGCATCTAAAACCAAGCTTCTCTCTTTACATCATCAACATTCTAATCCACATTTGTCATCAATTGAAATGAATGGCTCTCGTCTTCAGGAGGCCTCAAGTTTTGACAAGCTTCTGGGCTTGACCATTACTCCTGATCTTAAATGGAACACGTATATCAAATCTGTTGCCAAGGCCGCTGGAAAAATGGTGGGATCTTTCTATCGATCCAGTAGATATCTCACTGCTGATGCTATTCTCTACCTATATAAGAGCCAGGTACGTCCAAGGATGGAATACTGTTGCCACATCTGGGCAGGAGCTGCTAGAAAGGACTTGTCCTGCCTTGATAGAGTTCAAAATAGACTTCGTAGCCTCGTAGGAGATGTCCTTTTCTCCTCCTTGCAACCTCTATCTCACAGAAGAGATGTTGCGAGTTTGTCTCTGATGTATCGTTATTTTCATGGAAAGTGTTCAACTGAGCTTCAATCTTTGGTCCCCCCTCGCCAAACTTTCACAAGAAACACTCGTCTAGCTGTAAACACTATCAATAATTTCCCCCACTCTTTATCTGTGCCTAAACCTAAACGTAGATTCCATGAACAAAGCTTCTTTCTTAGAACTGCACGCCTGTGGAATTGTCTTCCGTTTTCCTGCTTTCCGGCTGACTACAATATGGTTGTGTTCAAGTCTAAAGTAAATAGGTTCTTGATGAGCCGTTCCATATAAGTTATTAAATTTACCAAATTTTCATTACTAATGATTACTATATTGACCAATTTCTACTGTACACTCTTTAACCCTTATCCTTGAGTGGCCTCTGGGCCTTGATAATGTGGTGATGCCTTTGTAAAAAAAAAAAAAAAAAAAAAAAAAAAAAAAAATTGCTAGGGAGCTAGCATCGACCCATACATTCAGCTCTTTGCCGTCCACACACCAATTTCCCTGTGCCGGATCGTTCTGCTGCGCAGATTTTAAGGTTTCGAACATCATACGATGTAGTACGGCGTCCCTTGCTTCATCATCCCAGCCCTTCGTTACCGAACTTACTCTCCTTCTGAGTATTCCGCCAGCCACACGAAGCCAACCGCACACCGGAAAGTGCCCGACAAGTCGACCACACAGGGAAAAGATTGTTCATCGCATAACAATACTGGGAGCCTCCGGAATTGCATTTCCTCGCTTCCACCGCAGTTCATTGCGTTCCATCCTGACTGCCAATCCCAGCACCCGTGCACCGTCCTTCAACTGCTCCGGGTTCTTGCACTCCAACCCGAACTGCGCGAGGTGTTCTCTCACACGGGTCGCGGGCACCACGTCTTCATTGACAAAAATGTCATCAATGTAAGCAGATGCTGCGCGGCTTATAACTTCTTCCTGAGATAGTACTTTGCTGACAATTGCTCTCATTATCAAGGGAGCCACATTCAAACCAAACCCCAGACGGGTCAGACAGTATTTTTTCCCATCGATTTCCACAGTCTGGTATGGCCACAGTGTCTCATGGACCCGGACTTGTAGGTATGCTCTTCTGAGGTCCAGTAGGGACACGTTAGCACCTTTTTGTCTCCACTCACGCAGCTTAGCCGCACAAACATCTGCGTTGGCCGTAAATGCGTCTACATAATGATTTAGCTCCCGGTAGTCCATCACCGGGTGCACTTTGGCTTTGTTCTGCTGTATCACAGCCATCAGGGGAATTAGACCTTTGGGGGGTCCCAATTTATCCTCTGGGTATGGCACGAGCCAACCATTATCTATCCAGGTGTGGAGCTCCTGCGTGTATTCTTCACAAATTTCTGCTGGCACTGGGTACTCTGACACTCGATTATGCAGCCTTTCAGGGGGGTGGTCCACAGACCATTTCCACGATGCGGTCCACGTTCGGTTTTGATGGTCAAAGGTAGCAGTGAAATCTGGTTCATCGATAGAAATGGCTGCGCATTTAATACTTTTCCTGGCGCCCAGCCGCACTGATCCTGTAGGCTTGACAACGACACCTCCTAGAGCTTTTATCGCGTCGATCCCTAGAAGCAAGTCAAATCCCAGTGGCTTGCCATGCACCACCAACACATCGACTCTGGCAGACACACCTTCATCAGTGGATACAGAGACCGTTCCAACACCGCAGCATGCATGGGACATTCCACCAATTGTGTTGACATTTACGTTTGTTTTTCTCCAAGACCGGCACCGGTCTGCATGTAAAATTGTCCTGGAGCATCCTGTATCAATAAGCGCCAAACATCGCGTCCCGTCAACATGGATGCTTATCACCGGGAGCATCGTGTTCACATCTTGGTTGGGAAGGAGACTGGCGCTTATGCGTCCTCCCCTTGCTCGTTTCCCGAGCAGTTCCGAGCCCAGTGTCCACTCTCACCGCAACGGTAACACCGTGTTCCACGTTTTCGACAGTCCCTTGTAAGGTGGCCTTTAACATTGCATTTGAAACAGGTCACGTTAACAGGATTATTCTGGGCCCTATTGTTGGGTGAGTGTGTGGCCGCAACCACATCCTGATTTTGTTCGCCAGTCGTCGTCAAAATTCTCGCTCTCGACATTAGCTCCCCCATGGTCAGGGCTTTGATGTTCGGCACCTGTTGAAGAGCAATTGAGATGGTGTCAGGGAATCCAGTGACAAAAATTAATTTTGTGAGTCTCTCTAAGCTTTCTCCTGTGAATCCGGCCAATCCAACCAACTGCCTGATTTTGTTGGCGTACACATCCACACGTTCACCAGCCCATCTAACCATAGTTATTTTTCTATATGCTGCAAACGCGTCATCAGTAAATGCCTCCTTTAATCGAGCCTCAATCTGGTCTATTTTCTTTTGATCGTCCTCCTCCATTTCCATGTAGAGGGCCAGCGCATCGCCTTCCAGGTATAAAGGTAGCAGACTCGCTACGTCATCCACCTGCTGAAGTTGTGCGACAAGTCTCACTTTTTTCAGCCACGCTACAACGTCTCCCTTGCCAGAGAACGGCTTGATAATATCACTGCTTATCCGCACCTTCGCCATATTCGGGCTGAAATAGCTTGAAACAAAAATGTAGTAGGCAAAAAAAAAATAAATGTTCTGGCAGCAACAGTACAATTCCAAAATAGTCAATATCGCCCACCTCCAGAAGAGAGGGAATTCCTGTCCGTTATAACCGTGGTAAAAGAAGACACACTCCAATCGCCAGAAACACCCACACACACAATTTGCAGGACACTGCCGACTCGTCTCTAGCCTCCTGCTTTTATAGTGGCCGGGAATTATCCATTTGCATAATCACATGAGAAAGAAACGTGATTTTCCGAGAGTTGCATGGAGTAAACGCTAATAAAAAACACCGGACGCCATCTTGGAATTCTCTTTTTCCCCCCAACCGGTGACACAACAGACGTACCCGAGGTAAGCTCTTTTTCCCCTCATTTTAGTTATTGCTACTTCTGCTACAGCTGGGTATGGGCGTAATGAAATGAACAACACAGCTAGAAGTAAGGGGGTCTGACATGTGGGTAAAGAAAATAAACAAAGTTCGTAGTTTTGTACCTTTTCTCCACGTTAAAAAACGACCCTGGTGTCTAACTCTGTCCCGTGGGGAGGCATAGTAAATAGGTACAATTAGGGAACAAAACACCGGTCAACCTGCCGGTGTCGAGTCAGGGGAAACTCCATAAGAAAAATGTCCGGCCAAGGGAGATAACTATTGAAGGGGTTAAACTAAGAGACATAATACATGCAAAATAGACAACTATTAAAAGAAGAAAACAACTTTTATAATTATTGTAATTTATTTATTTTTGAAAAACTATTTTTTTTAATTCAAAAGACGGTTTAAAAGTTAATCTTGGAACTTAACTCTACTGTTTTGTAAGTAAACTACTTTTTAATTTCATTAAACTACTTTAATTGAACATGTTAGTTTAAACTAAACAGAAAAATACTAATAAAAGACAAATAAAACAATTACATTTACACATTTATTGTACACTGACAAACATTTACAGAACAACACAACATAATACAATGGAGACAGTTCAATAAGACTCACCGGCTGGTGAATAAGGCCTTAGAGCTCACCTCCTCGTGGTGGAAAAGGTTCTCCTCTCCTTGAGAGGGAAAATCAACACGTCTGCCCGTGACCAAAGACACAAGGAATATATAAGGGGCAGATTACTCCTTCCTGGTGTCCTTTAATTTTTAGTCCCCTACACTGGGTTAGAGTAATACTAAGCATATTTGACAGAAAGATTTAAGAACAAAAAAAAAAAAGAGAAAGTTAAGATGTTCCGAGTGTAAGTCAAAACTGCAAATGTTATCTGTATTAAGATAAAATAGATTTCAAAAGTTATAGATAAAAAATTGTTTAACTTGGCTTAGCTTGAGGTCTGAAGAGTCTGACCCTTCCTTCTTGAGGTCTTATCGAAAAAGGAAAAACGAGCAGACCTACTGATTTATCCTGGGTACTTAAAGGATATGGTATATGTTGGTGTGTGTGTGTGGGGGGGTAATGCTTTTATTTATTTATTTATTTTATTATTTAAAAAAATACAAACAAATCCTTCATGTACATACTCTCTACGGATGATGAGCAATTCACCGCCGGAACTTTTTATCGAAAGAACGTTATCACTGGTCACCGGTTGGGAGAGCCTTCCCTGGGCGGGAACACTTAAAAACGTAACATGCTGTCTCTGTAAATATTCTCAATAAAATTCTCTATTTCTTTATTACTTCAGAACCTCTTTATCCATTTATTTCCCTGGTGGAATACCTTTCTTAAATATCCTCTTATTTCGGCCACCCACTGCAGGGCAGACTATATCAATACTCTTCACGGAACAAAGTCATAATCCAAAAATCATATAAATTGATAAAGCCGCATTATTTTTAAATTTAGAAAATAAAATGTATGATTTTTAGCAATTTTTTAAAACGTTTTAATTATTTTGAAAAAAAAGCCCTATTAGCCCTAAAAGAGACCATAGTTCATACCCACCAGTTAACGCGAAGTATAGACAAACAAAATTATACAGAAATCAGTCAGTTTCAACTGTTCAGAAAGTGTGTCTATATTATAATACGCTTTGTTATCCATCTCTTTTTTATAATTTACTATTGGCCGCTACTGTTTTGATTTAGATCTGCATTTTTTACTTTTTATCTTTACTGCGTTATAATAAATATTCAATCTGCCAAGTAAACTGATTAAAACATCAGAACGTTAATTCGAGACTGGTACTGGAAACATGGGTAACTAAGCAGACAAAAACGGTAATAAAAACATATTTTGCTCTACAGTAGTATTGAGCTCTTTTTCAGGTTTATTTACCATTTACTCATTATATATATATATATATATATATATATATATATATATATATATATATTCTCTTCTTTTTTCTATTGATTTTTTTCTTTTCCATATTCTTTCTTCTCCATATTTTTCTATTATTTTTTTTCTTTTTCTCCCTCAGCCTTTCCGCCAACCTCCCCTCTCCTCTCTTCACCTTCCTTCCTCTCTTCCTCACCATCTTACTCTCCCCCACTCCCCCTTCTTTCTATATTATTCCTTCCCTACGCTATCAAAGTTACATCATTGCATCATTCTCGCTTCCACATCACTCCCGCCCTCATCTCACATCTATTCATTTTCCTGCTCTAGTCAATTCATCTATTTTTTATTTAAAAAAGGTTTATTATTTATTAGAAAGTTTTATTTTCAGAAAGTTTTTTAATTAAAAATAATAATAAAACGTGCTTGTAAATATATTTTTAATTGCGTACAATATATATATATATATATATATATACTATATATATATATATATATATATATATATATATATATATATATATATATAATTGCGTTGAAATTGTTAGTAGATGGAGACACAATATGTAAAAAACGAAACATTTTATAAAATAAAACTAAGAAAGGAAAGATTCCCTCGGGGAAAATGCTTTACGAAAAACATTTCCCATTTTAGTCGGCGGTAAAAACAGCATAGGGTGATCTGAACATTCGTCACGCATCACAATCACTTCTAAAATTAAAGGGAGTGAAAATTAAGAGTAAAAAAATTAAAGAAAAAAAACTAACTTAAAAAATCCTAATTAAAAACTAATCTTAAAAATGGCAGACACCAAAGTGAATAGCAAGCAATACAAAGAATTGATATTTCATCAAACTTATACTATAAATGGAATACTTGATATTCCTGCTCTTATAGATATAAAGTTCTTCCCAGTAAAAGTAAAGATAAGTGTATTCTATAAAAGAGAAACAGAAGAGAAGATACAAAGGTACTTAAACTTATCCTCAGTAGTAGTAAAAACAGAAAATAATACAAGTACAATATATTACAACTTATATAAAGAATTTAAAACATGGGTAGAAGTACAACTAAATAGAAGTGGATATAATTTCATAGCAGCAACAGAAGCAATAATTAAACAATATAAAAACATCCTACTTAGAAGGTTCAAGTTATATTCCTCTAAAGATAAAAAGTACTTGAGTAATCAATATTAAGAATGATGATAACGTTTCTTATGGTGTATCCTAGCAAAACTCTACCCAGCAGAAGTACATAAAGAAAGAGTATCTAAATATGAACCATATAAAGAAATGATCAATATGAATAATATAGATTATCCAGTAAAGATAAAATATATTCCTAAAGTAGAAAAAAAGAACCCCTTCCTTAGTATAAATGTGTTTGGTCTAGAGAATCCAAAAGTAAAAGAAAGTATCCAATATATGTATCAAATAATTCTAAAGGAGTAGAAGTAATAGATCTCCTCTTTATACAAGATTCAGAAACTTCCCACTACGTTTATATAAAAGACCTTAATAGATACCTCTCAGATAAAGTACATAGAAATTCTAAACTAGTATATAGAAGATGTTTAACCCTTCATAGATCAGAAGAAGCACTAGAAAGACATCAAATGTGAGAAAAATACTCCAGCTAAATGTAATATGCCTACTCAACCTGTAACTAAATTTATTAATCATCATTTTAGATCAAGACTTCCCTTTGTAATATACTCTGATTTCGAAGCAACTAATATTCCTTTAAAGAAACTTTGTGAAGATGATACAAAGACCTTAGCAACACAAGAAATTAATAGTTTCGGATTATACTTTAAATCGTATTACCCTGACGTAATACCGTCCGAATATGTAAGCTATACAGGAAAAGATGCAATTAAAAAATATATTATGAATATAATGTGCTTCTATGAATCTGTAGAGATGGTACTTAAAAGTAAATCTAAATTAAGATTAACCTCAGAAGAGAAAATAGAATTTGAGAATGCAACTAAATGTTATATGTGTAATACTGAATTTACTGATACTAAAATAAAAGAACATTCTCACCTTAGTCATAAGTATCGTAGAGCATCATGTCAAGAAGGTAAATCTTCAAAGTTAATTCCTATACTTTTCCACAATGGTTCTAACTATGATTTCCATTTCTTAATTACCGAACTAATCAAGTATGAAACTAAATATCATAAAGTAAATGTCTTAGCTAGAACAGCAGAAGAATATATCTCACTATACTATGGAAACCAATCCCTTAGATTAAGGTTCTTAGATTCCTATAGATTCCTTGCGAGTAGTTTAGATTGGCATATTATAGTGAGCCGTTTAGACCTGCCAAATTTGCTTTGTCTGGATCAAACATACAGACACAGAACAAGCTGTGTGCAGTAGCACACATGCATAGAGCAGAGAACGCGCAAACATAACATAACTTTGACACGCGTATATTTCCGGTGACCTTTGACATAACCTTCCGTTTACGTCCTTTTTCTCTCTCTCTTTTTCGCTTGACACCAAGCCATGCACACAATAAACCACGCGCTTCATAAGCGTGCACTCGGAGAGCGACAGCAATAACATGAGGTAGGCTTGTATATTTTTCACTTAAATATTGTTACTTGTAAGATGCATACACATAGAGCACACAATATGAACAATTCAAGACTGTCATATTTAAGCAATATATCACTGAGTAAAATATGAACTATAACGTCTACTTATGCATCTTCCACAAAGGTCAACGCGTACAAGCCACAAACACACGTCCTTGCATGACTACCCAATTATTACACCGATGTATAAACTTTACTTTGTTTTGTTCTATATAAATAATGTATTTTATATATATATATATATATATACTGGTATAATGGTTGTCTTTATTGTTAAGTCGTGAACATGCATTATATAGCCTCGCAACATATATCTCAATAGACTATGGAAACCAATCCATTAGATTAAGGTTCTTAGATTCCTATAGATTCCTTGCGAGTAGTTTAGATTGGCATAGTAAAATCTTTAAGTAAATTTCCTTTAATGGAAGATGAAGTGTTTGATTACTTTGATTACAATAAAGTAGAAAGAATCATCTTTGAATATAAAACAGGTCTCCTTAAAAAGAAAGGAGTATATCCCAATGAGTATATCACATCTCTAGATATCTTAAAAGAAACTTCTCTTCCTACTTATGAGAAAACTAGAGTTATACATCTTGATAAAAAATTATTTAATATCCCTAAAGATCATAAACTATATCCTTATATTCTTAAATTGTATAACTACAAAAGAGTATCTCCATGGTATTCATCTTTAAAGAGAGAAGATATAACACCTGAAGAATATTCAAGAGTCAAAGAAGTATGCAAATATTATAATTGTAAATCACTTCAAGATTATCATAATCTATATCTTAAATGTTCTACTCTTAGCAGATGCCTTTGAACAATATCGAGAATTTAATCTAACTTATCATAATATAGATACTTGCTATACTTATACAAACCCTGGACTTACCTGGCAATGTGGATTAAAATACACTGGAATCGAATTAGAAAATCTGCAAGATAAAGAAATGTTTCTACTATTTGATAAAAGTATAATGGAGGTTTCTCTGGAGTACTAGGTTCAAGATATGAGAAAGTAAATAATAAGTATTCACCAAATTATAATCCAAAGAAAAAAGATGATTACTTACTCTACTTAGATGCAAATAACTTATACGGATATGCAATTGAGAAAAAAACTACCTTATGAAGACTTTAAATGGGAAGAAGATCCTAACTACTTTAAAAATCCCCCCGAAGGAAGATGTATTATAGAATGTGATTTAAAATATCCTTCAACATGTAAAAATAAAACAATGAAATTCTCTCTAGCACCAGCACACTTTCAACCAACAAAAGAAATGTTATCTAAATATCAAAGAGACCTACAAGGAGATAAACCACTAGAGAAAGAAAAGTTAATGCTAACGCTTTTTGATAAGAAGAATTATGTAGTACATTATAAAGTATTAAGGAAATATTAAGATCTATTTAAACAATCTTCGGAAAGACAATGGAAAATGAAAGAGATCGAAATGAAATCGAATTATTTAATAATGAACTTATAGTAAAGAAAAAGATCAATAATCCTAAATAGCCCTAATCTCTATAATCTTTAATGAAGACCTAGTAGCCCTAATCTCTAGAAAAGGAAGTGTACTATTAAATAAACCTTTATATCTTGGTCAAGCCATACTTGATCTTTTAAAATTATTAATGTATAAATTCTATTATGATATCATAGAAAAAGTATGGCCAGAGAATGAAGTATTATATTCTGATACAAATTCAATAATAATAATATCTATAACCTCTAATAAAGATATCTACAAAATGATGAAAGAAACTAAACTTACTACTAACTTCCCTAAGGAACATCCTTTATATCTAAATAATGAATCAATAGAAAATGTATTTGATACCTCTGCTTATCCTAAAGATTCCCCTTTATACTCAGAAAAGAATAAGAAGGTTGTAGGAAAGTTTTAAGATGAACTAAATCGGGAAAAGATGTATTAGTTTGTAGCTCTAAAAAGTCAAAGTTATACTTACTCTCATTCGGGACAAGTCCTTTAAAAAACGTAAAGGTAGTTCTAGTGCTACTGTAAGAAAGGATATTAAACTAGATGATTACAAACAATCATTATTTTATTCTATTCTACAGTATAATAACTTTTGTTTAAATTCAAAGAAACATAAACTATTCCTTCAACAGATAAAAAAATATTTCAATTCATCCATTTGATAATAAGAGATATATTCTCCCTGATGGAATAAGTACTAGACCTTTTTATATGCATTCAGATCCTTTTAAAACATAAGTAATTAAAAAATATAGTTCCCTTTAAAAATGAGTAGTAACTTCTGTCGAAGTTGTAAAGAAATAAAACCTCTTGAAAACTTTTATAAAGATAATTCCAGAGCATATTGTATTTATTGTTCTAGGAATTTATGTAAAGAATATTATAAAAGAAATAGTAAAAGACAATTAATTAAATTATGGATCTCAGGAGGAATGAAACACCCTGATTTGATTACTTATATTCTGTTTATATTAATTCTAAGGAGTGTTACTTTTGTAATATAACATTTGATAACACAGAAAAAATAAAAGAAGATGTCTTGATCATTGTAGTATTTCTGGTGCTCCTACATTTATTATATGTAGTAAATGTAATATTAATATTTTACCTAAAATAGATAATCTAAGAAATAAATTACATCTAGAATTACATAGATTCTTTAAACGTATATAACTCCTTTCCGTCCTTTTACTTTTTTAATCCTCTAATTCTACATCCTCATCAGACTCTTCTTCTTCTTTTTCTTGATCCTTAGTGAATTTAATATCATTCCACCCCTTAGAATTTTCTCCTAGATAATAAAGACTCATACTTTTCATTTCTTTTAAATCTTCCTTTTGGATAATATTAGTAAATCTCCTTGGAAGGTATACTTTTACATTTTCCTTCAATGGTTAGTTTTTACTGATTCAATATCAATGATATAAGAAAGGTTTTAATAATGAGTTTTTAAACGTAAATAACTTTAACTTTTTCTAGTTCATACACCCCATTTATAGATCCACTTCCATTTCTAATATCTAGATAAGCTGCTTCTAAACTATGAATCTGAAAAGTAGTATCATTAACCGAAACGAATAAAAAGGAAATAGTTTTTAGATAAGGTTTTTCATAAGTTGTTATTGTTACATACTCTCCATTAGAATCTTTAGTAGGATGAAATGTTGCTGATGCTTTATATGCAACTGAATAATTACTAGTAATACATTTTAAACTAATTATTTTATCTCTATGGATTCCTAGGAATACATTACGAGTATCTCCTCTTTGAAATATTCCAAAATTTACTTCTTACATTTTAATCCTTGTAGAGTCAACATAATTCTTAGTAGCAGCATCAGTTAGATCTATAGGTTCGTCAAGATTAGTAATTCTAGAATTCTTCATATCACCTTTAAATCTAGTAGAGTCTACATATAACTTATTCGTTGATTCTTGGTCCTTAAAAGGTTTTCCTAAATTAGTTGGTGTAAAACCATTTAGATTTCTTACTGACCATTCAACAAACTTTTACATCACAAATGTTTACAAATCCTCAAGGATTACAAACTAGATTCTTTGGTCCAGTTTGTTTAATCATTTTTGTAAGATTATCAACATATGTTTTATTCACAGAATCCAATAAGATTATTGGGTTCTCTAGATTAAGAATTCTAAGATTCTTCATATCAAGATTATTTGTAATATTTATTTCTTTTGAATCTACATATTGTTTATTAACTGCATCATTGGAATCTTCTGGTGTTTTAAGATGTTTTATACGCTGAGAATTCATATAAATTTCTCCTGAGGCAATTCCATTCTTTACATAATCAGTATTTTTCTCAGTTGATCCTTGAGTTTTTGAATTTATTCTTCCAAATATATAAATTTTATTATAGATTTTAAGGAGTAAACTTATCTTTTACTTCCCTTGATCTCTCTTTTTACTAAGATCTATGCATAAAAAAACAAAGTCCTCATTCCATATACCATTACATAATCTTTGGAATTCAGGATAAGACATATCATCCCAGGCGTAATCCTCATAGATAAATCTAAGAGATCTTTTATCTTGATAGAAAAGAATTAATAGATTAGAATTTTCTCTGATGGTTTGTTTAGTTTAAAATAGTTTTGTGAGATATAAAAACAATATTTGAATGTCTTCCACGAGTATAATATTCTTCAAACTTTACTTGTTTTTCTAGAATTACATCATCAAAAATAATTAAGTTCTTATAACTACGATCTACATCAGAAGGATCCATAATATCAGTATTTTTATTAAAGGAGGTAACGTTTATATCTGGAGTGAATACTGCATTTTTCTTTAAATATTCTACTACTTAGCTTAGTAGAAGTACATCTGATAATAATAGACTTATAATTCTAAGTAGAAAGATTCGTTCACATAAATATAAAACTATCCTACAAAATATAACTACTACACAATTTACTAAGTCAAGACTGTATATGGCTAATCAGTTTTTAATTGTTGAATTTTTATCGATATCTGATGCTGCAACAGTAAATGATAATCGGATGTTTTTCAACACTCTTCTTTTATCGTATGATTTGGAAGTTTAATACATAATGCCCTGGTCTAATTTCTCACAACGAAAATTGCCACAGTTATTAGTAGGGCTGTGACAACAGAATATTTTTCTTGAGTATAAATCCGTTAATATCATGTTTTTATATAGACTGTGGTTCTTGGTTTATTAGCTGAGTGGAAACGTCCAAATTCAAAACACAATACTATTTAAAGTTACCTTACACACGTGTGTAGCACGCCTTGTTCCAACTCGCCCTAATTGAGTATCTGTTTTAATCGTTTTTCTTTGATTATGTGAATAATTTTCTGTTAATAAACAAAGTTTTTATTCTCAAAGTTTCATGGTATTATGAAATTCACAAGCAATCGCCTGTTGTTTCTATATCCATATCAGTGGAAATTATGACATTAGGTTTTCACAAATCTTGCAGGGAGGTGGCCTTGCATTTTTTGGGTGTTGTCCATCTAAGTGCTTCCAACGCAGACTGTCACATTCTTATGCAAATGATAAAGGTGAATAAAAATGTAAACAGAGGACGAGTTAGAACAAGGTTTGCTATGTGTGTAGTTGCGTGTAAGTCAACTTGAAATACTGTCGTGTTTTGAATTTGGATGTTTTGACAACAGAGTTTTGAGTTGTCAGTGGGAAGTTTTCACAACAGAATGTCGAATTGACCTGATAAATTGTTAGTTAAACCATATACTTTAGTTAGTTTGAAGAGATCCTCTTGGAACTTACACGTGGTTTTATTACGATATGAATTCATAGCCAAGGGCAAATTTATAGACAGTTATTATCCCTGTTATTGCTTCATTGCAAAAGTTTAGTGTTCTAAGCATTGTGTTAAAAATATTTCTAAGTATTTGTCATGAGGCTAGCTTGTAGATTTCATATAGTTTTTTCTTTTTTTCAATTTTCTTCAAAGTTCTCAGAAATCAAGGGGCTCTCTACCTACAAAAAATTTTTCTTTTTATTCAAAGAACCACAGAATGTTGTTTGTCTCTTTTTTAATTTAATATATTTCAATCAAGAAGTCATTTCACAAAATATATTTGTCAGTTTTTTAGATTCTTTTGTCTAATTCAGTTGCTCTTATAATTACTAAAATAGAAATTTTCCAAACATTCCAGCTTTTTTCTATCTTCTTAAAAGCAGTGGTAATCAAGCTTTCATTGTGAGCAGTCATTATAATTCTATCCTGATCATAGTGAGGAAATCCTCTTTAAAGCCAGTCTATAAAACCTTCCTTAATTATATAACAATAATAATTCGAGAAAAAACTTAGCACACTATTGTTTGGCACATTTTCCAATTTTTGAAATACAATGTCTGGAGTATTTTTAACTACTTTTAAGTCCAGCATCATTAGGAACGCTCTGTATGTATTTTCATATGCCTCAACAAATATCAACCGGATGCAAAAGAAGAACCACATACTTAACAATAATGTAGTTTCTCTCCCGTATGTGTTTTCATATGCCTCACCAAATGTGACCTCCGTGCAAAAGAACCACATACCTAACAATAATGTGGTTTCTCTTCCGTATGTGTTTTCATATGATTCAACAAACGTGACCACTGTGCAAAAGAAGAACCACATACTTCACAAGCATGTGGTTTCTCTCCAGTATGTGTTTTCATATGATTCAACAAACGTGACCTCTGTGCAAAAGAAGAACCACATACTTCACAAGAATGTGGTTTCTCTCCAATATGTGTTTTCATATGATTCAACAAACTTGACTTCCATGCAAAAGAAGAACCACATACTTCACAAGAATGTGGTTTGTCTCCAATATGTGTTTTCATATGATTGAACAAATTTGACCTCCATGCAAAAGAAGAACCACATACTTCACAAGAATGTGGTTTCTCTCCCGTATGTGTTTTCATATGACTCAATAAATATGACCTCTGTACAAAAGAAGAACCACATACTTCACAAGAATGTGGTTTCTCTCCTGTATATGTTGTCATATGACACAACAAACTTGACTTCCATGCAAAAGAAGAACCACATACTTCACAAGAATGTGGTTTCTCTCCCGTATGTGTTTTCATATGATTCAATAAAGTTGACCTCTGTGCAAAAGAAGAACCACATACTTCACAAGAATGTGGTTTCTCTCCCGTATGTGTTTTCATATGATGCAACAAACTTGACTTTCGTGCAAAAGAAGAACCACATACTTCACAAGAATGTGGTTTCTCTCCCGTATGTGTTTTCATATGATTCAATAAAGTTGTCTTGTGTGCAAAAGAAGAACCACATACTTCACAAGAATGTGGTTTCTCTCCCGTATGTGTTAGCATATGATGCAATAAATGTGACTTCCGTGCAAAAGAAGAACCACATACCTCACAAGAATGTGGTTTTTCTCCCGTATGTGTTTTCATATGATGCAACAACATTGACTTCCGTGTAAAAGAAGAACCACCTACTTCACAAGAAAGGTGCTTCTTATCCATTAATGAATTTCTTTTCATTGTTGCAAATTCTGAAAGTATAAAATAAATTTGAAAAAGTACATTTCATGTTGTAAAATTCAATTTATTATGTTGGTAGTTATTAAAAAATATCCAAACATCTATTAATAATGAAATTAAAAAATAAAATGAGTATATTTTTAATTCAATACAGGTTTGTTTATAACATTAATGTGTTTTTATTTTTCCAACTGAAAATAATCACGTTTTTTATTTTAGAGATAAGGATTGAGTCTTCATATTATTTGATTCTTCAGAATACTGTTCTATACTTGGGTGTTATTTTCACAACGTTTCTGTTATCTCCGATCTTATTTGGGTTTATTTTGTCGAACTTGAGGACCTTTCTCTTGAACTGAAAAATCTTTACATAGTTCTGAATGGAACGTTTTATTTAGTACATGAGATTAGCACACTCTCGTATTGGTAGCGACGACTGGGTAAAAATTTGTAAGTAATTTTTAATTCTATTTTCAATCTCACTGAGGATAAAAACTTCTCGCGTTCAGTAGTATGTAACCTACAACTAAATTTTACCAAGTACTCTAATCATAGCAACATATATTAGCATTACAGGTCCTAGCAGACAATCCTAGTATGAATTTGAAGAACTATTTTGTTTCTAGATGTTATCAGTATTCATTACTTCATATCATATAAATATATATATATATATGGATGTATAGACAGTTTTTATTACATATTACTATATGTATATATATTATTATTAATGTTTCTTTTATCGTGTTAAATAATATATAACCTAGCTTACTCTTCATTGTTTTCTCCATTTATAATTTTTACTTTATCCCATAATGGTAGATGATTTATCTTTTCCATCCATATATATTCTGCCATAACTGATTTTTCAATCTCTCCACATATTACAGCTTTTCAATGTTTTTATAATTTTACTGTTAGTGAATGACATGACTCACATTTGTATAATTTTCCACATTTATATGGAATCTATTAGTCATGATTTTTTCATAAGTGGCTTTCCATGAACAACATGCTTCTGTAGAATTGAATCACTCTTGAATACTATATAATGTCTAGCTCTCTGATGGAGTGTTTTCTTAAACTTTCCACCTTATTTTGACATGTATTTTTATCAGTAGCAATATACATGAACGATAAAATGCTTTGGATAATTACAGATTCCAAGGGGATTCTGATAAAATAGTCATATTTTAGAAACCGAAGTATTTTAAGTCGTCAATATACCACTGTTTTTTTTTTCAAACGAATTTATAATTATGTGCAGTATATATTTTATAGTTTTAAACAAATAAATTTATAAATAATAATGTTCATTATATATTTTAAGAGTTTTAAACAAATAAATTTATAAATAATAATGTTCATTATATATTTTAAGAGTTTTAAACAAATCAATTTATAAATAATAACGTACATTATATATTTTAACAGTTTTAAACAAATAAATTGATAAATGTGCATTGTATAGTTTAAGAGTTTTAAACAAATAAATTTATAAATAATAATGTACATTGTATATTTTAAGAGTTTTAAACAAATGAATTTATAAATAATAATGTACATTGTATATTTTAAGAATTTTAAGCAAATAAATTGATAAAAAATGTTAACATCATAAAATGGCGTTTTCAGTAAGATTTTGTAACAACTCCCCCAATTTCTAAATGCTCGTACTGCACTGGTATGAAGAATTTTTTCATGAGATTTAGAATCTAGCCAAGAAAAGATGGCACTTTTAATAGTTTCGCCAGTCTGAAATAGATTTGAGCACTCGTTTTTCCGTTGTGTAAAAAAGATTTCAACATGAGTATGGAACTTTTTTGTTTTAATTTTATTTGAACTATCATGTTAAATAAAACAATCTTTTTACTGTTTTAATCTGTTAAAATAATAATTGTATATGGTTTTCTGTTGTTGTAAATTGCAATTAAAAAACATGATATCCGGAAAAAATCGGTTTGATTTTGAGTGTAGACTGTAGCATTGGGAATAGCATAATAACCAGAAGCAGTGATAGCACAGCAACTGTAAAAGGACGTTTTTTGTTGTTGATTTTTATTCCGGATCGATTTTTTTAAATTAAAAATTCGATTATAAAAAAATTTCTTACATGTTTAGTTAGAGCTATTTTGTTATCAAGCCTAAAAATATTTAAAAAATTTGATTTGTGGTCAAAATTTTAAATATTGTGTTTTTGTTTTAAACAACTAAAAATGTGACTGAATTATTTTTTAGGTTTACATGTATGAGTGGTACCAGCCCTCTATTTTTTTAATTTTCGTCCTTTTTCCAATGTTTGCAGCTAATTATTATTGAATAGAAATTAATGTGCCCAATTATAAAAAATGCAAAATCGATATTTAAATATTTGTTGGAGGTGTTCAGTTAAGAAATAAAAACGGTAGAAAAAGACAGAGTTAGAGTGACATCACTTGTTTTAAATGACATTTATTTTTGTTTGTTTGTCGTTATTCTTGTATAGTTTCATAATGGGTGTCAAATGCCCTCGTAACAAAAACTCACTTAATCCTTCGACTAACCCTAGGTACAAGAGGCAAGCATACTTCTAAAAATTTCAGCCTTTACAATAACGCTAAGTCCAAGTGGTAGAGCTGAACACTAAACAAAATTCTTCGGTAAGCTATATATAAACGTAAAAAAAGATCTTTCCTTAAAGAAAAGTGCAAATAATTTATCTCCCATAAAATTAAATTCGTCAGGGTTCCTAAGACGCTAGAATGGTGTTAAATGCTAAATCATTTTACATTAAATTCATGTGAATCTAACCCCCACTCTAAATTCTAAAATTCTTTTTTTTCTATCAAATATTCAGGATGTTCACACATGATTTCCCTTAGCTCTATCATTAACCCAAAGTCGGAGTGGCAACCTCCACACCGTCTCATAATAGTACAAAGACCCCCTTAAAACCATACATAATCGCCTTTAAAAAAGTGCACAGGATTTATCTACCATAAAAATCGGTCAACTGCCCTAAAACGCTGGAATGGCTCAAACTGTGAAATCATTTTACATTAAATTCTAAAATAATTTTAATCTTTCATTAAAGTTTTTCAAGGTGTTCACACATAATTGTCAATAAAAGTAGAATCACATATTTTGGAGTTTTTTATTTAAAACTTTTTACACTTAATATTTTGCTCACTTTTTTTATTTTTATTAAAATTTATTTTTAGTTGTATTGTTATCTTGTTCTTTCGTCATGAGTATGCCATTGCAGCTATTTTCAAACAGAAAAGACGGTGGCTGCAGAAGGTGGGTTAATGACGTAGAGAATTTAGGGAGGTAATAGGTGTAGTGGATGAGGAAAATTTTCAGATAGCTCATGGGGTCTGGTCAAACAATTAATGAACAGACTCATATATAACAATGAAAGATTTAAATGGGCAGAATTGAAAAGGTACTGGGATTCTGTATAGCAGACTAGTCAAGTAACAGGTACTGGGATTCTGTATAGCAGACTAGTCAAATAACAGGTACTGGGATTCTGTATAGCAGACTAGTCAAATAACAGGTACTGGGATTCTGTATAGCAGACTAGTCAAGTAACAGGTACTGGGATTCTGTATAGCAGACTAGTCAAATAACAGGTACTGGGATTCTGTATAGAAGACTAGTCAAGTAACAGGTACTGGGATTCTGTATAGCAGACTAGTCAAGTAACAGGTACTGGGATTCTGTATAGCAGACGTCAAATAACAGGTACTGGGATTCTGTACAGCAGACTAGTCAAGTAACAGATACTGGGATTCTGTATAGCAGACTAGTCAAATAACAGGTACTGGGATTCTGTATAGAAGACTAGTCAAGTAACAGGTACTGGGATTCTGTATAGCAGACTTGTCAAGTAACAGGTACTGGGATTCTGTATAAAGGGCCGCAGGGATAGGAAGGTGAAGATGGTTGTGATGAGACACGAGCCATAGGATGTTCAAGTGGCTTATCAGAAATCCCTAGCAAAAGTTAATGTAAGCCAGGCGTATGAAGACGAGCCCATGAAGGTTTGTCACACGATATGGCAGATTCTAGTTGAGGCTATAAATCCAGATGGTCCCCTAAGATATGGAGACATATGTAAAAGAGGAAACCAGGTAGAGAATAGGGAGCTAGGACTTTACTCTAGAGAGAAGGAAAGAGGCAGATAATTAAGTGTTACTATTTTGTCAAGATTAGCAACACGGATTCTGCAAGAAGCATATCCAGGGAAACCAGGGATGCTCCATTCCTGCAATTCCCAGCGAATGAAAAAACGGGATACCAGTGCACATAGTCTGTAACATGGCACATCAAATTCTGTTTTGATTACAATTGAGGGAATTATAGAACTCTGGCTGATAGGGGCTCAGAGGTGCCAGTAATAAATAGCAATGTTTTAAAGCACTTAGACAGGAACCTGAACTATGTGATAAAAAATTTAAGAATAGCTAATGAGTCCCCATTAATTGTAGAAGGGCTTGCTCGATTAAGAGTAGGAATAGAACGTCAGTCTTTGCACCGTGACTTCTTTGTTGCAGAGAATCTCGACACAAGTGAGATAAAAGCCATGATGGCTTAAGAAAAATAAGGTAAAGATGTACTTCGAATTAGATGAAATGATGCAGGCAGATGTAATTGAAAGATCGAATAGTCCATGGAGTTTTTTGATATTGTAAGTATTGTAAGAAGGATGGTAGTAAAAGATTTTGCATAGATTTTAAGGCTTTAAATAAAGTCATGAAGAAGTTTACCTGAGCATTACCTGTCATTAATAACATATTAGCCTCGCTTGGGTCGGCAGAATACTTCATAAACTTAGATCTGAAGTCAAGTTACTCTCAGGTTACATTAAAGAGGAAACTTCATTCACCTGCCACTGGGATTTATTTCACTTTAACTTGATACCGTTTGGTCTCACAAACGCTCCCAGGATCTTCCAGGAATGAAGGTCCATAGTTCTACAGGGACAGAAAGATTATGCATTACCATATTTGGATGATATTTTAATATTCTAAGACACTATGGAAAGTCACTTAGTAGTGAACGACCGTCCTACGTTGTTGGGTTTTTATTAAATTAGAGATCAAGAGAAAGATAATGAAATATTTAGATTTAAAGATGTGGATGCAGAACAAAAATGTTCATCATGATGGACAAGATAGTGTATTACTTGTCACCAAACTATTGATAAGGTTATATGTAATGTCGCATCTTACAAAAAGAGTGTTAGTACATTACCATAACAATAATGGTTGTGGAAAAGGCATTTCACACCATTAAGCAAAAATACTTCCTTTCATAAAACTGGCATTGGATATTTTCGAGTGCAATCCAAAAACACTTTTGGGTAACCAATACACAGTGACTTTTATTGATATGTATAGTGGTTGGCGAGAGTCTTTTCTGGTTCCTAATAAGAAGGCAGAAACAGTGGTGCATCAAAGTACTCTCAGTTTACATTAAATAAGAACGATAAAGAGGAAATTTCATTCACCTGCCACTGGGGTTTATTTCACTTTAACTTGATACCGTTTGGTCTCACAAACGCCCCCGGGATCTTCCAGGAATAAATTTCCATAGTTCTAGAGGGACAGAAAGATTAGGCATTACCATATTTGGATGATATTTTAATATTCTAAGATACGATGGAAAGTCACTTAGATCATATAGATAGGGTACTACTAGCCAGTTTACATGAGTACAAGTCAGGTTGAAAGCTATGTTGTGTGATGTTTTAGAAATACAGTATCAGGTGTTCAAATAAAATAATAATAAAAAGAAATACAGTATCAGGTGTTCAAATAAAATAATAATAACAAGAAATACAGTATAAGGTGTTCAAATAAAATAATAATAAAAAGGCAAAAACCGTGGTGCATCTGTTGTTGGATGATATTCTCCTCAGATTCAAGGCACCACCCCAGCTGTTAAAAGACAATGGACCGGAAAATATTAACAAAGTCATGAAGAAGGTGTTGAAGGACCTCAACATACATCATGTGACCACGTTATTTTATCACCCAACAAAGAAAGAAGTGGAAAGATTTCATACGATGATGCATGACAGTTAAGCAAAAAACATCAGAAACAATGAGTTGTCATGGGATTTATACATAAATCAAATGTTGGCAGCTGTCAGATTTCATGTGAGTGAAACAACGAAATTATCACTATACTATTTGCTATACAACAGAGATTGTCATTAGATAATATATTGATGCCTTGTAGAGTATAGATGAGTAACACTGAACCACTCAAAAAATGATGCATCGATGTTTTTGGTAAGGAATAATATTCAGGAAGTTAGGAAAAAACTGATAGAGAACAAGAATAAGAAAATAAAGTCAGTAGATTTTAAGATTGGAGATCTGGTTTTTTATAAGAACCACCAGAAGATGTGGAACATCTGTGGGCAACATTGATTAAGTCCAATGAGTTGGATAGTGATTTAGCCACAGAACAAACTGATATCTCAATATTTATTGGAGTTTGGAAGTGGGAATTCTTTAGGTTGGGTAAGATCTATATTCTGTTTTAAAAAAAAATTCCTTTCTCGGGTTTCGTTTTATACGTGACACTTTGGAAGATGATTTCAGCTAACTATTTTGACAGAGTATGTGAAGCGTTAGTAATGAGTTATGAAAGAAAAGATTATGAGAAAGACAAAAGAAATTAATTTTTTTCTTGTTTATAAACTCAAGCATGGAAGTCATCAAATGTCATCTATCGATGTTAATTTTAAATTATCAGATGGTATTCATCATGCATCAGGTGTTCCGTATTAAGATATTTAACACAAGAAAAAAGAAACTTATTCTTGGAAAGAAAAAATTCAGTTAACAAGACAATAACGAGTTTTTCAAATATAAGCAATGTAATTTCCTATGTTATGAATGGTGGCCACCACTGATAAGATAAAGAATTACTTAGTTTAATATCCATACAACTACTTGTTTGCAGCAATTTTAAATGTGATATTCGTTTTCAGCATACCCGAAAACCTTTGTCATGTTAAAGATGACTGTTCAGGTGGAAGGGAATTAACAGTTTACCAAAACGGCTTTCAAATATCACCATGTGGCCAGAAAGTGGTTGCTCAATTGGCATTAAATTTATATAGAAAAGTGATCCTCACTTTTTGAAAAAAAATAATTTTCTCATGTCATGAAAACTAATTCTCTGCATCACTTTTGAAATATTTATTCATTTTCAGCATCCTTGAAAACCTATAAAAGTTGTCATTGTAAAGAATATTTGTAATTTTTAAAGATTTTAGAAATTGAACTTTTTTGTGTTTAAATCTATAGTGAAAATAAAATCTGATTTTTTTTAACGTGTGAAACATTAAAAAACATAAAATTTATAATTTTTTTTGTAAATCATAAAGAAGTTTTTTTTTTGTTTAAGTCAATCGACATTGAAAAATTTTCAACGATAAATCAACATTTTCATTAGGATTATTCGATTTTTTTTCCTTCTGATTTCCTTTCAATAAAGACAAAGGGACATTAAAGTACAAAAATCAATAAAAATATTATCAATTCTGTACGTGAAAACGAATACAGAATTGACCACCACTGATAACATAAAGAATTATGTATTGAACGTTTTTATGTTTAAGTCAGTATTGAAAAGAAAATCTGATAGATTAGTGACCATTCGATAATAATCCGATGAAAAAAATTTAATTTATGTATTTCTGTTGTATTAAATGCTAGCTTCTTTTTTTTTTTTTTTTTTCTCGTCCAAAAATGTTTATCTACCAAGTTGATCTTAAATATTGTATAATCAATCCATTATATTATCATTTTCAGTCCCCCACCCCTAATTTCTGGCTCCCATCTTATCTCGCAATTACTTATAACGTCACCAACTAACTTCGGAAGAACCCCCCCCCCCCCATCCGATTTTGTTTTATATCATAAGTTGCTTAAAACGTGATTAGTTAAAGTTCAGAATAAAATCACGCTTTCTCTTAACGGTTAATTTAAAAAAAAAAAAAATCTTCTGAACGCTATTAAAAGTTAAATTCTTCACTAGTTTGGAGACGGAATGCGTTGTTGTGATAAGTGATTTTTTTCTCTACTAATTCGCACTTTTTATTTTAAGATTCAAATATTAATAACTACATTTTATTTCAGTATTTAATTTATGTATTTCTGTTGTATTAAATGCTAGCTTTTTTTTTTTTTTTTTTCTCGTCCATAAATGTTTATCTACCAAGTTGATCTTAAATATTGTATAATCAATCCATTATATTATCATTTTCAGTCCCCCACCCCTAATTTCTGGCTCCCATCACAATTACTTATAACGTCACCAACTAACTTCGGAAGAACCCCCCCCCATCCGATTTTGTTTTATATCATAAGTTGCTTAAAACGTGATTAGTTAAAGTTCAGAATAAAATCACGCTTTCTCTTAACGGTTAATTTAAAAAAAAAAAAAATCTTCTGAACGCTATTAAAAGTTAAATTCTTCACTAGTTTAGAGACGGAATGCGTTGTTGTGATAAGTGATTTTTTTCTCTACTAATTCGCACTTTTTATTTTAAGATTCAAATATTAATAACTACATTTTATTTCAGTATTTAATTTATGTATTTCTGTTGTATTAAATGCTAGCTTCTTTTTTTTTTTTTTTCTCTCGTCCATAAATGTTTATTTATCTACCGAGTTGATTGCAAAAATAGATTACCTAATTGTACTCATTTTTAGTTCGTGGGAGGGGAATCTATCACCATACTTTCCCTTAAACAGGTCCGTTGGACTTTTATTAAGTACAATACTTAATAGTTATTTTTTATTTTTTATTTATTTATTTTTTTTTTTAATGGAGAGTAGAAAACGCATTGTGGATGCGTTATCGGCAGCTCCTGTTACTCTCGCTTCTTCTTATTTGTCCCTCAGTCCTCATTTTTTAAATGAGTGATTTTTCTGACAAAGGGAGAAGAAAAAGCTGTTTTCTAGGTTGGCAGTATTTTTGCGCGAACAGTTGGCAGAGTTGGTGGAAATTTTCTGTTTCTATGTCTATCCTTGTAGCCATGTCACTAGTAAGGGTGCTGGAGGTAAACGTTTTGTCTGGGCTGACGTTATCCGCCTGATAGTCAGGGACCCGAACCTTGGATTAACCACTAAGGAGGCTGTCCTATCAGCAGGTGCAAAGTACTGGGGCTGCTGTATTGCCATTTGGTGAATGGAATCTGGACCATGCAGTAGCTTCTGGTGGGGCCTCTCGATGCCATACTAGTGGGTAATTGTTACGGCTTTACCTTATCATGTGGTACAAAAAAAAAAAAAAATTCTTCGTTTCTTTTTCTCTCTTAGTTTCCCCTCTCTGTCCTGCTCTAAGTAAATCTGTCGACCTAGTCCACAAATTCCAAAATTTCATCATGACAAGTTTCAAGAAAAAATACACGATTAAACCCGGTTCTCCAACTTCCAACGTAGACCCCTACTACCATGTCTCCTTCTCCAACATCAGGGGTCTACGTTCTAACCTTCCAGAGGTTGAAACCCAATTACAGGAGACTAAACCAGACCTTTTATTTTTAAGTGAAACTGGCATTGGACAGGCTATTTCCCTAGATGAGTTTGCAATTACAGGATACTCTGACTTAACTTCTAAATCTGACCCCCAAGATCGCCATGGGCATGGAATATGTGCCTATATTAAAGATAGCTTTCCATGTGGGAGGGACATCTCCAGGGAAGATCCTAACTTACCCTATATGTGCTTCCGGGTTGCTTTAGCTCACACTACTGCATTTATATTTACTCTCTATCGCCCCCACAACAGCGGAGTTACTATCTTTCAAAGCATATCTGAGAAAATTGACCAAGTCCTTTCTACTTATCCTTCATCTAACATTCACGTATGTGGAGACTTCAATGTTCACAACGTCGAATGGTTGACCCACTCAAACAAGACCGATGATGAGGGGAGGTTCTGTCATGATTTCTCCATTGCCTATGACCTCACTCAGATTGTTCAGGAACCTACCCGTGTGCCCTACAATGACAGCCAGTATGCGAGCCTACTAGACCTTTTTCTCACAACTTGCCCTGAACTATGTTCAGTTTCTGTTCTGTCGCCTCTTGGATCTTCCGACCACTCTGTTGTATCAATTAAGATAAAAATGAAATGTAATAAGTCCCCAGACGTACCACTTCATCGTACAGTATATCGATACACTAAGGCTGACTGGGATAGCTTCCGTACATTTATATCTGATCTACCTCTGCATTCCATGTTTAAAAAGGATGTGTCCTCTATAGTATTAGACCTAACTGAATGGTTAATTGTAGGTATTGACCATTTCATACCCTCTAAAAAGTTTCAGCAAAAACCTAACAGCCAGCCATGGTTCTCTCCAGAATGTGCTGCTGCCATTGCGCACAGAAATCACTTTTTCCACTGCTTCAAACGTAATAGATGTATGGAAACTAAAGCCATTTTCAGGACTGCCAGCAACCATTGTAAGAAAGTAATAAGGAACGCAAGAGAGTTGTATGCTCAATCTGTTAAGTCCAAAGTAGCTGAGCAGCGGCTTGGTTCCCACCAGTTTTGGCAAATAGCAAACAGAATCCTGAACAGAAGCGTGTGCTCCATCCCAACTATTATCAATGGACCTGAGGTAATCTCGTCAGCATCAGACAAAGCCAAACTCTTTGTCAAGAACTTTGCAGCTAATTCTACCCTTTGCGATCAAGACCGCCAACCCCCAATATTTCCTCCTGTATCAGAAAACACGCTATGTGATATACGTATATCTGTACGTGATGTTGCCAAGCTAATCAAAAACCTTGATTCCAGTAAAGCAACTGGCCCTGATGGTATTCCAATTATAGTACTCAAAAAACTTCAACCTGAACTAGCGCCCATACTTACAAAACTGTTTAAACGTTGTCTTAAGGAGAATAGTTTCCCATCTCCCTGGAAAATCTCATCAGTATGCCCTGTATTTAAGAATTCAGGTGATCGCTCATCCCCCTCTCAGTACAGGCCAATAAGTCTCCTGTGCGTCATGAGTAAGTTGCTAGAATCTGTGTTAAATACAGAAGTAATCAAACATCTCAACAAAAATAACCTTCTTAGTGACACTCAATATGGTTTCCGTTCTGCTAGATCTACAGCAGATGTCCTTACAGTTATATCGCATAGGATTAGCAAATCTCTCGACAGTGGCAATCTTTCTAGGGCAATTGCTCTTGACATATCTAAAGCCTTTGATAGGGTATGGCATAAAGGTTTACTTCATAAGATCGCTAGCTATGGTATAGCTGGAAAAGTCTTCTCAATTATTAAATCATTTCTTTCTGATAGGTTCATAAGAGTAGTAGTTGAGGGGCAAAAATCAGAAGCTCACAGTATTAATGCCGGTGTCCCTCAGGGATCCATCCTGGGCCCAACTCTTTTCCTGATCTACATTAATGATCTTCCAAATCATATCCTTACATCATTTGTAGACATTTATGCTGACGACACTACCATTTATGGTACCACATCTAAGACAGTAAACGAGCAAGTACTCTCCAATTCTCTCTCCTCTGATCTTGAGCATGTAGTACAATGGGGAAAGGAGTGGCTGGTTACTTTTAATGCATCTAAAACCAAGCTTCTCTCTTTACATCATCAACATTTTAATCCACATTTGTCATCAATTGAAATGAATGGCTCTCGTCTTCAGGAGGCCTCAAGTTTTGACAAGCTTCTGGGCTTGACCATTACTCCTGATCTTAAATGGAACACGTATATCAAATCTGTTGCCAAGGCCGCTGGAAAAATGGTGGGATCTTTCTATCGATCCAGTAGATATCTCACTGCTGATGCTATTCTCTATCTATATAAGAGCCAGGTACGTCCAAGGATGGAATACTGTTGCCACATCTGGGCAGGAGCTGCTAGAAAGGACTTGTCCTGCCTTGATAGAGTTCAAAATAGACTTCGTAGCCTCGTAGGAGATGTCCTTTTCTCCTCCTTACAACCTCTATCTCACAGAAGAGATGTTGCGAGTTTGTCTCTGATGTATCGTTATTTTCATGGAAAGTGTTCAACTGAGCTTCAATCTATGGTCCCCCCTCGCCAAACTTTCACAAGAAACACTCGTCTAGCTGTAAACACTATCAATAATTTCCCCCACTCTTTATCTGTGCCTAAACCTAAACATAGATTCCATGAACAAAGCTTCTTTCTTAGAACTGCACGCCTGTGGAATTGTCTTCCGTTTTCCTGCTTTCCGGCTGACTACAATATGGTTGTGTTCAAGTCTAAGGTAAATAAGTTCTTGATGAGCCGTTCCATATAAGTTATTAAATTTACCAAATTTTCATTACTAATGATTAATATATTGACCAACTTCTACTGTACACTCTTTAACCCTTATCCTTGAGTGGCCTCTGGGCCTTGATAATGTGGTGATGCCTTTGTAAAAAAAAAAAAAAAAAAAAAAAAAAAAAAAATACACATACGTTCGCCATGTAGTAATACTTACGTTTTTGTTTTATATACATATAAAAATTTATAAAATTATTATTATTTTGTAAACGAGAAGAAGTTATTTTTTTTTATATTTAAGTCAATACTGAAAACAAAAAAGGTATATTTTTTAGATTAGGTCCACCTCCGCAATTTTCTTTTAAATGACGACTTTTATAAGTTTTCTACTATGCTGAATAAGGAAATCGCATTGAAATTTTGCAGAAGTAGTTATCGAGATATAAAAAGTTGTATTATGCATTGTATTCTTTGGCGGCCATCGTTTTTACGCACGTGCACGCGCGCTCCATAAACAAATCTACGCGCGTACCAAAAGATGGCCGCCAAAGAATACAATGCATAATACAACTTTTTATATCTCGATAATTAATTATTTCTGCAAAATTTCAATGCGATTTTCGTATTTAGCATGGCCGAAAACCTTGAAAAGTCATCATTTAAAAGAAAATTGTGGAGGTAGACCTAATCTGAAAATTTACCACAAAAACAATCAACAGTGAAATATTTTCAACGATAATAATCCGATGAAAAAAAGATGAAAATAAAAAATACACATACGTGCGCCATGTAGTAATACTTACGTTTTTGTTTTATAATCTGCTTTCGATTAACTTTATCTGCTTTTATAAAGTAAACGATTTTTCAAATGTGATTGACTTTACAAGCTCAAGTTAACATTCAAGATGACGAACGGAAGAGCAAGTTCGCAGAAAACAAAATTGAAGAGAAAAAATAAAAAAAAT
This sequence comes from Euprymna scolopes, assembly GCF_053919585.1. Taxonomy (NCBI): domain Eukaryota; kingdom Metazoa; phylum Mollusca; class Cephalopoda; order Sepiida; family Sepiolidae; genus Euprymna; species Euprymna scolopes. The sequence continues at coordinate 46,249,575 of NC_136527.1, read as the reverse complement.
AAATTATTTCGAAATAGAGCCAATCTATTTGGTGAATATCACGGATAAAATTAGTATTATTTTATTTAACATTTTAATATTTACATGACAGAGAACAAGTTACAAGTTTCATCTTTATTCATTCTCTAATTAATTCGTTGTCTGTGCAATTTACTTGTTGAAACTGATAGTTTTTAAAGCCGCCTTTTCGTATTTAAAAAAAATTTTTTTTTAATGAAGATTTCCGATTATTTCTTGATTATGTTTAAAAGATTAATCTAAAGTTAATCTATAATATAAAAAATTAACTAAAGAGATTAAATGTAAAAAATTACACGTGAAAAAAAAAAGTTATAATGAAAACTGTTATCACGTTGGGAGAAATTGACAAATTCATTTAAATTAATTGGTTTTAACTTAACCAAAAAATCCCTTGAAAAATAAATACTAGTTTTCTGTGACTATTTCAAAGATAATTAGTAAAATGAAAGGTAATATAGTTCGTTTAAAAGTTGTATCAAGAAGCAGAACTTGAAGTAAAAAAAAATACATGAAATCCTATCCTTCGGAAACGAAACTTCGTTTTTTGTTTTCGTTTGTTTTTCTTTTTAATACTGCAATAATTCGTTTTAATTATTTTCTTCACTTTTCACTGCAACAAAAAATAAAGTAGATGAGTATTTTGTAATAAAAGGATATTAGTTGCATTCAAAATAATTACAAATAACAATTCACCGTTTTGGGGAATTTTGTTAAGCTCAGAAGCAAACAAAAAAAAGTAACAAAGCAAAATAATTTACTCTTCTACCTACCTGGATAACTTATGTATTTTTAATGCTTTTATTTAGTTCGATAAATTACTCGGGTTTGTATTACTGTACACATAGATTCGAAAAAGTTGTCAAAAAACAAATATATAACAAATAAATATTATCAAAGGCAAGATAAGTTACTTTTCTACAAAACTGGATATAATTTTCGTGTTTTTATTCAATGTAACACGTTTATTCAGCTCGAAAAACATGCAGTGGTTACCGATGTATTGGAAAATTCAAAATGGCGGCCGACTCTCTCTTAAACACGGTAAGTTCGGGAAAAAGTGTTATAAATAATAAACTAGACAAAATACTGTTAGAAATTCGCTCAATATATATTACCGTGAAATAGGTTGACATATATTCGGTGTTTTTTAATAGTATTTTGTGTAGTTTATTATTTATAACACCTTTTCTCGAACTTACCGTGTTTAAGAGAGTCGGCCCGGCCGCCATTTTGAATTGTCCAATACATCGGTAAACACTGCATGTTTTTCGAGCTGAATAAATATGTTACATTGAATAAAAACACAAAAAATATATCCAGTTTGGTAGAAAAGTAACTTATCTTGCCTTTGATAACATTTATTTGTTATATATTTGTTTTTTTCACAACTTTTTCGAATCTATGTGTACAGTAATACAAACCCAGTTACTTCTACCTACCTGGATAAGTTATTATTTTAATGCTTTTATTCAGTTCGATAAGTTACTCTTCTACCTACCTGGATAAGTTATGTATTTTAATGTTTTTATTCGGTTCGATAAATTACTCTTCTACCTACCTGGATAAGTTATGTATTTTAATGCTTTTATTCGGTTCGATAAGTTATTCTTCTACCTACCTGGATAAGTTATGTATTTTAATGCTTTTATTCGGTTCGATAAGTTACTCTTCTACCTACCTGGATAAGTTATGTATTTTAATGCTTTTATTCGGTTCGATAAGTTACTCTTCTACCTACCTGGATAAGTTATGTATTTTAATGCTTTTATTCGGTTCGATAAGTTACTCTTCTACCTACCTGGATAAGTTATGTATTTTAATGCTTTTATTCGGTTCGATAAGTTACTCTTCTACCTACCTGGATAAGTTATGTATTTTAATGCTTTTATTCGGTTCGATAAATTACTCTCCTAGCTTCCTGGATAAGTTTTGTGTTTCAATGTATTTAAGTTATGTATTTTAATGCTTTTATTAGATACAAAAATCGCCTATGGCTGCTGCGGCTGCGTTGCCGTTACATGAAACATACGGAAAAGTATTTTTCAGTAGCGTGAAAATGTATTTATTATGAGGGCTTGATAGTTCGAACTGAGTTGTCTCCTCAGTATTATTATCCCTCTAAAAAAATTACCAGACCTCCCCCAACTGTGTCCATGAAGTTGGTTCTGATTCTACTTTTAAGTTTTGACACTAAAATTTCTTCGTAATTTAGAAACTTATTAACATATTAATTTTAAATGTTATTAACATATTAATTTTAAACGTTATTTACATATTGATTTTAAACGTTATTTACATATTAATTTTTAACGTTATTAACATATTAATTTTAAACGTTATTTACATATTAATTTTAAACGTTATTTACATATTAATTTTAAACGTTATTTACATATTAATTTTAAACGTTATTAACATATAAATTTTAAACGTTATTTACATATTAATTTTAAACGTTATTTACATATTAATTTTAAACGTTATTAACATATTAATTTTAAACGTTATTTACATATTAATTTTAAACGTTATTTACATATTAATTTTAAACGTTATTTACATATTAATTTTTGACGTTATTAACATATTAATTTTTAACGTTATTTACATATTAATTTCAAACGTTATTTACATATTAATTTTAAACGTTATTTACATATTAATTTTAAACGTTATTTACATATTAATTTTAAACGTTATTTACGTAGTAATTTTACACGTTATTTGTTTGTCAGAAATGTCTACTGTTACTGGCGGCTCACAAATTTCATTTACTGACAAATCAATTAAATTTGTCCAGTGTAAAGCTTTAAAGGTGATCACTGAACATTTTTTCTGTCTCTTCTTGGTGTGCTTTCCTTTTCTGAAAGAAAATAAAAATAATTCGTTTAAGTTTTAACTATAATCTGTACTGCCTTTATATATTTGAAATAAGAATCTTTAAAATGTTATAATAAATCAACACAAGTAATTCAACCAGTTTTTCATGAATTAATTTACCAAGTTTTACCTACTTTTCTAATGTCAGATCAACAACTGTCATAAACATTAACAATAAAATTTATCAAACTATATAGTTTGGTTGAAAGGTTCTGTGGGTATGCCTCAGGAGTACATAGACACGTGAGCATGATGGTCAGTGTTATCCATCTTGGCTTGTTTAATGGCACAACTTTACACAATACAAATCTACGGTTCACCTTACTTAGATAATCTTTGGTAACAATTAAGGCTAGCCATATTTTTAATTCCAAAATGAAACTCCACTCCAAGTTCACTTTCACAGCCAGTATTCACATTGCTATTTCTTAATAGTGCTTACACTTTTAAACTTGTGTAAACCATCAGCCACTTACTCCACAAGAACATTAACATTTGCATCAATATCAGGAAGAACCCTGTGTCAAATATTCACTCTCCTTTGATGTCTCCTTTGTGATTGTAAAGTGGTGTTCAGGTCCTTTTTTTCAGAGTATTACTTCCATTTTTCTCCACTGATTCCTCGTCGTGTGTCTTTGTTTTTCCTCCCATCTACTCCAATACAAGATTCTATACATTTTCATTTTGTTTTTCATAGAATTTCTTTTTATTTTAACTTTTGTTCTATCAATTTTGCATTTATCCATATAGATATTCTTACATCTATATTAGGTATAAGAAAACTCATATCCCTCAAATATTGTTTTAGGCGTATATTAAGTATAAGAAGGCCCATAGCCATCAAATCCGAAAGAAAAGCATTGGTAAGGCTGACTCCAAGATTAGATGATATGAGAATATCTTGGAATTTTTGTTAAATTATGAGCTCATTTTGGAAGACTATCTGACTATTTATAATTTTCTTCTTCATCAGTTGAAATAGAGGAGTAGGAATGGAAAGAAACATCATCCTGAACATATGATGTTGAAGTTATTGGTGATGAAATCTTCATATTCTTTTGTTGGTTTAATCTCTCTCCTTTTCTAAATTGTTGTCTTTTAAATATTCACGGTTTTCCACAGAACCTGAAATATCAAATTTTATTAATATCAAAACACAGTTTAACAGATTAAATTAAAAATTATTTTACATATCAAATAAAATGGACAAATGGTTTTCAAAATTAATTTTAATGTAGAAATTAATTTCTTTCAACATATGTACAATTTATAAATTATTATGTTTGACCCTTTTCACAATAAAAAATAACTTATTTTCTATTTTAGAAGGCAAATGCAGATGATGTGCTTAGTCTGGCAATTTTCTTTTGTTGCATTTTACATTAGTATTGTCACAGCTTAAAATGGGCAGCTTGCATGAACATGATGAAATATCAAATAATGTATTAAACTTTTCCTTCCAGGTTTTTTGAACATCAGGGAGAGATTTTCTATTTATTTGTTTTCTAAAAGCATAGAATTTTCACCTTGTTAACAATACTAATTTCATTTAACAAAGGCAAACGAGGATTGACAGCTTTAAGCAAAAGAGGTAGATTATTTCCATTAAAATCAAGTCGGGAACAACACGAGGAATTCTAGCCGAGTTGCTCAAGAATTACAGACAGTAAATTTGTCAACTTAATTCTTTCTATATTTCAGTTAGTGAGAGGGAAACCTATCGTGATACTTTCCCTAAACAAGACTATTGTACTTATATTTAGTAGAATACTTAATATTCAGTATCAGTTTTTTTTTTAATGGAGAGTAGATAATGCATTGCGGATCCCATAACTCTTGCTTCTCCTAATTTGTCTCTTAGTCCTCGTTTGGAACGAGAGATTTTTCTGACAAAGGAAGGAGAAAAAGCTGTATTCTAGGTCGGCAGAATTTTGCGTTTGCAGTAGCCTCGATGTCGGAATTTTTTCTGTTTCTATTTCTATCCTTGCAGCCATGTCATTAGTAAGGGTGCTAGAGGTAAACGTTTTTCTGGGTTGACGTTATCCGCCTGATAGTCAGTGACCCGAAACTTGGAATAACCACTAAGGAGGCCGTCCTATCAACAGGTGTAAAGTACTGGGGCTGCTGTATTGCCATTTTGTGAATGGTTTCTGAACCATGCAGTAGCTTCTGGTGGGGCTTCTCGATGCCATGTTAGTGGGTAATTGTTACGTCTTTTTCTTATCATGATCTACAGAAATATTTCTTCACTTTTTTTTCTTCCTTAGTTTCCCTCTCTGGGTTGCTCTAACCACGTCTGTCGACCTATTCCACAAATCCAAAGACTCCATCATGCAAAGTATCCAGAAAAAATAGACGATTAAACTCAGAACTCCAACTTCCAACGTAGACACCCACTACAAAATCTCCTTCTCCAACTTAAGATGTCTACGTTGCAACCTTCCAGAGGTTGACATCCAATTGCGAAAGACCAAACCTGATCTATTCTTCCTAAGCGAAACTGGCATTGGACCGACTATTTCCCTAGATGTGTTTGTAATTAAAGCATATTCTAATTTAATATCCAAAATCTGCCCCTCGAGATTGGCAGGGGCATGGAGTATGTGCCTACATTAGGGATGGCTTTCTATGTTGTAGATTGTGCTTTCTATGTGATAGATTGTATCTGTGCTTTCAGACTGTACTTGCTCACACCACCGCGTTTATATTTGTCCTCTATTCACCCCATAACTTTGGAGTTATTATATTTAAGAGCATATCTGAGAAAATTGAGCACATCCTTCTGCTCATTCTTCGGCTAATATTCACGGCTGTGGAGATTTCAATGTTCACAATGTGGAATGGTTAGCCCACTCAAACAAGACAGATGATGAAGGGATACAGTGTATCGATACTCTATGGCTGACTGGGATAGCTTTCGTACATTTATATCAGATCTACCTCTTCGGTCCATGGTTAAATAGATAGAATGTGTCCTCCATAATAGCAGACCTGACTGAATGGTTAATTGTAGGTATAGACCGATTCATACCCTCCAAGAAATTCCAGCAAAAACCTAACAACCATCCATGGTTTTCTGAAGAATGTGCTGCTGCCATTGCGAACAGAAATAACTTTTTCTATGGCTTCTAATGTAATAGATGTACTGAGACTAAAGCCACTTTCAGGACTCCCAGCCACCACTGCAAAACAGTAATAAAGAACGCGAGAGAGTTGTAAGCTCAGTCCATCAAGCTCTTAAGTAGCTGAACAGCAACTTGTTTGCCACCAATATTGGCAAATAAATAACATGGTCCTGAATAGAAGCGTGTGCTCTGTCTCAACCACCATCAATAGACCTGAAGTAATCCCGTCAGCATCGGACAAAGCCAAACTCTTTGCCAAAACCTTTGCAGCTAATTCTACCCTATGCGATCAGGGCCATCAACCACCTCCGTATTTACTCCTGTGTTTGAAAACATGTTATGCGACATACAAATATCTGTGCATAATGTTGCCAAACTAATAAAAAAACCCTGGATTTCAGTAAAGCAACCGGTTTTGACGGCATTCCTAATATAGTGCTGAAAAAGCTTTAACCAATTTGTAGTATTGGGAATCCCAGTTTAATTGCTATATAGGTAGTTTTAGAAATAGAAAGTTATGTAAGTATATTTTCATTTCTCATCAGCGAGTTGTCAGGGTCACAAAAGGTTAGGTTTGACAGGTATCAAGCTAGAGAGAATGCACCGGAAATTAGGGGTGACACGGAAATTATGGTTGTAGGCTTCTGGTTAACGACGACATGGGCTGAGAGTTGGTTTTGGGCAGCAGAGAATGCAGGTCGGAGATTCGGCTCTCTGACAACCAGAGTCCGAGATATAGGCTTGCCTTTAATAAAAGATTGAAGCTTCAGTCCATCTTGTTGTCATTAATGCATATGTCTGCAGCGACCACTTCCCAACGAGATGGCAGACCAGCGACCAGAAGGTATCATCCGCTGGCCAAGGGAACCAGGTATGGTCGCATTATACATGGCATATACACGTCTCAGAGACTTTCAAGGCAAGAAACGGTGTAAGGATAAGAACACACACAAATAAGTATGACCATTGATAAGAACACAGAGACCCGTAAAAGTAAAAGCAATCATAAAAAGATAGTAACAAGAAAAAGTAAAAATCGAACGATTAGAAATAGAAACGCTTAATAATAATAATAATAAATTAAATAAAATAATAATAGTAGTAATAAATAAAATAATAAATTAAATAAGATAATAATAATAGTAATAAATTAAATAATAAATTAAATAAAATAATAATAATAATAATAAATAAAATAATAAATAAATAATAATAGTAATAAATTAAATAATAGATTAAATAAAATAATAATAATAGTAATAAATTAAATAATAAATAAAATAAAATAATAATAATAATAAATAAAATAATAATAATAGTAATAAATTAAATAATAAATTAAATAAAATAATAATAATAGTAATAAATTAAATAATAAATAAAATAAAATAATAATAATAGTAATAATTAAAATAATAAATTAAATAAAATAACAATAATAGTAATAAATAAAATAATAAACAAGACAGCAAACATTTACCGTAACAATAGGATTAGCAAATCTCTAGATGAAAGCTTCCTTTCTAAGGCAATTGCCCTTGAGATAGCAAAGGCTTTTGATAGTGTATGGCATAGAGGTCTACTCCACAACAACTCCAGCTACAGTATATCTGTAAACGTCTTTTTAATTGTTAAATCATTTCTCTCTGCTAGGTTCATAAGAGTAGTGGTTGATGGGCAAAAATCTGAAGCTCACAGAATTAATGTTGGAGTCACTCAATGATCCATTCGGGACCCAACTCCCTTTCTGATCTCAGAAATCACATTCTAAGATAATTTGTGGACATTTATGCTGACGACACTGCCATCTATGAAAACACTTCAAAGGTCTAAAACGACCAAGTTCTCTGATTCTCTCTCCTCTGATATTGAGCACGTGGTGCAATGGGGAAAGAGGTGGCTAGTTAATTTTAATGCATCTAAGACCAAACTTATTTCTTTCCATCATCAACGCTCTGATCCCCGTCTGACATCAATTGAGATGAATGGCTCTCATCTTGAGGAGGCTCCATGTTTTGACAAACTTCTGGGGTTGACCTTTACTCCTGATCTGAGATGGAACGCGTGTATCAAATCCGTTGCCAGGACTGAGACGTTGCAAGCTTGTCTCTGCTTTATAATTATTTTCATGGCAAGTACTCCTCTGAAATCCAATCTATGGTCCCCACACGAAAAACACTCGTCTAGTTGAAACCACTATCAATGATTTCCCGTACTCTTTATCTGTGCTTAAACCTAAACATGCATTCCATGAACAAAGCTTCTTTCTTAGAACTGCACGCCTGTCGATTTCTATTCCGTTTTCCTGCTTTCCAACTGGCTACAATATGGTTGTCTTCAAGTCCAATGTGAACAAATTCTTGATGAGCCATATACCCTTAAGTAATCCAATTTACCAAATTTCCACTCCTAACAGTGACTGATATTTTCCCCTTGACCACTATGCACGCATTAACACTTATACTCGATTGGCTTCCGGGCCTTGATAAAAAATAAAAATCTATGACATCCTTGGCTATTACTTTCGAAATGCCAAAACAAAAAAAAGGTGGGGATAAGTGTTCATCAAAAAATAACTGTATATGATTATTTGTTTATAAGTTGGGGATCAGTTTATTCAGCGATGATGGAAAACCTGCAAATTTAGTTGTACTTTTACTACGAGTTGTTTTGTTTTTTTATTAAAATATATGCAAAAAGACTACATATAATATCATATTTATCGATATTATTATTGTTATTGTTGTTGTTGTTGTTGTTGTTTTTTCTTATTGTTGTTGTTGATAATGTTTGTTTTTTTAGAAAACTGAAAATAAATTTCGAAATTCATTAAATTAGAAATATTGTTTATTTACCAAATCGTCTTTTCACTTGATAGACATAATTTTTTTTTTTTTAAATATTAAAAAATTACAATGATTATGTGCGTGTGTTAATTAAAAGGATTTAAAATATAAACAAATCGAACTTACTAAGGGAGATAATAACTTCCGGTGAATGCCGAAAAAATATCCATCAAATAAAACGTCGTTTAGTAAATCGTTATTTGTATTCTAAACTAAATATTTTATCGTGGTTTATTTTATTTTATTTTTTTTTTTTTGTCATTTCATTTAACTTAATATGAAAATGGATAATAAACTTTAAAATATCAATTATTGAATGGATTTTATTATTTCCTTTTCTTCAGTTTTATTTTTATGGATACATGTGTCCAGTGACACCGATATGATTACTAAAATCGCAAATTATTGTCTTTTTAAATTCAATTGCTAAAAAAAATGCAAATTTTAGAAAAAAATATTTTGTGTGGTAATTTCAATTTTCTCTGAATTATTAATTTTTTTTTCACTTCAAAAATCAACCGATCCTTTGAGGTTTTAAGAACTAAAAAAAAAAGATAACGCATGAATTTCTGTTGGCTTTTTTAATAAATAAAGCATTTAACATGGGAGGTTGGGGGTGTCTATTCCGAAAATCGTTCTTAACATGGGGAGGTTAAGGATGTCAATTCTAAGAGCCGTTCTTAACATGGGGAAGTTGAATGTGTCCATCATGAAGGCCGTTCTTAATATGGGGAGTTTAGGGGTGTCTATTCCGAAAGCCGTTCTTAACATTAGTGTCAAGAAAGAAAATAAATTCGTAATTGTTTTGGTTTACACGCATACACATTACTAATTTATTGATTGTGAAAAAAAAAAGTGGATTTATTTCTGCTGGGTGGCACCGTCATTCACAGAGGAGTAGATTTGTTTATTGTGCATGCATAAAACATGGAGACCAGTGAATTACAGTGCATAACAGACGTTTTTATATCAAAAAACTATTTTCTAACACGGAAATAAATGTTATTTCATATTAATACACTAATACAGTAATGTCGATTTCTTTGTCAAGTATCGTAATTTTCCGGAGTTATTTCTATATTTTTTATTGTATGTATGTGAGGATATGCCTTTGGTGGAAACCTTCTATTAATCGGAGATCTTGTTAAATTTACTTTTACCGTTCCTGCAGATACTCTACTACTCTCGACTTCAAGAGATTCCTGCAGTCCTGCAACCTCGGTCCTAAAAAATGATAGATGCTGATTATCTGAGAGTCACACACATAGAAGTGAGTGAGTGGACTCCACGGTCAGTTTTTACAAATTGGCACCACTTCCATGAGTTCTATAGGGTCAGAATTAAAAAAAAAAAAAATCTTTATACATTTTGTACATTCATATGTGCCACGTTTGTACAGTGGTAACGTCAATCGGAAATCTAAAATAAAAAAAAAAATACGAAAAGTAGTGTCAGTTTCCGCCATTAAATTGAACGTGCAACGAATAAGAGAATTAATAAAGATAAAACTTGTAATCTGTTCTCTCTCATGTAAATATTAAAATGTTAAATAAAATAATATTAATTTTATCCGTGATATTCACCAAATAGATCGGCTCTATTTCGAAATGATTTATTTTTTTTTATTTTTCCTCTTCAATTTTGTTTTCTGCGAACTTGCTCTTCTGTTCATCATCTTGAATGTTAAGTTGAGCTTGTAAAGTCAAATCACATTTGAAAAATCGTTTCCTTTATAAAAACAGATAAAGTTAATCGAAAGCAGATTATAAAACAAAAACGTAAGTATTACTACATGAATTTAGTATCGATTTTTAAGTTTCTAACGACGCCGTAAAAACATTTCACGTGTATTTTTCCGTATAAATATTAACTATGGTTCTTTTTCAGTATCTTCACCAATATCTTCATTTTTAATGTGTTTAGTAAACTGCACAAGCACCAGATTAACTTTAGGCCTAAATGTTTCAAAAACAATAAAAAAACAGGAATCTAAAAAAAAAAAATAATAATACGAAAAGGCGGCTTTAAAAACTATCGTGCATCAAATTAGAGAATTAATATGTTCACCTATCAGATCCGCAATTAACGAATTAGAGAATTAATAAAGATGAAACTTGTAATCTGTTCTCTCTCATGTAAATAATAAAATGTTAAATAAAATAATACTAGTTTTATCCGTGATATTCACCAAATAGATCGGCTCTATTTCGAAATAATTTTTATTTTATTTTTCCTCTTCAATTTTGTTTTCTGCGAACTTGCTTTTCCGTTCGTCATCTTGAATGTTAAGTTGAGCTTGTAAAGTCAATCATATTTTTAAAATCGTTTCCTTTATAAAAGCAGATAAAGTTAATCGAAAGCAGATTATAAAACAAAAACGTAAGTATTACTACATGGCGTGGCGCACGTATGTGTATTTTTTTATTTTCATCTTTTTTTTCACCGGATTATTATCGAATGGTCACTAATCTATCAGATTTTGTTTTCAATACTGACTTAAACATAAAAAAGGTCAATACGTAATTCTTTATGTTATCAGTGGTGACCAATTCTTTATGCGCTTTCACGTACAGAATTGTTCTTTAATGTCCCTGTGTCTTTATTGAAACATGAAATCAGGAAAAAAAAAAAAAAGCGAATAATCCTAATGAAAATGTTGGTTTATCGTTGAAAATTGTTTGCTGCCGATTATTTTTGTTTTCAATATTGACTTAATCATTTAAAAAATTCAATACAAACAATAGTTTTCTAAAAAGAAGAAAAAAATAATTTTATAAAGTTTATATGTTTTTAACTGTTTCACAAGTTTAAAAAAAATCAATTTTTTTTTCACTAATGACTTAAACATGAAAAAGGTCAATTTCTAAAATCTTTCAAAATTACAAATAATCTTTAGAATGACGACTTTTATAGGTTTTCAAGGATGCTGAAAATGAATAAATACTTCAAAAGTGGTGCAGAGAATTAGTTTTCATGACATGAGGAAATTATTTTTTCAAAAAGTGAGGATCACTTTTCTATATAAATTTAATGTAAAATGAGCGCCCACTTTCTGGACACACGGTAATATTTGGGGGAGGGGCTGCCTGAAAGCCGTTTTGGTAAATTGTTAATTCCTTTCCACCTTAACAGTCATCTTTACCATGACGAATTCTGTAGGTTTTCTGGTATGCTGAAAACGAATATCACATTTAAAATTGCCGCAAAAAAGTAGTATGGATATTAAGCTAAGTAATTCTTTATGTATCCAGTGGTGGCCACCATTCATAACATAAGGAATTACATTGCTTAATAGTTAAAAAGAAACCACGTTATTGTCTTGTTAACTCAACTTTTTCTTTCCAAGAATAAGTTTCTTTTTTCTTTTGTTAAATGCATGATGAATATCATCTGATAATTTAAACTTAACATCGGTAGATGACACTTGATGACTTCCATGCTTGAGTTTATAAACAAGAAAAAATTGATTTCTTTTGTCTTTCTCATAATCTTTTCTTTCATAACTCATTCCTAATGCTTTGCATACTCTGTCAAAATGGTTAACCGAAATCATCTTCCAAAGTGTCACGTATAGAACAAACTCTGAGAAAGGAATATTCTTTTAAACACAGAATATAGATTCTACCCAACCTTAAGAATTCCCTCTCACTGATTCCTTTTCTCCACTTCCAAACTCTGAACCAACTCTAGGCCATTTCAAATGGATCCTATTACTGTCTTTGACATCCGCAAATGATGATACAGCGGATAATTTGTGTCAAAATTATTTGCAATTTTCGATGTCATTCTATGTGTCATGATTCTATGATCCATTAACGGCTTCTCCTGTTGATGTTGATTCCTCCAAATTGAGATATCAGCTGGTTTTGTGGCTCAATCACTATCCGACTCATTGACCTTTCCTTAAGTGACATTGCCCACAAATGTTCCACATGCAACTTCTGTGGTTCTTATAATAAAGCAGATCTCCAATCTTAAAATCTACTGAGTTTATTTTCTTATTCTTGTTCTCTATCAGTTTTTCATAACTTCCTGAATGTTATCCCTTACTAAAGTAAAAGATCCGTTCATCTCTTTTAGAGCGATGTCGTGTTGCTCATCACCATAGTATACTCTACAAGGCATTAATATATTATCTAATGGCAGGATCACATCTCTGTTGTACAGCAAGTAGTATGGTAAGAATTTTGATAATTTTGTCATTTCGCTCACATGAAATCTGACAGCTGCCAACATTTGGTTTATATATATATATATATATATATATATATATATATATATATATATATTGCTTAACTGTCATGCATCATCCTATGAAATCTTTCAATTAAGAAATTGTGATAAACTGATGTTGTTACATGATTATGTTGAGGTCCTTCAATGCCTTCTTCATCACTTAGTTTACATTATCTGTTAACAGCTGAATTGGTGCCCAAATCTGAGGAGAATTTAATCCAACAAAAGATGCACCACCGTTTCTTGTTTCTTGTTAGAAACCAGAAAAGCCTCCAGCCACCCAATATACAATATCAATGAAAGTCACTATGTACTGGTTACACGAAAGTGTCTTTGGGCCTGAAAATATCCAATGCTAGTTTTATGAAAGGAAAAGGAGGCAGATTGCAGGTTGTTGCTTCCTCAGATCTCTGGTTTGGTACATTTGATACATTTCCTTCGTATTCATTCACCTCCTTAAATAAACCAGAAATTCACCTCCTTAAATAGACCAGAAATATTTTTGCATAATTGTGTGAAAAGTCTATGACCTTATCAATAGTTTGTTGTCGAGTTGGGACAAGTAATACACTATCTTGTCCATCACTATGCACTTTTTTGTTCTGCATCTTTGAATCTAAAAATTTCATTATCTTTCTCTGCTTCCCTAATTTAATAAAAACCAACAACGTAGGATGGTCGTGCGATACTGATGAACCCTCAAGCTTCTGATATGTTGAAAACTATTTTGGCTCAAACAAAATGATTCAAGTAATTGCTATCATCTATTTCTACCATGATCCTCATTATCTCGACTAGAGGTCCACACAAACAGCGTCCTTCCTTCTCAAGTACCATCTCGTCTGTGTAACACTATATCAATGAAAATCACTATGTACTGGTTACATATATATATATATATATATATATATATATATATATATATATATATATATATACCCAAAAGTGTCTTTGGGCCTGAAAATATCCAATGCCAGTTTTATGAAAGGAAAAGGAGGCAGATTGCACTTCTGCATTTGAGGTTGTTGCTTCCTCAGATCTCTGGTTTGGTACAGGATACATTTCCTATGTATTCATTCACCTCCCTATAGAAACACCGCCAGAAATATTTTTGCTAAATGGCAGAAAACGTCGTTTCCACGACCGTTATTGTCCTGGTATTATACTACCACTTGTTTTTAAGGTGTGACAGTACATATAACCTTATCAATAGTTTGGCTCAAACTAAATGATTCAATAATTTCTATCATCTATTTCTACCAGGATCCTCATTTTCTCAACTAGACGTCCAAACACACAACGTCCTTCCTTCTCAAGTACCATCTCGTCTGCATATCACTAAGTTTATGAGATAAGAAGCAAATTTGTTTTTAACATCATTACCCTCACTCAGATGATAGATCATTTTTTTACAAGGTGATCACCACTTATCAAGGCCCGAAAGCCACTCGGGATAAGGGTTATTGCGTGTAGAGTATGTTAGTATTGAGATTTGATAAAGTGTCTTACTTAAAGGGGCGGTTCATCAGGAATTTGTTTATGTTGGACTTGAAGATGTCCATGTTGTAGTCAGGTTAGAAACAGGCAGACTGAACAGAGTTCCACAGGCATGCACTTCTAAGAAAGAAGCATTATTTAGGGAATTTACGTTTTGGTTTTTACACAGATAAAGAGTGGGGAAATATTTTGACGGTGGTTTTGGCTAGACAGGTGTTTTTCGTTAACGATCGGCGAGGGGGGACCAGGGATTGGAGCTCAGACGAGCAATTGCCATGGAAGTAAAGATAAAACAAAGACAGGCTCACAACATCTCTCCTGTGAATGGGGTATATAGCCAGAATTTGACGAAATCAAATCGATAAAATCTGTGACAAACATGCTCCAATCGCATGATTGGGGCATCTGTGTACATTATGTAGTCCTCACCATCATGATAAGCCAGTATAACCATATTTTGTTTTTCTTAGAAAAGATTTCTCTCTTCTCAATCTTCTTGCTGACCACACTGCCTTTTTCAATTCTCTACATCATCCATCCACCTCCTATAGCCACCGTCTTATCTATTTGAAAATAGCTGCTACTCCATCATAACAATAGCAAATGCTACTGATGAAAGAACAAGATAAAAATACAACTTAGAATCAATTTTTGTTAAGATGGAGAGTGTGGACTGCGATGTTGATTTGTTTTTGTATAAAATATAAATAATTTCATTTTCTCTTTCTCATACAGTGTCATATGTGTGCCTAGCTAGAGATGGGGAGTGTGGACTGGGAAGTTGGTTGATGATTATGTGATGCTCATTCCTGGCTGACTCTCATCTTTTTCCTTTTGCTATGGGTTATATGTGACATGCTTTTTGCAGGTGCGCTTACCTTGGACACTTGCATGCGGCAAATAATGAGCCATGTTATTCACTAACAGTTAGGTTACAAATCATTGAATATATAATATAAGGGGTAAAAATCTGTTTAAATGTGTGTATGTATATATGTATGCAAGTCTTGGAAAAACGTTCAAGAGAAGCAACGGATTTTCTTTTCAATTGTCTAGATTTAATTTATACCTATGTCTCTTTCGATGGACACAACATCTAACACGTTACATTTTTTTCTTCCTTCGCGGTACAGGTTTTAGCCTGCCTGCCTACTACCACTTTTTGTGTTCGCAATTTTCCTTTGTTGTTTTTGCTCAACCAACACTTTTACACACACCTCAACTTTCTTTTCTGCCTTTGCATCACCAGTCTGCGCCTGCCTACTACAACTTCATTATTTTTGCACAACACCCAGCTACAAACACCCGGGCAATGCTGGGTACACAGGCTAGTTATGTAATAAAAAAGAAATTATAGATGGAGGTGAACAATGAAGCATAATCTTCTGAAGGGAACAGTGCATATTCCGATGATCAACTATTAAGTATACCTAGTATAGTATTTATCATGATATAGGAACCATTGATTAACTATAGTATAGTTTAGTTTGTAATTAAGACAAAGAAAGGAAGTCTTATTTTAACATTTTAATAAACAAACTTTCTTTGCCATTTTCGTTAGTAGCTTTGGTAGAAGAGAGAACTCTGTAAGGGAGTTCAGTGTTCATGCACATGTTTATATCTAGTAGTTACTGGAACAAAGAAAGCTGTTAAAAGAGAAAGAAAGGGCAAAGACTTCAGTGCATTGACGTGTTGTTATGCGTGAGTGCGAGTTGTTTTGATGTATGTTCTTTAGCGTGGTAAAGAATGTTCATTTGGGAACAGCACGTGGAAGCAAGTAGTAGTTTGAAGAGAAGCTTGTGTTGTACTCAGTGCGTTGATGTGTTGCCGTGAGTGTGTGTTGTAGTCTCTTTAATATCAGTGCGTTGATGTGTTGCCGTGAGTGTGTGTTGTAGTCTCTTTAATATCAGTGCGTTGATGTGTTGCCGTGAGTGTGTGTTGTAGGTTCTTTAATATCAGTGCGTTGATGTGTTGCCGTGAGTGTGTGTTGTAGGTTCTTTAATATCAGTGCGTTGATATGTTGCCGTGAGTGTGTGTTGTAGGTTCTTTAATATCAGTGCATTAATGTGTTGCCGTGAGTGTGTGTTGTAGGTTCCTTAATATCAGTGCATTGATGTGTTGCCGTGAGTGTGTGTTGTAGGTTCTTTAATATCAGTGCATTGATGTGTTGCCGTGAGTGTGTGTTGTAGGTTCTTTAATATCAGTGCGTTGATGTGTTGCCGTGAGTGTGTGTTGTAGGTTCTTTAATATGTCAAAGAATGCCCGTGGGAATAAATGTGTTTGAAGAGAGATATAGCTAGCTTGTAATAATCATGTCCAGCCCCAAGCGATGTTTGCTGATAGGCAGACCAGCGAGAAAAAGAATTAAAACTTTGTGATTCCGTTTTCTATATACTCAGTCATGTGGCTGAGAGCTGGCTTGTGATTGGACAAGCCAGGAAGTCAATGAATTTCAAATCTCGAAGTTGTGAGAAGTAGTCTCTGCATGTACTAGCGGGCGTCAGATGCTACAATAGTATTTAATATGATGTAGGAACCATTAATTGTATATATGTATACATGAATAAGTAGTAATAATATGGTCGTATTCAAGTCCAACGTAAACAAGTTCTTGATGTGCTGTTCCCCTTCAGTAATTCAATTTACCAAATTTCCATTGCTAACAATTATTACAACATTGACCAGTGTACGCTTATTAACCCTTATCCTCTAGTGGCTTCCGGGCCTTGATAAGTCGTGACTTCTTTGTAAAAAATATTTCTTAATATTCTTAAATATGTAGCCAGTATCTAAACTTTAATTCTCACAATAATGTTAACAAATAGTCTGTTTTCTACAACACTGAGCAAAAGCAATGTGTACTAATAACAATACATGGCTATGAATGTGTGATTATTCAAAGCGCTTTATCGTTCATGTGTATTGCTACTAATAAAAATACATGTCAAAATAAGGTGGAAACTTTAAGAAAACACTCCGCCATAGAGCTAGACAGAATATAGTATGGAAAAATCATGTCATTTATTAACACTCATTCACTAACAGTAAAATTAGAAAAAACATTGAAAAGCTGTAATATGTGAAGAGATTGTTATAAGTGGCAAAAATCTGTGTAAATGTATGTATGTATGTATGTCTCGCCAAAACGTTTAACAGAGGCAACAGATTTTCATGAGATAGGTATCATTTTGAAGCTGTACTCTTCGAACAAGAAATATCAACAAATTGGCCAAAAACATTAATTCCTTCACTCTCAACTGGGCACTTTTCTAAAGGGAGGGGTCACTTTTTTCGCTGATATATTCTAAACTCTTTTGAATTGTCTAGCTTTAATTTATACCTATGTCACTTCCGATGGGCAAAACAGCTAACATGTTACGTTTTTCTCACTTTCTTTTCCTCCATCACAGTACAGGTTTCAGCCTGGCTGCCTACTACCCCTTTTCTGTGCTCGGAATTTTCCTTTGTTTTTTGTTTGTTTGCTAAACCAACACTTTTACACACACCTCGACTTTCTTTTCGGCCTTTGTGTCACTGGTCCGAGCCTACCTGCTTACTACAACTTAATTTTTTTTCTGCTCAACACACACCTACAAACACCCGGGCAACGCTGGGTACACAGGCTAGTTATGTGATAAAGAAGAAATTATAGATGGAGGTGAACAATGAAGCGTAATCTGCTTAAATTATAGATGGAGGTGAACAATGAAGAGTAATCTGGTTTAAGGGAACAGTGCATATTCCGGATGATGATCAACTACTAAGCATACCTAGTATAGTATTTAACACGATGTAGGAACCATTTATTATATTATATTTAACACTATATAGGAACCATTTATTATAAATAATGGTAAAATATAAATATATATTAACATATGTATGTATATATTTAGTAATAAGTAATAAAAAGTGTCTAGAAACAAAATAGTTCTGCTAATTCATACTAGGATTGTCTGCTAGCACCATAGTGTTATTGTTAGAGTTCTAGGTAAATTCAGTTGGAAGTTCCATACTCCTGAATGTCGAAGTTTCAATCCTCAGTGAGATTTAGAATAGAATTAAAAATTACTTAGGAATTTTTAATCCATCATCACTAACAATCCAAGAGCATGTTAATCTCATATACTAAATAAACGGTTCGATTCAGAATTATGTAAAGATTTCTTAGTTCAAGGGAAAGATTCGACAAAAAACACCTGAATAAGATGGAAGGTAAAATAGAAACATTATGAAAAAGATGAGAACATTATTCTGAAGAATCCATATAATATGAATAATCTAACTTCACCCACAAAATGAAAAAAAAAACGTGATAATTTTTAGTTAAATTAAAAAAAAATAACTTTGTTAACTAACCAGTATTTATTAAAACTATACTCATTTTTGAAAAATTCATTATCAATAAACGTTTGGGATATTTTATAAAAGTCAACATAATACAATTTTACCACATGAAAGAATCAAAATAATATGAATAATGAATCCTCATCTCTAAAACGAAAAAACATAAAGATTTTTAGTTAAATATTTTGAAATAGAAGAATCCAAATAATATGAAAGTATCAAAAAATTAAAAACTTTATATACAGCCATAAATGACCCAAAGAACGTCGATATTCAGAGATAACACAGAAACGTTGGGAAAATAATACCCAAGATGAGAACACTATTCTGAAGAATCAAAATAATATGAATAATGAATCCTCATCTCTAAAATGAAGAAAGGTAAAGATTTTTAGTTAAAACACCTGAATAAGATGGAAGGTAAAATAGAAACATTATGAAAAAGATGAGAACATTATTCTGAAGAATCCAAATAATATGAATCATCAAACTTCACCCACAAAATGAAAAAAACGTAATTATTTTTAGTTAAATTTTAAAAAAATAATTTTGGTAACTAACCAGTATTTAATAAAACTATACTCATTTTAAAAAAAAAAATCATTAACAATAAATATTTTGGATATTTTTTTTTCAGAATTTACAACAATGAAAAGAAATTCATTAAGAACTTTTCTGCATTGATGATTTAAAAAGGTTGAAAATAATTATAAATTTCTTCATTACATTTTTTAAAGTTGAAATTTATTAACGTGCCTATCATCATACACTTCATTGGATTTTTACTTTTTGTGTAATCAGATGCAAGCAAACATGAGAGACAAACCACATTCTTGTGAAGTATGTGGTTCTTCTTTTGCAAGGAAACCAAATTTGTTGCGTCATATGAAAACACATATGGGAGAGAAACTACATTCTTGTGAAGTATGTGGTTCTTCGTTTGCACTGAAGTTAAGTTTGTTGAGTCATATGACAGCACATACGGGAGATAAACCACACTTTTGTGAAGTATGTGGTTCTTCTTTTGCACGGAAGTCAACTCTGTTGAATCATATGACAACACATACGGGAGAGAAACCACATTCTTGTGAAGTATGTGGTTTTTCTTTTGCACGGAAGTCAACTTTGTTGCGTCATATGAAAACACATATGGGAGACAAACCACATTCTTGTAAAGTATGTGGTGCTTCTTTTGCATGGAAGTCAAGGTTGTTGCGTCATGTGCCCAAACATACAGGGGAGAAACCACATTCTTGTGAAGTATGTGGTTCTTCTTTTGCAAGGAAGTCAGATTTGTTGAGTCATATGAAAACGCATACGGGAGAGAAACCATATTCTTGTGAAATATGTGGTTCTTCTTTTGCACGGAAGTCACATTTGTTGACTCATATGTACACACATACGGGAGAGAAACCACATTCTTGTAAAGTATGTGGCTCTTCTTTTGCACAGAAGTCAACTTTGTTGAGTCATATGAAAATACATACGGGAGATAAACCACATTCTTGTGAAGTATGTGGTTCTTCTTTTGCACAGAAGTCACATTTGTTGACTCATATGAAAACACATACGGGAGAGAAACCACATTCTTGTGAAATATGTGGTTCTTCTTTTGCACAGAAGTCACATTTGTTGAGTCATATGTACACACATACGGGAGAGAAACCACATTCTTGTGAAGTATGTGGTTCTTCTTTTGCACAGAAGTCACATTTGTTGAGTCATATGTACACACATACGGGAGAGAAACCACATTCTTGTAAAGTATGTGGTTCTTCTTTTGCATGGAAGTTAAGGTTGTTGCGTCATATGACCAAACATACAGGGGAGCAACCACATTCTTGTGAAGTATGTGGCTCTTCTTTTGCACAGAAGTCAACTTTGTTGAGTCATATGAAAACACATACGGGATATAAACCATATTCTTGTGAAGTATGTTGTTCTTCTTTTGCATGGAAGTCAGATTTGTTGAGGCATATAAAAATACACACGGGAGACAAACCACATTCATGTGAAGTATGTGGTTCTTCTTTTGCACAGAAGTCAAATTTGTTGAGGCATATGAAAATACACACGGAATAGAAACCACATTCATGTGAAGTATGTGGTTCTTCTTTTGCACAGAAGTCACAATTATTGAGTCATGAAAACTCATACAGGAGAGAAACCACATTCTTGTGAAGTATGTTTTTCTTTTCCATGGAGGTCAACTTTGTTGAGTCATCTGAAAACACATATGGGAGAGAAACCACATTCTTGTGAAGTATGTGTTTTTAATTTTGCATGGATGTCAACTTTTTTGACTCATATGAAAACACATACAAGGCGTCCCTAATGGCACTGTCCTTAACAGCTGAAGAGAAAATAACACAATAGCAAGGGATTATATACGACATAAACATAAGAAGATATCAATCATTCCAATCATTATAGAAAAAAAAAGAATTTCATAAACTATCTAGTGATTAGACGTTGTGAACTACGTTCAAGAGAAATACAATAAATTGCTATTACAGGGATAGGTAGACTCTTTAAAAGATCCCTCGGTTGGAGTAAATTAATGGGAGAATGTTTGACATTGCGCAGAATTGCCTATCCCATCAAAAACAAATTAAATGAAATCAAAAACTCAAACCCCATTATTGTGGAGTATATTGTTCTTTTGCATGGAATTCTCCTTTATTTCGTCATATGAAAACACATACAGGAGGGATCAGTAATGACAATAAATGCAGGTTCTGCCAAACAGGATTGGAAAGTGTTGGTCGTCTGATATCAAGTTGCAAAGTTCTAGGGGACGGCTACTATACAGCGAGACATGATGGAGTATGCAAGTACCTCCACCCGACCATCTGTAAAAAATAAAACATCCAGTGTAGTAGCAAGTCCTGGGAACATCAACCTGAAAGAACAGTTGGAAATACCATACATTACGACCATGTAATCCCTACAGCCACCTACCTTGAAAATGCTGCTGTGAAACCTGCCATAGTTATATGGAATAAGTCAGAGAGAGTTGCAACCTTGATTGAAGTGAGTGTTCCCAATGATGGCGGTCTGAACAGAGCTGAAAGAGAGAAACAGACCAAATATCCAGGTCTTATGTATGATATGAAAAGAAATTGGAATCTTAAGGAGATATCAATCATACCAGTTATCATAGGTGGCACAGGGTTTATAAAGAAGAAACTGAAGTCCTACCTTACTAATATTCCTGGTGAACAAAGTGCAAAAGAGATCCAGACAATTGCACTTAAGGTAACAACGAGGATACTTAAAAGAGCTTTTGATTATTTTCAATAAAAAGCGGGGCAATGTTGGCAGCTAGTTTGGCTGCCCCATACCCAGCCTACAATCTTTAAAGGAAGAAATTTTTTTTAAAAAGAGACAATGCAGATTCTGCCACACAAAATCGGAAAGTGTGAGTCATCTGGTATCGAGTTGAAAGTTTCTTTTAAAAGATGGCTACTACACAGCAAGACATGATGGAGTATGTAAGTACCTCCACTGGACCATCTGTAAAAAAATAAATATGCAGTTTAGCAGCAAGTTCTGGGAACATTAACCTTAAAGAACAGTTGAAAATGATATATATACAATACATTACAACTATGTAATCCCTACAGCCACCTACCTTGCAAATGCTGCTGTCAAACCTTACATAGTTATATGGAATGAGTCAGAGTGACAACCTTGGTTGAAGTGAGTGTCATTAATAATGGTGGCTGGTTTGGCTGCCCAATACCCAGCGTTACAATCTTCAAAGGAACAAAATTTTAAAAAAGGAGACAAACTATATGTTTGCGAATTGTGTGGTTCTTTTGCATGGAAATCAAATCTGTTGAGTCTTGAAAACACATACGAGAGACAAAGCACATTCACGTGTTGTATGTAGTTGTGCTTTTGCACTGAAGTCAACTTTGATAAATCATATGAAAACATACAGGAGACAATTTCTTTACTACATCAGTGTTTGAGAGATAAAGAACTTAAATAGAACATTCGAATATCTATATATCTCATATAGACTTCAAATGTTAGCCCCACGTTGTGGGCCTCTTGATTTCTGAGAACTTCGTTTATTACAGAAAAAGAGACAAACCATGTTCTTGTGAAGTATGCATCTATTCTTTTGCACATAAGTCATATTGGAAACTGAAAAAAATATTACAGAATCAGAAAACAAATTTGCTACAAAAAGCACACAAAATAGTAGTTAAAAATAATCCACAACTTGCATTTCAGAAAATTGGAAAAATGGGTCAAACAAGAGTGTGACAAGTCTTTTCTGGATTTATTATATTTATTATTATTTTTATTATTATTATTACAAGGGAAACTTTATAGACTGACTTTAAACAGAATGCCTTCACTATGATAAGGACAGAGTTATAATTACTGCTCACAATCAAAGTTTGATTACCAATGTTTCTAAGTAGATAGAAAGGAAACGGGAATCGTTGGAAAATTTCTATGTCAGTAATTCTAGGAGCAAATCAAATTAGACAAAAGAATTTAAAAAACTACCTGGCAAATATATCTGGTGAACCATTTGCAAAAGAGATTCAAACCAGAGAGAAACCACATTCTTGTGAAGTATGTGGTTCTTCTTTTGAACAGATGTCTACTTCCTTGAGTCGTATGAAATGCATGTGAGAAACAATATTTGATGATTTTCCAAAATCAATACCTCAAAATTGTATTCAGCATCACAAACAAGAACCAGCAGAACAACGTCTATCAGGAAACTGGCCAACCATTTTTCACAAGACTTTCTTACAAATATGACAAAATCAGAAAATAAATCTGCTTCAAAAATCACACAAAATAGTAGTTAAAAATACTCCACGACTTGCATTTCAGAAAATTGGAAAAAATCTTTTCTTGATTTTTTATAAATTTATAAATAAATAATAAGAATTATTATTATTATTATTATTATATAAGTAAAGGCTTTGTAGACTGGCTTTAAAGAGGATGTCTTCACTATGATCAAGATTATGATTATTAATATTATTATCAGGATAGAATTCTAATGACTGCTCACTATCAAAATTTGATTATCAATGCTTCTAAATAGATAGAAAAGAAGCTGGAATTTTAGGGAAATCTCTATTCCCGTAATCATAGGAGCAAATAAAATTACTTAAAAGAATTTAACAAAGTACCTGATAAATATATCTGTTGAACCAAGTGCAAGAGAGACGGTTTGAATCTTAAAACTTCCAACTCCCAAACTTGACACTCTGTTGTCAAAATTCTCAACTCCCAAACTCACACTCTGTTGTAAAAATTCTCAACACCCAAACTCACACTCTGTTGTCAAAACGTCCAAATCCAAAACACATTTCAAGTTTATTTGCACGCATTCTTCTTACTCGTCTTCTTTTTACGTCTGTTTTTATTCACCTTTTCATCATTTGCATAGAAATGCAACAGTGTGCATCGCTCTAGTGATCGCCTATGATAAAACCAACTTGGTAACTTATTTAGTGTTTTTTTCTGTTTTTGTTACAATACCAAACTTTTCATACAAAGTAAAATAAGAAAAACTAATTTTTGTAATGTATGTGGCTGATCCTTTGATTATGTTGATAATTTTCATTAGGAAAATAAAAAAGTTTTTATTCTCAAGTAAATATTTAAAAGGAAAGAGCACAACTTTTATGCCAAAGTAACTATTTTAGTCTTTTTCTTTTTTGATACAAGACC
Organism: Euprymna scolopes; assembly: GCF_053919585.1. Taxonomy (NCBI): domain Eukaryota; kingdom Metazoa; phylum Mollusca; class Cephalopoda; order Sepiida; family Sepiolidae; genus Euprymna; species Euprymna scolopes. The sequence goes on along the minus strand of NC_136527.1, from coordinate 46,224,911 downwards.
TTTTGAAGCATTCACACATGCTAGCCAAGTAAGTTTCGATATTTCCTACAAAGTAAAATAAGAAAAACTAAAAAGCCATATTTTTGTAATGTATGTGGCTCTTCTCTAAAAAGAGAAAAGAATATAATCCTTTGATTATGTTGATAATTTTCTTTAAATACAAAAGTTTTTATTCTCAAGTAAATGTTTAAAATGAAAGAACACAACTTTTATGCCAAGGACTTCAGGTTCTTCTTCATAAGCCTTGTGGCACCTATAACTGGTATGATTGATATCTCCCTATGATTCCAGTTTCTTTTAATATCATACATGAGACATCTTAACAGGTTTTTACTCCTAAAATTTACTACGTCTCAATAAAACATCTATTTTATATCGAGTATTCATGTGTAAATATCTACTTAAGCGTTGTAAGATTTTTTTAAGTACGTTCAATAGTGAACAGGAATGGAGATGAGAGATTTCCTGGCAATGTTTAACTCAATTACAGGAGATTATTGCACTTCATTTTATAGGAAATTAAATAAAGCTATCAGCATTAGGAGGCTTATTGTACTTCATTTAATAGAAAATTGAATAAATAAAATCAACATTAAGAGGTGGGATCAGATCAGCAAATATGTCCCTGCAAAATATCACTCTGATAATCAGATGATGCAGCTTGATTTCTGAATTTCTGCATCTTCTACAAAAACTTTCCCCATAAATGAATTAAACGATGTGAGAAATGTGTAACTCTGTGATGTTTTTATCTAGAAAAAGAAACTAAAAACTGTGGCAATTTTTGTTGTTCTAATTATATTTGAAATTAGACTGTGGCATTATTATTTACTTTTGCAGCATCATGATATCGAGAAAGTATAATTTTGTTTTTCAGAACACTAGGTATAAATTGCTTGGTTTACTTAATGTAATATCTTAATGTTCAACAGAATTTCGTACAGTCTTTTCGTAAACACATAGTTTTTCTCACTTGCGTTTTCGTTTTCAAGTGATCAAGGCTTTTTGTTTAATGCTCGATTAAATTAGGGTAATTGACTTCTGATCTCGTGGTGGTTGAGGCCTGGCCCTCACTTTAGATAAATTAACAGACAAAAATTACACGTGTAGTAAAACAATGAAGATTTTCTGATTTTCAAAGGTTTTATTTAAAGATAAATTTTTCAGAGGAGGAGAGACCATTATCTTATTAACTAATTACTTCTTGATCAGTTTTCTAAGTTAGTTTTAAGGATGAAAATTTAGAGATGCAAACAGCTAGACATGAAAGTTTTAATTGCTTAGATTTTCCTTCCATTTCAGACTGATTTTTCTTGTATGGAATCCAGATTCAGACTCCCTCAAAACTCTATTCCATCCTCAAATACGTGATATACTTTTTTGCTATATCCTGTTACACTTGCATTTCTTACGTGTTTAATTATTGAACGAAACTTTCAATCACACCACCTGCAGCATGGCATATTTCTATTTGCTAAACAGATTATCCTGATTATAGCAGTGGACTTCACGTAAGATATGCAAGATCATACACACCCACACACGTATATGTAAGAACAGTGATAAACGTTAAAGTACTCGTAACAAGAAAACGTAAAAGTAAACGATTAGTAAAAGCAAACGTTTAATAATAATATAGAATAAATAATAAGCACACAAACAGAAAGAAGAGAACATATATATATATATATATATATATATATATTTGTTGCCTACATAACCCCAAAGTGAAACAATGATGAGGCTAGCCAATACCAGATGCATAACTATTCGGGAAAGGCTAGGCGTCGCATGTGTTGAAAACAATTCTTGCATCTAGTATCACGGTTAGGCCACTATAGATGAATAAAGAAGATATTGCCAAAAGAAATCATCGTATTTTTAGCAAAATGCGCAGTTATTTATTAATTTCTTTTCTTTTATTGTATCGATTCTGAAAAGGATTTAAAAGCACTTAAAAGCATGGTATATTTAAAATGAAAGTTTCGGCTTATCGTTTTAAGCATCTTTGGGCACACGAATACAGAAGGGGTTGTAGACAATATATATATATATATATATATATATATATATATATAGTCGTCATAGAGTTACTTTTTACAGGGAAGACAATAGTTTGTCGTTGAGTTTTGACAAGTAATACACTATCTCGTCTTTCACTATGAACTATTTTTGTTCTGTTTTAGACGATTTACCGTTCTTAAACCGCATCTTTAAACTTAAAAATGCCCTTATCTGCTTCTTAAATTTACACTCGAAAACATAGGACGTTTAGAGGATATCTCATATGATGCAAACATTTTTTGGCTCAAATCGATTTCAGTTCATCGCATCTACCAAGTAATTGCACTCATCTATTTCTACCAAGTAATTCCTATCATCTATTTCTACCAATTAATTCCTATAATCTATTTCTACCAATTAATTCCTACCATCTATTTCTACCAGGGAATGTCATTGTCTCAGCCCGAATCCACACAAACATTTTCCTTCCATTTCAAGTACTGTATTTCAGGTAGTGTATTTATATACAGCCATACTCAAAAAGCCCACGTCTATATTTTCCTATTCTGTAGTGGCAAATTTAATAAATATTCTAGAGGTCTGTGATCAGTATAGATATGGAACTTTTCACTATGCAAATAGTGAGTCAACTTATTAAGGGCGTAGTGTATCGTGTATGTTTCTTTTTCTATAGTCGACATCTCGTCTGCATATCACTAACTTCATGTGATAAGAAGTAAATTGGTTTTTCAACCTCTTTACCATTCCTCTGATCATATTCTGACAATTGTGTACAGTCGGTTGTCCTTCTCAAGATCAAGATAAGCCACTATAACAATATCTGCAAGCTTCGTTTTTAGGAAAACATCAAAGGCAGACTATCATGTGTTGCCCCATTGGAACCTTGCATATTTTATCATCAAGCAAACCAACGGCTCGGTTGTCTCAGAAATGTTTCTTTATAAATCGTTGATAATATGACGTGATATTGATGAAATTTCTACTTTTATCGATTTGACTTTGTCAAGGTTTGGCTCTATACCCTGTTCACTTATTTTGAACCCCAAATACTGTACTTCTCTCCTCAAAATCCTCACATTTTATGGCTTTCACCATGAGGTTGTGCTTATGTAAACTGGCTTGTGCCCTATCTATGTGATCTAAATGATTTTCCATCGTTTTATCTGAGAAAATCAAATAAATTACATAAACTCGCTGGTATCCTATCTATATGATCGTATCTGAGAATCTTAAAATATCATCGAAATACGGTAATGCATAATCTTGCTGTCCCTGTATAACTGTGGACATGAGTTATTAAAAGACCCTGGATGCATCTGCAAGTCTGAGCAGCATCACGTAAGACTGAAATAAACCCTGCTGGCTGGTGAACACAGTTTTCATTTTATCGTCCTTACTTAATTTAATCTGCTAGTATCCTGACTTTAGATCTAATTTTGAGAAATATTTCTGTCAATGACCAGTAACTGAACTATTGATGAAATATGGGCATTTCGTCTATTCTCTAAGTCTACCAACTTTTATTGCTTTAGTGGTTTTCAATACGGGTGTCTCAGTATGAGTTCATGCCTTCCAGTATTGATATGCTTCTCCAGTGTATCGGTTCTGTCCAAGAAAAATCTCTATTCTACTTCAACAACATATCAACTTCCAACTTGAATTCTTGAGGTATTTTTATTTGCTTCAAATTTTTCTCTTTTTGTTCATCATTCATGGAAATCTCGAAAATGTCACCAGTAAAACCACACTTAGTTATTTTGAAGCTCCTTCTCAAGTACGTATGCAGATGCTGGTGTTTTAATGTAATTTAATTCTGTGCAATTAACTGAACTATTGATGAAATATAGACATAATCTTATTGCTCCTAAATTAAACTACACCCTAACTTATTTATTTTAAGTCGCGGTTTAGTTGTGTTGAGATTTTCTGTAACAAAGAAGTTCTTGTGGATAGACTGACTTCCCACCCCTAATCTTAATCGAACGATTCTACAATAAATGGGGCCCATTTGATGTTCTTAAACTAACGTTTTTATCACATAGTTAGATCCCTGTCTAAGTGCTTTTAAAAGATTTTTATTACTGACACCTCTGCTCCGCTATCCGCCAGAGCTCTATAATTCTTTACCTTAATTCTTATTGAAAATGCGTTTGATGCACCAATTTTACCAACTATGTGCATCGATGCCTTTGTTCCATTTATAAAGCATCACATGGATGAAACGCCCCCGTTTCCTATGATATGCTTCCTGCAGAATCTCTGTATATGGCCCACCTCGCAACAATAACTAATATCCTATTATCTACCTGCCTCTTCTCTCTAGTTTTAGATAATAGTCCCTTACTCTCTACTTGGTTTCCTCTTTTACGCTTTTATGCTTGTCTTTCAACATGTGACACGAATTAAACTCTTGTCTCTTTTATTTTCCAAGTCATGTCATGCCACATAGGGTTAATATCATTAAAAGACTAATAAATAATGGAAAACCATGACAAAGAGAGATTGAAAAATCAATTATGGCGGAATATATATGGATGTAAAAGGCAAACCATCTACTCTTATGGGATGAAGTAAAAATATGAATGGATAAGAACAATACAGAGTAATCTGGCTTAAGGAAACTATATTCTGGGTGATGATCAATTACTAAGCCTAATATAGTATTTAACACAATATGGGAACCATTAATTATAAATAATATAGTAATAAATAGTATAAAATTTCTATACATTCGTATATACAGTGGCGCCAAAAAGAAAGTCATTTTTTTCAAAAACTGCAGATTTAAGCTAAATTGAATGTAACTGTTTAAACAACCTCATGCCTTATTTGATTACTTTTAGTCCTTTCTAATTTTACGTGATCATATTTGACATTTAATTGAAGTATGCTAGTGTTCATATCAATTTAAAAAATAACAAAATCGAGAAGCAAAAACTCTGCAGCAAAAAAATGAGCTTTAAACTAGCTTAAATATCCACCTTTTTAGGTAACAAAAACAAAGCAGCTCTAATCATATAATCATGATTGTTGTCGATATGCTTCGAATTAATATGTTGGCCGGCATTTGGATAATAATACCATCTTCATGCAGGATGATGCTCCATTCACACAGCTGGCAATGTAAAGATGTTCCTTGAAGAGAATGATATTCCGTGTTCGAATTGGCCTCCAGAATCTCCAGACCTCAATCCTATCGAAAACATCAAGCAACAGCAACACAATGATGAAATTTTAAATCTGAAATTGAAGAGAAGTAGCATGTCCTTTCACCAGACTATTGCCACAGACTAATTCAAAAAATTGCAGACTGTAAAATTGCAAGAGGACTGTGCTACTAAATATTTACTATTTCATTGTGTTGTATTTTTATTGCATTAATTTTCTGCATGAAGTTTCTTTTTACCTTCCTGATTAGAAGTCATTTTTTAAAATGACGTGAACATTATGATATGTGAATTAAAAGTTAAATATAAAAAGGGGAAATTTATAGAGGAATAAAAGGTGAATCAAATTGATAAGAAGTTATGTTTAATTAAGCTTTTTGGTGTCACCCTCTCTCTCTTTATATATATATATATATATATATATATATATATATATATATATATATATATGTTGGAAAAAATCGTGATAATATTTAGAAACAAAATAGTTCCTAAAATTTATACTAGGATTTTCTGCAAGGCCCCATGGTGCTATGGTTAGAGCATATTGTAAAAATCAGTTGAAAGTTAAATACTCGTGAACGTTGAAGTTTCAATCCCCAGTAAGATTTAAAATAAAATTTCAAGTTACATAAGATTTTTATGCAGACATCGCTAATTCTACGAGATGAGAACAGTATTTCGAAGAATTAAATAATATAAGAAGTCAATCCTCTAATTTTCAAAATGGAGAAATGTGAAAATTTTTGTTTAATATTTGACAGTAGAAACAAGTTAATATTTTGTTTACTAACCAATATTGCATAAAACTATGCTCATTTTATTTTGAATTTAATAATAAATGTTGTGGATATTTTTAATGAAAATAAACACAATAAATTCAATTTTACAACATTAATTATATTTTTTCATATTTATTAAATATTTCCAGAATTTGCAACAATGAAAAGTAGCCCAGTAATGGATGAGAAGAACCTTTCTTCATTGGTAATTAAAAAAGTTTGAAAATAATTCTAAGTTCCTTCACAGAAATTATCTAAAGTTGAAACTTATCAGCTTATTATCATACACTTAATTTAATTTACTTTTTGTGGAATCAGATGCAATCAAACATGGCAGATAAACCACATTCTTGTGTAGAATGTAGTTCTGCTTTGCACAGAAGTCACATTTGTTGCGTCATATGAAAACACATACAGGAGATATAGTGATTTGGGACAGAGCAAACAAAAAAGCGACCGTAATAGAGGTCAGTGTACCCAATGATACAGGGCTTCACAGAGGTGAGAGGGAAAAGATTACAAAGTATCAAGGACTTATGTATGATATGAAACGAAATTGGAAATTAAAAGACGTTTCAATTATACCAGTCATCATAGGAGCAACTGGGCTTATGAAAAAGAACTTTAAAAAGTACATAGCAAGCATATCCGGTGAACCAAGTGCAAGTGAAATACAAACGATTGCACTGAAAGGGACGGCTAGAATCCTGAAAAGATCTCTTGGTTGGACTCACTAAAATAGGGGTAAATGTCAGACATCTGGTTGGATGTCCCATCCCCTAGAAGAAAAAGTTTAAGAAAAATGAAAAAAAAAAGAGAGAAGCCCCATTCTTGTGACGTATGTGGTTCTGCTTTTGCACAGAAGTCAACATTGTTCAATCACATGAAAACACATACGGGAGAGAAACCATATTCTTGTGAAGTATGTGGCTATTCTTTTGCACATAAGTCAACATTGTCCAATCATATGAAAACACATACAGGAGAGAAACTAAAATAGGGGTAAATGTCAGACATCTGGTTGGATGTCCCATCCCCATGAAGAAAAAGTTTAAGAAAAATGAAAAAAAAAGGGAAAAGCCACATTCATGTGATGTTTGTGGATATTCTTGTTCTGTAAAGTAAAATTTAATGACACATATGAGAACTCACTGCTGTTGTGCTGTATCCTCAAGCCATACAGAGCGTCCCCAGGTTGCGGATAGGGGAAACCCCTCTATTTATAGGGGGTAGCTTTGAATATTAAATCAAAAGCCGCTGACAATGAGGAAATAAAATGAAAATGAATACCAAAAATTATACATAGTGGCTGGCCGTCGCCCAGGATAAAAAGGGTTCCTTACCTCGTTCACACACCAGACGAGAAAAGGTATTTGAAGGTGTGAACCCTCTTACCTCAGATAATGGCACTACCATGACAGTGGTCCACTTAGATCAGCCAACAGATCGTGAATTAGATCCTGGCCCCAAACCATCATGTGCAACTACAAGAAAAGGAAACAGAAGAGGCCTAAAAACCCAACCCTGGACAGTTACACAAAAGAAGGTATTATTATATTGCTACCATTATTCAAAGTTTGAAAAATGGAGCAGAACGTCGAATGAGATCCTACAAGAGAAAATCAAGAATTCTGACCTCCCTGAAGACAAAAAGCAGACAACAGTTGCAAAACTGCGATCCCTTGTATCACAAATGACGAGATACATAACAGAAGAAGACGAAAATAATACAAAGCATAAAGCCCTAAAAGATGCTGAATATGATTACCTCCCTATTCAGGAAGAGGAGACTGAAAAAAGACTAAAGTCCAGATGGAGTAAGGATGAAAAGTGGACTTTAAAATAAACACCTGTAGAAAGGAACTTAGCCAATTAAAGCAGTTCATGAATAATCCCACAGTGGAAGGTAGACTCAGAAACATCGTCAAAAGAATCTGTGCGAAATTTAAAACTAATTGTAAAAATATCAGAAGCATAGTGAAGGAACTGGAGGGCAAAATACCAGCCATTGCTCAAAGAATTAAACATCGCATTGCAAAGATTCATGCAAAGACACAGAATAAGCTTTTCGCAAACAATCCCAGAACTTTCTACAGGAATCTAATAAGATAGGAAATTAAAATCCAAGATCCCCCATGTAAACAGGAATTAGACGATTACTGGAGACCCTTATTTGAAAAAGAGAAAGTACATAACGAAGAGGCCCAGTGGATCGGGGATATTATCAATGCAAACAAAAATAAAAGAGAAATGCCAGAGCCAGAAATAACGCCAGATAAGATAAGATCAAAGCTGGCACGAGCTTGAAATCACAAGAAACCTGGCATCGACAACAAATCTAACTTCTGGTTAAAACAGCTAACAGCATTGCATGATCATTATAGCAGATGTTTCACCAGAATGTTGAAAGCTTATGAAGCGACACCATCATGGCTATTAAAAGGCGATACAAGCTTAATAGTTAAAAGCACAGAAACCAAAAACCCTAGCAAATATCGCCCAATATGCTGCCTAACCACGACTTACAAGCTGTTCACTGGATTAATAGCTGACAGCATATATGACCATCTTTCATCCGGTGATTATCTGTAGGAGGAACAAACAGGATGTAGGAAAAACTGCCTGGGCACCAAAGATCAATTGCTCATTAATAAGACCATTTTGGAAGATTGCAGGAAAAGAAAAAGAAATCTAAATATGGCATGGATAGATTATCAGAAAGCATTTGATAGTGTACCCCATTCGTGGATACTAAAATGCCTTGAATTATATAAAATCCACCCGACCATACGAGAAATTTTAGCTGCCCAAATGAAGGAGTGGCAAACATCCATTACCTTAAACCATAACGGGGGAAGGATATCCATCCTAAATACAGGAATAAAAAAAGGAATCTTCCAAGGAGACAGTCTATCTCCTCTACTATTTTGCCTGTCAATTGATCCTCTAAGTAAGCTTCTAAAGAACTACCAAGGTGCTTATAATCTAAGCAACAGCAGCCAAAGAGAATCCTCCAAGTTAATAAACCATTTATTTTTCATGGATGATCTTAAGCTTTATGCTAGCTCGGATAAGGATTTAGATAATCTACTAAAAATTGTGCACAATTTTTCTAATGACATCAAAATGAAGCTCGGGCTCGATAAGTGTGCTATGTGTACTCTGAAAGCTGGCAAGAAGATATCTACTGAAAATATACAGCACGATGAAAATAGTGTAATCAGAGAACTGGATGAACAGGAAACATACAAATACCTCGGCATTGATGAAAATGAGTCCATCCAGCATTCAAAGATGAGAGAAAAACTAAGCCAAGAATATTTACGCCGGGTAAGAAAAATCTGCAAAACTGAAATCACAAACAAGAACAAAATTACGGCAATTAACCAACTTGCCATGCCAGTACTAACATATAGTTTTGGCATTATTGACTGGCCTCAGAAAGACATAAATTGGCTCGACACAAAGACAAGGAAAATGCTAACCTTGTACCGAGTTATTTATCGAAATCAGTGCATGCCTCGTTTGTACCTACCCAGGCGAGAAGGAGGTATGGGACTCTCGGAAGTCAATCATCAACACAGAGCCACAATCGTCAGCATAGATCAGTACATAATAAGTTCCTGTAACCCCAAGCTTATGAAAATTAAAGACCATTATCAGAATCGAGCAAGTAGTACAACATCTATAACACAACTTGCCACTCATTTTGGAAAAGATTGCCTTACAAATGATACTGAGAACCCAAACAAGCCTGCCACTGACATAGCTCAGAAAAGTCGGAAAAAATACACTAGCCAGTTCCATAGTGTAAAAACAGAAGAATGGACCAACCATAAACGGGCAAAATACCTACCGACTGAACTATCCCAAGAATATATTGATAGGGATGGTTCCCTGGACTGGCTCAAAAGAGGATCCCTCCATTACGACCAAGAGAGGTTGATATTGGCTGCACAAGACCAGGGCCTCATGACAAACGCCTTCAAAAAGATGTGTGGTCTAAGCAACAATAATAAATGCAGGTTCTGTAGCACTGAGGTTGAGAGTGTGGGCCACCTGATTTCTGGTTGCAAAGTCTTACTTGGAGACGGTTATTATACAGATAGCCATAATGGAGGTTGCAGATACCTTCACTGGAAGATATGTAAGAAACTCAAGATTCAGTGTAGTAAAAACTCCTGGGAACATATACCCGAACGAACAGTTGGGAATGACACCTACACTATTCACTATGACTACATAACCCCTACTGCTACATATCTAGAAAACGCAGCTGTTAAATCAGATATAGTGATTTAGGAAAGAGCAAACAAAAAAAGCGACCGTAATAGAGGTCAGTGTACCCAATGATACAGGGCTTAACAGAGTTGAGAGGGAAAAGATTACAAAGTGTCAAGGACTTATGTATGATATGAAACGAAATTGGAAATTAAAAGACGTTTCAATTATACCAGTCATCATAGGAGCAACTGGGCTTATGAAAAAGAACTTTAAAAAGTACATAGCAAGCATACCCGGTGAACCAAGTGCAAGTGAAATACAAACGATTGCACTGAAAGGGACGGCTAGAATCCTGAAAAGATCTCTTGGTTGGACTCACTAAAATAGGGGTAAATGTCAGACATCTGGTTGGATGTCCCATCCCCTAGAAGAAAATGTTTAAGAAAAATGAAAAAAAAAAGGGAAAGAAACCCTCTTACCTCAGATAATGGCACTACCATGACAGTGGTCCACTTGGATCAGCCAACAGATCGTGAATTAGATCCTGGCCCCAAACCATCATGTGCAACTACAAGAAAAGGAAACAGAAGAGGCCTAAAAACCCAACCCTGGACAGTTACATAAAAGAAGGTATTATTATATTGCTACCATTATTCAAAGTTTGAAAAATGGAGCAGAACGTCGAATGAGATCCTACAAGAGAAAATCAAGAATTCTGACCTCCCTGAAGACAAAAAGCAGACAACAGTTGCAAAACTGCGATCCCTTGTATCACAAATGACGAGATACATAACAGAAGAAGACGAAAATAATATAAAGCATAAAGCCCTAAAAGATGCTGAATATGATTACCTCCCTATTCAGGAAGAGGGGACTGAAAAAAGACTAAAGTCCAGATGGAGTAAGGATGAAAAGTGGACTTTAATTTGGGCCATTGAATACGCCAAGAGCAAATGTGTAAAACAAAAGCAAAGGACAGAAACCTGGAGGGAAATCTTCTTCTATTTCTGTCCATGGAAGAAGAATGTCCCACGGAGTAATTTAAATTCTCAAAAATATAATATTCTAAAAGAACGAGTGTTTAATGAGGAAGAACTAAAATACATGAGAGATGAAATAACAGTCCTAATAAGCACACATGCTAACCCACTAGAGAAACCTATTCTGTATCCCACCAAATTTGATGAGACCGCAAATGTGAGCCTGCAACACCACCACCTTAGATCAGTGCAACAGTTGTCGGTAGCTACCCAACAGATAACCCTTACAGCACAAAGTCCAACAGAAGTGCATCACTCTATATCAGGAACTCAAATGCCTACAGAATCCTCTACACCAGCTCACTCTCACTATAAAGCAGGTAACACATCTGCATTTCCATCAACGTGTGAAATAACTCCTTCACCAGGAAAACCTCCACCTTGTGTTTTGCTTCCAGAACCAGATGATGAGCAATTGGAAATAGAAGAGGAACTCTGTAACACAATAGAAAAAGTCAACAATATGAGCATGGGAGAAAGGCCTAGGTTACCTAAAATACAAGCCTCAAGATTCTTTAAGTCATTGATCATCAAAGTCAATATTGCTCTTATAAGGCTTGTTCCAGAAGAAATAGACCTTAGGCAGCTAAATAACATCACATATGCAGCTGGGCTGTACATTAGCAACAAAATACTTCCTCTGAATAAACACCAAAACAGAAATAAAATACCTAATGTAACCAAAGCAACACCAAAATGGAAAGCCAAGCTGATAAAAAAATAAACACCTGTAGAAAGGAACTTAGCCAATTAAAGAAGTTCATGAATAATCCCACAGTGGAAGGTAGACTCAGAAACATCGTCGAAAGAATCTGTGCGAAATTTAAAACAAATTGTAAAAATATCAGAAGCATAGTGAAGGAACTGGAAGGCAAAATACCAGCCATTGCTCAAAGAATTAAACATCGCATGGCAAAGATTCATGCAAAGACACAGAATAAGCTTTTCGCAAACAATCCCAGAACTTTCTACAGGAATCTAATAAGATAGGAAATTAAAATCCAAGATCCCCCATGTAAACAGGAATTAGACGATTACTGGAGACCCTTATTCGAAAAAGAGGAAGTACATAACGAAGAGGCCCAGTGGATCGGGGATATTATCAATGCAAACAAAAATAAAAGAGAAATGCCAGAGCCAGAAATAACGCCAGATAAGATAAGATCAAAGCTGGCACGAGCTTGAAATCACAAGAAACCTGGCATCGACAACATATCTAACTTCTGGTTAAAACAGCTAACAGCATTGCATGATCATTATAGCAGATGTTTCACCAGAATGTTGAAAGCTTATGAAGCGACACCATCATGGCTATTAAAAGGCGATACAAGCTTAATAGTTAAAAGCACAGAAACCAAAAACCCTAGCAAATATCGCCCAATATGCTGCCTAACCACGACTTACAAGCTGTTCACTGGATTAATAGCTGACAGCATATATGACCATCTTTCATCCGGTGATTATCTGTAGGAGGAACAAACAGGATGTAGGAAAAACTGCCTGGGCACCAAAGATCAATTACTCATTAATAAGACCATTTTGGAAGATTGCAGGAAAAGAAAAAGAAATCTAAATATGGCATGGATAGATTATCAGAAAGCATTTGATAGTGTACCCCATTCGTGGATACTAAAATGCCTTGAATTATATAAAATCCACCCGACCATACGAGAAATTTTAGCTGCCCAAATGAAGGAGTGGCAAACATCCATTACCTTAAACCATAACGGGGAAGGATATCCATCCCAAATATAAGAATAAAAAAAGGTATCTTCCAAGGAGACAGTTTATCTCCTCTACTATTTTGCCTGTCAATTGATCCTCTAAGTAAGCTTCTAAAGAACTGCCAAGGTGCTTATAATCTAAGCTACAGCCGCCAAAGAGAATCCTCCAAGTTAATAAACCATTTATTTTTCATGGATGATCTTAAGCTTTATGCTAGCTCGGATAAGGATTTAGATAATCTACTGAAAATTGTCCACACTTTTTCTAATGACATCAAAATGAAGCTCGGACTGGATAAGTGTGCTATGTGTACTCTGAAAGCTGGCAAGAAGATATATACTGAAAATATACAGCACTATGAAAATAGTGTAATCAGAGAACTGGATGAACAGGAAACATACAAATACCTCGGCATTGATGAAAATGAGTCCATCCAGCATTCAAAGATGAGAGAAAAACTAAGCCAAGAATATTTACGCCGGGTAAGAAAAATCTGCAAAACTGAAATCACAAACAAGAACAAAATTACGGCAATTAACCAACTTGCCATGCCAGTACTAACATATAGTTTTGGCATTATTGACTGGCCTCAGAAAGACATAAATTGGCTTGACACAAAGACAAGGAAAATGCTAACCTTGTACCGAGTTATTTATCGAAATCAGTGCATGCCTCGTTTGTACCTACCCAGGCGAGAAGGAGGTATGGGACTCTCGGAAGTCAATCATCAACACAGAGCCACAATCGTCAGCATAGATCAGTACATAATAAGTTCCTGTAACCCCAAGCTTATGAAAATTAAAGACCATTATCAGAATCGAGCAAGTAGCACAACATCATTAACACAACTTGCCACTCATTTTGGAAAAGATTGCCTTACAAATGATACTGAGAACCCAAACAAGCCTGCAACTGACATAGCCCAGAAAAGTCGGAAAAAATACACTAGCCAGTTCCATAGTGTTAAAACAGAAGAATGGACCAACCATAAACGGGCAAAATACCTACCGACTGAACTATCCCAAGAATATATTGATAGGGATGGTTCCCTGGACTGGCTCAAAAGAGGATCCCTCCATTACGACCAAGAGAGGTTGATATTGGCTGCACAAGACCAGGGCCTCATGACAAACGCCTTCAAAAAGATGTGTGGTCTAAGCAACAATAATAAATGCAGGTTCTGTAGCACTGAGGTTGAGAGTGTGGGCCACCTGATTTCTGGTTGCAAAGTCCTACTTGGAGACGGTTATTATACAGATCGCCATAACGGAGTTTGCAAATACCTTCACTGGAAGATATGTAAGAAACTCAAGATTCAGTGCAGTAAAAACTCCTGGGAACATATACCCGAACGAACAGTTGGGAATGACAACTACACTATTCACTATAACTACATAATCCCTACTGCTATATATCTTGAAAACGCAGCTGTTAAACCAGATATAGTGATTTGGGACAGAGCAAACAAAAAAAGCGACCGTAATAGAGGTCAGTGTACCCAATGATACAGGGCTTAACAGAGTTGAGAGGGAAAAGATTACAAAGTATCAAGGACTTATGTATGATATGAAACGAAATTGGAAATTAAAAGACGTTTCAATTATACCAGTCATCATAGGAGCAACTGGGCTTATGAAAAAGAACTTTAAAAAGTACATAGCAAGCATACCCGGTGAACCAAGTGCAAGTGAAATACAAACGATTGCACTGAAAGGGACGGCTAGAATCCTGAAAAGATCTCTTGGTTGGACTCACTAAAATAGGGGTAAATGTCAGACATCTGGTTGGATGTCCCATCCCCTAGAAGAAAAAGTTTAAGAAAAATGAAAAAAAGAGAGAAACCACATTCATGTGAAGTATGTGGTTCTTCTTTTGCACAGAAGTCACATTTATCGAATCATATTAAAACACATACGGGAGAGAAAACCCATTCTTGTGAAGTATGTAGTTTTTCTTTTGCATGGAAGTCACAGTTATTGAGTCACATGAAAACACATACGGGAGAGAAACCACATTCATGTGAAGTATGTGGTTATTCTTTTGCACGGAAGACACACTTGTTTAGTCATATGAATACACATACGGAAGAAAAACCACATTCTTGTGAAGTATGTGATTCTTCTTTTGCATAGAAGTCAGCTTTGTTGCGTCATATAAAAATACATACGGGAGAGAAACCACATTCTTGTGAAGTATGTAGTTCTTCTTTTGCACAGAAGTCACATTTGTCGACTCATATGAAAAGACATACGGGAAAGAAACTAAATTCCTGTTAAGTATTGGCTCCTCTTTTGCACATACTCCAACTTTTTTCGGCCCTACAGCTACGTACCAAGAACTTTGACAGAGGGAGATAGTTGCAATTCTAGTTTAAATAAGCGTTCCTAATTTGCCTTAACAGAGCAGAGAGTGTGAAAATAACAAAATACCAAGAACTTATGTACGACACGAGAAGAAACTGTAATCTTAAGAAAGTATCGATCATACCCATTGATAGGAGAAACTGGGCTAATGAAAAGAATGTCAAATACTATCTGGCGAATATACCAGGTGAACCAAGTGCAAGAGAAATACATCACTAGCACTTAAAGCGACACTTGGAATCTTAAAAAAATCTCTCGGTTGGAGTAACTAAACTTATCTAATGGTAGAATATTTGACATCCTGCAGAATACCCCATCCCAAGCGAAAACAAAATGATAAGAAAATTAAGATAAAAGAGATAAACCATATTCTTGTTTCTTTTGCACAGAAATTGAATTGGTGAGTCATATAAAAACACATACGGGAAACTAACTACATTCTTGTTATGTGCTGTTTCTTTTGAACAGAGATCAGATGAATTGCATGATATCTTTATACATTCGGGAAACAATATCTGATGATCTTCCAATATCCATATCACAACAACGGTATACCAGCATCACAAAACAAGAGCCAGCTTGACAGCCTCTATCACAAAACCGGCCAACGGTTTTTGTCAAGACTGTCTTACAAATATGACAATCTGAAAACACGTATGCTATGGAAATCACTCAAAAGATGTGTTAAAAGTACTCCAGAACTTCCATTACAGGAAATAGGGCAAAACAATAGCATGACAAGTATTTTCTGGATTTACTAACCCATGTGTATATAAACAAGGAAGGCTTTATAGACTGGCTTAAATGATGATGGCTCCACTATAATCAGGACAGAATTATAATGACTGCTCACGATGCAAACTTGATGATCAATGCTTCTAAGAATATGTGATATCAGCAATGACAGATGCCATTTGTATCACACAGAAGTAGTTAATGTGAGCCATTTAACATCGAGCTGTCAGGTTCTTCTAGAGGATGGCTACTATATAATGGAATACAATGTAATGTGTAAATATATCCACATGACAATCTATAACATGTTGAATATTGAATGCTGCAGCAAGTCATCCACTATAGATATGATTCCTAAGGTTATGTGCCTTAAAATGGAGCTGTTAAACCTTACATAATTATTAGAGGAAAGAAGCAACCTTAGAAGTTAATGTCTTCAATAATACTGTAAAATGTTATATATTGAATGCTACAGCAAATCCTTTGAACAACAGTTGGACATGTGAACCACTGACTATGATTCTACAATTCATACAGTTATGTGTCTACTAAATGGAGCTATTAAACCTAACAATATGTGAAAAGAAAGAGAAAGAAGCAAACTTACAAGTTTATGTGCCAAATAATACTGAGTTAAACAAAATGATTGGAAAAAATAACGAAATACCAAAATCTTATGTTCAACATAGAAAAGAAATTAGAATCTTTGGAAAATCTTAATTCCAGTAATTATAGGAGCAAATGAAATTAGACAAAAACTATCTGGCAAATATACGTGATCAACCAAGTGCAAGAGAGATTCAAACAATTCCACAAAAAGAGACAGAATTTTAATGATAATAATAATAGGTTGAAATATATTAATTCTAATAAGATTTCTTAAATAAAATAAATTTTAAAAGAGGAAAAACCAAATTCTTTTAAAGTCAGTGGTTCTTTGTTAAGAAGGAACATTTGTTGTGTCATATGCAAAAACATACAGAAGACAAAAGAACTTTAATAGAACATTCAACTATTTATGTATCTCATACAGAGTTCACGAGGGGGGCCTACCGAGGGAACCCCTTGATTTCTGAAAAGTCTGACTGAAGAATATTACCCAAAAAAGACAAAAGTATATGAAAATACTAACTTGCCCAATAAAAAATCTTAAGAAATATTTAAACAAAATGCTTAGACGACGAAGCTTGCGCAATTAAGCGATCACTGAGATAATAACTATCCATAAATGTGACCTAGGATATGAATTCATATCAGAATAAAATCAAGTGAGGATCTTTTAAAACTAACTAAAGTTTAAAAAGTTAAACTAACAATTTATCAAGTAAATTCGACAATTTGTTGTTAAAACGTCCAAATAAAAAACTTGAAAGTAAGTTTCGATTTTTCCTAGAAAGTAAAATAAGAAAAACTGAAAATATTTTTGTAATGTAGCTCTTCTGTATTGTTTGATATTTTGTGAATATCTAGCACCTGTTTTTATTAATTTTCTATTTCTATGAAATCAGCTTATATGAGAAATTAGACCAAGGCATTAAGTATTGAACGTCAGTCGTAACATCAATTTTATAGCATCTGGTTGTATGTTCTATCAACAACGAGGATTAAAATGATAATGTTTAAAAAAAAGTAAAAAGAAACTATATTCTTGTTATATGTGTGTTGGTATTATTGAATTATTGTGTTAAAATTTGTGTTCCAAATTTGTGTTAAGAATTTTCTTTTAAAAACAAAGTTTTAATTCCAATGTAAATTTTAAAAATCTGTTCAATCATTCTTGTTACATGTGTGTTGGTATTATTGTGTTAAAAATTGTGTTTAAAATCTGCGTAAATAATTTTCTTTTAAAAACAGTTTTTATTCCAATGTAAATTTTAAAAATCTGTTCAATAATTCTTGTTACTTGTGTGTTTGTATTATTGTGTTAAAAATTGTGTTTAAAATCTGCGTAAATAATTTTCTTTTAAAAACAAAGTTTTTATTCTCATGTAAATCTTTAAAATCATTCTTGTTACATGTGCGTTTATATTATTTTGTTAAATATTGTGTTACAATCACCCGAAATTACACACATGCTTTATGGCGTCATGTCAATGTTTTAACAGATTTTTACTTTTGCTTTTAAATTTAATAAATCTCAATAAAATGTCTATTTTATATCGGGTATTCATGTCTAAATATCTACTGCGCCGTGTCATAAAAATATCCAGATTGGTATCTGGTGTTGCATTAATTCACTGGTAGAAATCCACCTATCGTCTTAGTAAAGACATGCATCATGGAGAGGCTAACTCTGATGTAGATGATCTAAGGACAGTGAATAGGCGCAAACAGGTGAGTCAGATGCCACTTTCAAAGGTTATGCCAACCGATCCATGTATTCTGCTCAGTTAAAATCATGTGATGTCTTCAAAGGAATCGGACCAACAACTGAAGCCTATGAAGAACACTCACCATGATTTTGAAAGGAAAACGTTTTCCAGATAATGCAGCTTTATTTCTCAATTTCCGCACTTCTACAAAAGCTATTCAACAATTATAAACTAATTAGCTAAATTAGAAATTCTCTTCTATCCTGAAACATGTGAGATACTTATTTGTCATATCATGTGACACTTGCATTTCTTATGCATTTTTCCTAGAGAACAAAACTTTCAATTTTGTCACCTGCAGCATGGCATATTCCCATTTGCCAACAGGTTTTACTGAGATGTATGACTCTAATCCTTGCCCAAGTTCATACAAATTTACAGAATTGTTACTGGCGTACGGTCCCAATATATATGTTTATTTCCCAGTTTATTACAATTTTCAAAGGTTAGGAATATTTTGAGTTACCACGTACTTGTGAGAACTTACTTGTTTTTGGAAATGAGAGTAGGAATTTATCACCACTACAAAGTATACGTAGGTACTATGCCAAGTTGTTTATTCTGCAATACTCAAATAAGAATGGCCATCTATACACACAAAATGAAATTTAATCACTCTAAGAAATTCATTGGTAATAATTTTGTGGTGGAATGTAATTCTGTGAGTGGGACAAACGTGACGGCATGAACAGTAGGAGAAAGAGAGCAGACGACAATGAATTCCCGCCAGCCGGTGACAGTTCTGCCAAGATGTGTCATGTATAATGGAAAGCACAAGAAATAACAATGTTAAAAAAAGTTTAAAGTATTTCTTTTATTTGTTCTGCACTTCGATGGGGTCGACAGACGAGAGGAAGAACGAAATGATAACGCCTTCTATAACATTACAATTCATCGTATATAGTGTTAATATATATATTTTTTAAATTAAAGTTTCGCCCCAAAAAAGGCTCATTGCCACATTGGTGTAGGGAGCTACTATCAGGAGCAAAAGCTACTGGGGTACTATGTAGGGATTTGGGCAGCAACATGTCGGTTCAGTTGGGGAAGCAGGGACCTGGAATGGAATTCCAAAGTCCAGCGGTTCTAGGGAAGAAACTACTGGAGTAGAAAGATCTTTTACATCTAGGGATCTCTACAGTGTGGGGTGGGATTTAGCAGCCTGTCGGATTTGTCCAGGGTGTTCACGCTGTGGGGGCACAAGTGTTTGCAATTCGTCAGAGCATTCACCATTAAAATACTTGTAGAACAGGCAGAGGGATGCAACGTTTCATTGATGGGGCAGAGGCTGAAGCTTAGATACCAGTTCAGAGCCTATCAGATTTGCGACTCTCTTTTGAACTTTGTCAAGGAGCGAGAGACTAGTAGCA
The DNA here is from genome assembly GCF_053919585.1 of Euprymna scolopes. Classification (NCBI taxonomy): domain Eukaryota; kingdom Metazoa; phylum Mollusca; class Cephalopoda; order Sepiida; family Sepiolidae; genus Euprymna; species Euprymna scolopes. The sequence goes on along the minus strand of NC_136527.1, from coordinate 46,205,108 downwards.
GATGCACCAGCCCAAATATGACAGCAATACTCCATACATGAGCGAATGGTGGCCTTATAGAGGTACAGGATACTTTCGGGTGTTAGTAGTTTTCTAGCACAGTAGAGAGAGCCCACCTTCCTCGCAGCAGCCATGTCAATGCCTTCAATGTAATTGTTCCAGCTCATGTTTCCTTGTGAACGTTAGACCAAGGAATTTGAAAGATGTACTCTCAGATAAAGAGTCATTGGCCATTGCTATAGGTGGTAGAGCAGGTTTCTTGTAATTATTGAATGAAACTAGTTTAGTCTTCGCGGCATTGAACGTGACCATCCATTTTTGTCCCCATTCCACTACAGATTGGCGGTCATCCTCTAGTGTTTCTGCTATTTCTTTAGAAATGTGTTCATTTGTTTTCCTGTCGTTCCTGTTATAGAGTGTGGTGTCATCAGCATATATACCCACCTCAGAGGCAATTTTGTCGGGGAGGTCATTTATGAATATCAGGAACAGTAGAGGTTCAAGGATAGACCCCTGGGGCACAATATCCGACTTGTTAAGACAATAAATTATAAAAAAAATGAAAGTTTTCAGATTGCACAATAAATGTTTGAACAATTCTATTGACTGAATGAAGATCCGATTTTTGACACATGTCTACCACACCAGCAATATTAGACACAACTTAAATTTATATAAAAAAAATCCAGCTCCACAAAAAGTTACTCCTAATCTGATTCCTTGAAAAGAGATAATCTTTTCCAATTTCGCACATAACCTGGTCGAAAATCTTAGCAGTTCTTCAACACCGGTAGCTATTAAGGTTAAAGGCAATATTAAGTACAGGCAAAATGAATGCCGATGCTCAAAATGTATAAACATTTTGATCCCTCCCGTTACTTAAAAATTCACCAAAAATCAGGGATTTAACCAATTTTAATTAAATTTTCACTATTTATAAAATGATGATCGAGGAATATAAGGAACTCATTATTTTTATGTAAATCTTAGTGCAAATTTATTATTTTGTTTAAACAAAAAATACCTTTACTAAAGTTATTGTTTTCAGTAGTAAAAAAATCTATTTTTATAGAAATAAAGAATCGTAATTTGTAACAATAAAAATAAAATAATTTTTACAGTAACATTATAAAAAAAGCCCCTAATGTCCGTATTAATGAATTCGATATAACTCGAGGAAAAATGAATTTCCTGAGCTACCGATTTGTAATGTTACTGTAAAAATTATTTTATTTTATTTTTATTGTTACAAATTACAGTATTATTTCAGCACGGATCACTCTCTGCATGAGTTGGGGGTGTCAAAAACCCACCAAAAATTCTGGCACACCTAGCCACACTCATACATTAATTCCATACCTGATATATAGGCACCGCCAAAAATGGCCGCAAAATCAAGTTGTTGTTGTTTTTTAAAACGAAATTACATTTATCAAAATCGATTATTTCTGAGTAACTTTTTTTTCCAGAAAGATAAAACCCTGAATTTTATCATATAGAAAACAAAATAATGTAAAACTTTTTCTACTATTTTTAATTAAATTTTAAATGTTAAATTTTCCCCAAAAGTTAACAATTGACATTTTTTGTCTTGCACAAAAACGTACATAAATATTTTTAAAAAAGGTTTTTGAAATAATTTATTTATTGTCTAACTAAGATTTAGGATGATTTTCTAAGAGAATATGCAAAAATATTATAATATAAGTACCTGGGTTTCAAATAATTCCACTTATTCATATAGGTAACTAGTTATTTCGCGTCGATCTAGAATCTAGATCGACACTGTTTACGTTTGTGTTTGATAAGAAGCAAACTATGGAAAACCAAACAGGCCAAAATAACTTATTTTTCAGTGATGAAAATTTCAATGTATTATAAAGTTGAGGCTGGCCAGTACCAGATGGGTGACCATTTGTATGAGTTTGGTTTTTAATGTGTATGTGTGTGGGGGCCAGGCTCCCCAAAATGGGGGGGGGGCAATTTAAAGCAGAATAAAAAAAAATTATTTCAGCGCGTTTGGTCCACCGTAGTCGAAAGGCGGCAAACGTTTTCAAACGGGATCGAAAAAAATGATGCTATTTTTAACACAAAGAGCACAATATTTCTCGAATTTTTTTTTTTGTATCGATTCTTCAAAGCATGCTCTGTTTAATAATGGTCATGCATTATTCGGCTCGGTAAAAAAAATTGTTAATTTATTTATCAAAGATTTTAAAATGGCTTTTTTCGTATAAATATTTAAAAAAAATTTTTTTGTTTTGCTTAACTTAAATTAATTATTTTAATTAACATATTCACCGAATTTCACACTTCAAAACTCAAAAGCGGGATAATTAAACACAATCGAAGTTCTGATATTCAGACGTCAAAATAAGGTATGCAAACAATTTTTTTTTAATCTATAATTCTGTCCCTTACAACAACACAATATGTTGTGTTCAGTTTCAGATGATTATTTTAAGCATATTTGTTCCCACTTCAAAACAAGGGGGGTTTTGTAAGCAAAAAAATATATATATAAATATCGTTTATGAAAAATAAGTAGACTGTTATAAAGTTCATTCTTCTCTTAATAATCGCTGAAAATTTCGTATTGATCGGATAATTACCTGATTTTTGGTAGATTTTTAAAAAGACGGTCCATCAAAAAGTACTGGCCTGCCCCCCCCCCAGTTTTAGCGGTGCCTACTGATATAACATACTTACCCAACGGGTCACGGGTAGTCTAGTATATATATATATATATATATATATATATATATATATATATATATATATATATATATATATATATATATATATATATATACAAGGGGTGGAGTATATGGGGTGTCGGGCACTTACTAATATTAGTGAATGAGGAGATGGAGAATTGAATTATATTCAGGACAGAAATTAATATTATAATTGATGAGGTAAATTAAAGTAAATGGAACAACAGATTATATGACAGTGAATAATTTTATGGTGGATAAATAGGGTTAAATGGGATTATAAATAAATTTGAGATATAAGATGGAGAATTGAATTATATTCAGGACAGAAATTAATATTATAATTGATGAGGTAAATTAAAGTAAATGGAACAACAGATTATATGACAGTGAATAATTTTATGGTGGATAAATAGGGTTAAATGGGATTATAAATAAATTTGAGATATAAGTTATTCTGTGAGGAGGAGGGAGAGGATAAAGCAGTAAAAGATGGGATGGGATAGGATAGAGGAATATTGTGGTGGATGTTTTTTTTTGTTTCTTTGTAGATGTTACAGTAATTAGTTATATGAGACAAATGGTTGTACTTAGTGTAGAATTTAGCAGTATACATATGGTTATATTTATACACACACACACACACACACATATATATATATATACACGCGCGCGCACACACACACACACACACACATATATATATATTCATAAAAACACGAATCTTTTTTAAGTGAATTTAAAGTTTAAAATCAATTCAATTAAAAGTAGTTACTTAACAAAACAATAGAGTTAAGTTCCAAGGTTAAATATTAAACCCTCTTTTCAATTAAAGAAAAAACATGGTTTTTAAAATATAAATAATTACAAGAATCATAAAAGTAGATTTTTTTTTTAAATTGCTATCTATCTTGCATGTATTTTATCGTTTAGTTTTTAGTCCCTTCTGCAGTTATCTCCCTTGGTCTGACATTAAAAGTAGTTATTTAACAAAACAGTAGAGTTAAGTCCCAAGATTACCCCCTAACTCTCTTTTCAATTAAAAAAACATTTTCTTTTTTAATATAAATAAATTACAATAATTATAAAAACCTTTTTTCTTTTTTTCTTTTTTTAATAATTGTCATGTTATTCCATGTCTTATCTACCTTTAACAGTTATCTCCCTTGACCGGACAATTTTCTTTGAGTTTCCTCTGACTCGACACCGGCAGGTTGACCGATGTTTTGTTCCGTAATTGCGACCTCTCTAGACCCACATGTCGCTGTCTTTTATCTTCTGTTGTCCTTCGCTGTTTTAAGTCATCTCAGGTAAGAAACATTATATATCTCCTTCTTTAAAACACTTTTTAATACTTTTAACGTTATTTAAAAAAAATTTTTAATATCATTTCATCTTAACTACGGACTTTGTTTATTTTTTCTTTTTACCCACATGTCCGTCCCCCATATTTCTAGCTGTGTTGTTCATTTCCTTACGCATAACTTCTTTTCTCTTTGTGTTTTCAACAACTTTTTATTTGTTTGTTTCTTTTTTTTAATATAAACAAATCGAACTTATTAATTTATTTTTATTTCGGACTATTAGTCTCATCTTTATAAGTTGTTTTTTGATCTTTTTTATTGGTTTGCCAGAGGTTAATTGGTCAAAATGTGGTGAGACGACAATAACTACGGATGGCAGTGATGGCTGAAAATGCAGTTAGGAGATTCGAAGTTCCTATCCGTCGCGGTTACCACCTGATGAAGGCCAGAGGAATAGTTGGCCGAAACGTTGTGAATAAACAAAACAATAAAAAGATCAAAAAACAACTAATAAAGATGAGACTAATAGTCCGAAATAAAAATAAATTAATATATAATGCTCATCTCAAAAATGAATTCCAATTAAGGAATAATATATATATAAATCGAACTTACTAAGGAAGATAACAACTTCCGGTGAATGCCGGAAAAAAATCCAGTAAATAAGACGTCGATTAGTAAATCGTTATTTGTATTTTAAACTAAATATTTTATCGTGATTTACTTATGTTTTGTCATTTTATTTAACTTAATATGAAAATGGATAATAAACTTTAAAATATCAATTATTGAATGGATTTTATTATTTCCTTTTCTTTAAAAAATCGGTTTATTTTTATGGATACATGTGTCCAGTGACATCGATATGATGACTAAAATCGCATATTATTGTCTTATTAAATTAAAAATAACGCATGAATTTCTGTTTGCCTTTTTTATAACTTAATATTAAAAAAAATTAAACACAATTCATTAAAAATCCATGTTGTAACGGAACATTTTGAAATAATGGAATTTTAATCGTTTTAATCTTTTAAAAATTAGTTAAATTTTATGAAGTTCATTTTCTTAGCAATTCGAAAAATTTCGAAAAAAAACGCTATTTAAAAATAAACCATAATATTAAATTGATATCATTTTTTTAATTCCAACTTCAAGGTAAATTTTTGTTCAATATGTGTATTTAAATTTTAAAAAATAAATATTTTTTTACTTACTCTTATGTTTTATAATAAATAGAAATTTCGATAGATTTAAATATATTTTGGGTAAATATGAAGAATTACTCCACCCTCGAAAATTACTTTATAATTACCACTCGGATAGGTTTTCGGGATCGCTGAAAACGAAAATAATGTTTAAAATTACGGCAACCGAGTAGTTTCGAAGATATGAAGAAATGTTAGTTTTAAAAAGTGGGGGATCACTTTTCTATAATAATTTAACGTAAAATGATCACCCATTTTTTGGGGGGGCTCCTTTCTACCCTCGGAAAATCCTTTAAAATTACCTGTTTCGGTGGAGGGGGGCCGCCAAAACACCCCCGCCCCTCCACCGCCTCCCACCAAATGTAAACAGAATTTTTGTTAAATAATAAACATTTTTTCTGCTTGGTTAATGTTGGCACATTATTTATGTTAAAACGGTTAATTAAACTATATAAGCACCTGTTAAAAAACTATACAAGTCCTATAATTGAACGAAAAACAGTTAGTCCCCCGCTCCAAAAACAAACAAATCATGAAGTGAATGCATTTCTTCATATCCAGGAAAGTACTTGTTTCCTGGAATTTTAAACGTTAGTGGTAATTTTAAAGGATTTTCCGAGGGTGGAAAGAAAGCCCCCCCAACCGTGGTCACAAAGTGGGTGATCATTTTACGGTAAATTATTAAAGAAAAGTGATCCCCCACTTTTTTAAACTAACATTTCTTCATATCGTTATTTTCATTTTCTCCGACCCCGAAAACCTATAAGAGTGGTAATTTTAAAGGAATTTTCGAGGGTGGAGTAATTCTTCATATTTACCATATTTTGTTTGAATTTTGAAAATATAAATATGGGGCGTGGGGCGACATGCACTAAAAAATATTTCTCCTCGTATATTTTACGAAAACTGCATTTTATATTTTCACAAAAATAATATTAAAAAATATTTAATGTGATTTTAGTAATAAAAATTTATTATCCCAAAAATTCTGCTTACATAATTTAATGACTATTTCCTCTGAGAAAATAATCAGATTCATTTCAAGCCACGTGTGACATTCTGTTCATAAAAAATCAGTTATCTTAAACTTCATGTTATTCTCATGAGATCCTCATTTAGCTAAGCCTACATAATGAACACTCGTTAGAAGAAAACATTTACGTTTGAACAATTTAAATTAATATTCCTAACATGTAAATAAATCTTATTTCATCTTAATACAGTGATTTTGAGTTCTTTGTCAAGTGTCGTTATTTTCTGGAGTTATTTCTATATTTTTATTTTACGTTTGTGAGGATGTGACTTGGTGGAGACCTATTAATTGGTGATCTCGTTAAATGTATCTTTAACGGTCCTACAGATACTCTACTACTTTTGACATCAAGAGATTCCTGCACCTGCAACATCGGTCTTTTTTTTTCAATTTTCACCCCAACCAAGGCACAGTGCCACTTTGAAGCAGGGGGCTACTATCAGGAACTTAATTTGCAGGGGCATTATGAAGGGAGATGAGTAGAAAGATGTTTGTTCACATTACACTTGAACTTCTGCATATCAGTACAGTTGGGAAAGCAGAATCCCGGAAGGGAGTTCCAAAGACCTGCAGTTCTGGGGAAGAAACTATTGGAGTAAAAGGCTTTCTTGCACCTATGGATCTCTACTGTAAAGGGATGAGACTTAGTAGCTTGTTGGGTTTGTCGGGGGTAATTACATCGTGGAGATACAAGTGTTTGCAGTTCGTCAGAGCATTCACCATTAAAGTATTTGTAAAACAGGCAAAGGGATGCAACATCTCGTCGATGGGACAGAGACTGAAGCCTAGATGACAGTTCAGGACCTATCAGGTTGGCGACTCACTTTTGAACTCTGTCCAGGAGCGAGAAACAAGCAGCAGATGCACCAACCCAGATGTGACAACAGTACTCCATATATGGGCGAATGGTGGCCTTATAGAGGTACAGGATACTTTCAGGCGTAAGTAGTTTTCTAGCACGGTAGAGAGAGCCAAACTTCTTTGCAGCAGCCTTGGCAATGCTCTCAATGTATCTATTCCAGTTCATATACCCTGTAAACGTTAGGCTGAGGAGTTTAAAAGAAGTACTTTCAGGCAATGTGTTCTTCGCCATGGCTACTGGTGGTAGAGAAGATTTCTTGTAGTTATTGAAGGAAACAAGCTTAGTCTTAGCAGCATTGAATGTGACCATCCATTTTTGTTCCCATTCCACTACATATTGGAGGTCATCCTCTAGTGTTTCTGCCATTTCCTTGGGTATCTGTTCATTTGTTTTCCCCTCATATTGGTGTCATCGGCAAATATACCCATCTCCAAAACAATTTTATCAGGGAGGTCATTTATGTATATCAGGAATAAAAGAGGTCCAAGGATAGACCTCTAAGGTACTCCCGCATTTATGTCATATGTACGACCGTCGAGGACAGACAAGATGTACGACCGTCGAGGACAACTTGGATTTTTCTCTTACTTAAGAAGGATTTAATTACATTATGAATTCTTCCAGTGATTCCATATGATCTAATTTTCCTTAGAAGACCATCGCGCCATACCCTGTCAAAAGCTTTAGATATATCAAGGGCTACTGCTCTACCCTCCCCTGTTTTGTCCAATGAATGGTATATATGTTCGGAAACTACAGTTAAGATATCTGCTGTTGAAAGGTCTTGCCTGAATCCATATTGTTTGTCAGCCAGGAGTTTAGCAGCTGTTAGGTGCTGGACTAGGGCTTTATTAACTAAGGACTCAAATATTTTGGTGAAAAGCGGGAGGAAGCTAATGGGGCGATAATTTAGTTGGTCAGTTCTTTCACCAGAATTCTTGAAGACTGGTACCACAGAAGCGGTTTTCCAGCAGGCGGGAAAGCAAGATTTTATTAAGGCATTTATTGTAAAGTTTGGAGAAAACTGGAGCAACCTTGGCAGAGCATTTTTTAATAGCACAGCCAGGATGAGATCTGGTCCACATGCTTTTGAGGTGTCTAGGTTTTTTCATAATAGCATGTACCTAAGAACGGGTGATTTTCAAATCGTCTAGTGTGGCGTCTTAAAAATTGATTCCGATTATGAATGGGTGAACACAGATCTACACACGTAGAAGTTAGTGACTCCATTCTGCATTCGGGAAGTGGGGGGGGGGCTAATGATGATATTTTTTATTTTAAAAACAAGGTATCTTTTTTAATTGAATATCTTAAGACTGTACTAATTATCTTTGAAATACTCCCAGAAAACTAATATTTATCTTTCAAAGGAAGAAGTTAAATAAATTTGTCAATTTCTGAAGTCACCGTAAAAACATTTTTCAATATAAACTTTTTTTCGCATGTCATTTTTTCCATATAGAGATTAACTTTAGGTTTTAATCTTTCAAACAGAATAAAAAAAATAATCGGAAATCTATAAAAAATATGAGCAAGTTTTCAAAACTATGTTCCCTATAAGTTTTTGTCATTAAATTGCACGTGCTACAAATTAGAGAATTAATAAAAATTAAACTTGTAATCTGTTCTCTCTCATGTAAATATGAAAATGTTAAATAAAATAATATTAATTTTATCCGTGATATTCACCAAATAGATCGACTCTATTTCGAAATGATTTCTTTTTTATTTTTCCTCTTAATTTTGTTTTCTGCAAACTTGCTCTTCCGTTCATCATCTTGAATGTTAACTTGAGCTTGTAAAGTCAATCACATTTGAAAAAATCGTTTCCTTTATAAAATTTTCACAAGTTTAAAGTAAAAAAAATGTCTTTTATTCTTCACAAGTTTGAAATATAAATAGGTATTTTATTCTTCATTCTTTTTCAGTGGATTATTTTGTAGTTATTTGTGTTTTTTTGGTGTTCTGAAAACAAATATCTACTTCAAAAGTGAAGAGAATTTCTTTTTATGTATGCACTTACACATACAGAATTACCCACCACTGATAATATAAGGAATTACATTGCTTATTATTTGGACAACTACTTGCTTGCTGCAAATATATGTCCGCACTTGCATATACAAAAATGTTTACCACTGATAACATAAGGAATGACACGTATCTGTATACAGATTGTACTTAATTTTTGTTCTTTAATGTCCTTGTGTTTTTATTGAAAGATGAAATCAGAAGAGAAAACAAAAAATAATTTTTCGCTCAAAAAACAAAGATATAAAAATAACACCCTCTCCCCAGGTGCCCGTAAAGTTTATGCTCATTTGATGTTTAATTTATATTTAAATGTGATCCTTCACTTTTTGAAAAAGTAAATTTTTCATATTAGGAAAACTATTTCTCTGTGCCACTTTTGAAGTAGATCTTCATTTTCAGCATCCCTTGAAACTTATAAAACTTTAAAAATTGTCATTGTGAATGTTTAGATCAGGGTGGAAAGATTCTAGACATTGACCAAAATAACAAACCTTACAGGTAGCTTTGACTAAATTAAAAAAATAATCATGATTCTTAAACAAATTACAATATTACAGTTCTGAATTTTTTAGATGATGAATGAAGTGCTTATAAATGGGAAATTGTACAAATTTGGATTTAATAGACAAAGCTGACTTAAGGAAACAATGCATCATCTGGATAATGATCAACTACTAAGCATGCCTGGTATTGTATTTAACACAATATACAATATGGAAATCATTAATTATAAATAATAATGTATAAATAAGATAAATATCAATGGTATCAAGATTCACAGCCTCAGAAACACATTTGAAATGACTCCTCAAATCCAACAAGTCTGCTGATCATATTTATTGAAATTGGTTTTTTGCAATAAAAGCAAGTTCAATTGGGTAAGCAGTGATGACAGGCAGTACATCAGTCAAAGGAAGGATGAAGAATTTAATCCTTGGTGAAGAGTTTCAATGCTCCGAGGTGGTGGAGGTTCAGTTTGGTGTGGGACGTTATTAATGCCAATGATCCAGGGCCTGTAGTTCGCTTGAAATTTCGAATTAATTCGCCCGAAAACATTAATATGATGACTGAGCATCTCCTACCCTATTTTGGCTGGAATTTGACTTATAATCACATCTTCATGCAGGATAATGCTCCCATTAACACAATTGGAAATGTCAAGAGGTTCCTTGGAGAGAACGATTTTTTGTATTTGGATTGGGCTGCACAATCTTCAGCCATCAATCCTATAAAAAATTACATTAGCAACACACACGAAATGATAAACTTTTAAATCTGGAAGAACTTTCGACAAAAATTAAAGTACGACTTTCACCAGAGTATTGTCTCAGACTCATTCAAGAAATGCCCAAAAGATTGCAGACTGCCAAATATCAGAAGGACTCTGCTACTAAATATTAACTAGTTCATGGTGTTTCTGTTGTATTTCTTACATTAACATTCTAATGTTATATTTAAATAAAATGTATTTCTTACATTAACGTTCTAATGTTATATTTAAATACAATTTTCATTGTGCAGAGTTTCTTTTGACCTTGTGGATATGAAGTTAATTTTTCAAATTGGGGTGAACACTAGGATACTTCAATAAGAAGTCAAATAGGAACAGGTAAAATTCTATAGTAATGAAAGATGTATCAAATTAGATATAAATAGTTTAGACAGTTTTATTCAATGTAGCTTTAATTTCCGGTTTTAAAATGACAAGTGAAGACTCTCTTTTTTGCGCCTCTTTGTGTAGTAATAAATAATTGAAAACATTTAGGAAAAATAGTTCCTCAAATTCGTATTAGGATTTTCTTCTAGAACTCCTGATGATATGGTTAGAGTACTTGGTAAATTCGGTTGTAAGTTACATACTCCTGCACATGGAAGGTTCAATCATCGTTAAGATTGAAAACAGAATTTTGAGTTTGATTTCTAAAAACACAAGAGCGTGTAATAAGTAAAGGGTTCCACTCAGAATTCTGAGTTTGAAAGAAAGGTTTCAAAGTTGGACAAAATATACCTGAATTAGATCAGAGGTAACATAGAAATGTGTAAATAACAGCCAAGAATAAAAATAATATGAATAATAAATCCTCATCTAGAAAATGCAGATTTTTAATAAAATATTTGAAAAAAGAAACAACTAAATTTTGTTTACAAGTATTGCATGAAATTATACTAATCTTATTTTTAATTTCATGAATAATAAATATAAATATTTTTTAAATTTCAACATCAGAAATTTAATTTCTCCACATGAAATTTATTGTTTTATAATTTATTTTATATTTCCAGAATTTACAACAGTGAAAAGAAATCCAGTAATGGATAAGAATAACATTTCTTTATTGGTGATTTAAAATGGTGTAAAACCAATTTCTTCATATAAATTTTGAAAGTGAAAATTCATAAGCCTCACTCCATTGCATATACTTTTTTCTGGAATCAGACGTAAGAAAACATGGCAGGAAAACAACATTTTTGTGAAGTATGTAGTTCTCCTTTTGCACAGAAATCACATTTGTTGAATCATATGAAAACACATACAGAAGACAAACCACATTCTTGCAAAGTATGTGGTTCTTCTTTTGCATGGAAGTCACATTTGTTAAATCATATGGCAACCCATACGGGAGACAAACCACATTCTTGTGAAGTATGTAGTTCATCTTTTGCACGGAAGTCAACTTTGTTGAGGCATATGACAACACACACGGGAGACAAACCTCATTATTGTGAAGTATGTGGTTCTTCTTTTGCACAGAAGTCAACTTTGATGAGTCATATGACAACACACACGGGAGACAAACCTCATTCTTGTGAAGCATGTGGTTTGTCTTTTTCACGCAAGTCACTTTTGTTTAGTCATATGACAACACACACGGGAGACAAACCACATTCTTGTGAAGTATGTGGTTCATCTTTTGGACGAAAATCAACTTTGTTGCGTCATATGAGGACACATACGGGAGAAAAACCACATTCTTGTGAAGTATGTGGTTCTTCTTTTGCACATAAGTCAACTTTGTTGTATCATATGACAACACACACGGGAGACAAACCACATTCTTGTGAAGTATGTGGTTCCTCTTTTGCACAGAAGTCAATTTTGTTGAATCATATGACAACACACACGGGAGACAAACCACATTCTTGTGAAGTATGTGGTTCATCTTTTGCATGGAAGTCAAATTTGTTGCGTCATATGAAAACACATGGGAGATAACCCACATTCATGTGAAGTATGTGGTTCTCTTTTTGGGCACAAATAAACTTGTTGAATGATATCATAACACATACATGAGACAAAATACATTCTTGTGAATATGTGGTTCTTTTGCAAGGAAGTTTAATTTGTTGCATCATATGAAAACAAATATGGGAGACAATTATACTATGGAGACTATTATACAGTGGGGCACAATGGAGTGTAGAAATACCTCTACTAAAAAATATGTAAAACCCTGAATATCTAATGTAGTAGAAAGAACAGTTGAAAATAAGTCCTACATTATCCACTATGACTATAAAATTCATACATAGTGATATTGGAAAAGCTAGAAAAGTCTGCAAATGACATTGGTCTCCACATTAATGCGGTTAAGACAAAGTTTATGACTTTCAATTTGAAAGGAGATATCAGGGCTCTGGTTGGATCGACACTGAAAGAAGTCGCTGAGTTTACGTATCAGGGCAATAACAGTTTCCACAAAGGGACATATCGAAATTCGCATCTCAAAAGCAGGGGCCGCAATCAGCATGGACAAACAATGGGGCAATTCAGGAGGACATAGTGATATGGGAATAGCTAGAAAAGTCTGCAAATGACATTGGTCTCCACATTAATGCGGATAAGACAAAGTTTATGACTTTCAATGTGAAAGGAGAGATCAGGGCTCCGGTTGGATTAACACTGAAAGAAGTCGCTGAGTTTACGTATCTGGGCAATGACATAGTTTCCATAAAGAGAGATATCGAAATTCGCATCTCAAAAGCATGGGCCGCATTGGACGGGCTGCAATCAGCATGGACTTTGGGACTAACAAACTGAAACGGCAGTTCTTCAGGGCAGTGGTAGAGCCTGCCCTTGTTTACGGTGCTACAATCTGGACACTCACCAAAAGATTGGAAAGAAAACTAGTTGGCACATACAACTGTATGCTACAAACAGTATTAAATATATCTTGGCAAAATAATCGCACGAAGCAGCAACTTTATGGCAACCTACCTGCCATATCTAATACCATCAGAGAAAGACGCCTACGATTTGCTGGTCATTGTCCGAGGAGCAAGCATAAATTGATGAGTGATGTATTTCTATCGACTCCACGATACGGACGAGCAAGCAAAGAATGACCTAGATCCACGTGCATCCAACAAATAGCACATGACGCCAACTGTGAACCTTAAGATCTGAGGCAGTTGATAGAAGACAGGAAACTCTGGAGAGGAAGAGTCACATTGGTCTGGCTAAGGAGCCCGTCATGATGATGATGATGATGACAAGAGGGAGAAAGTGGCAACGCTAGTTGAAGTAAGTATCCCTAATGATGCTGGTCTTAACAGGACAGAGAGGGAGAAAATAACAAAATACCAACGACTTATGTACGACATGAAAAGAAACTGGAATCGTAAGAAGGTATCAATATTACTAGTCATTATAGGAGAAACCGTGCTAATTAAAAAAAATTTCAAAAACTATTTGGCAAATAGACTTAGTGAACCAAGTGCAAGAGAAATACACAAAAATTGCATTCACAGGGATTGTTATAATTTTAATCAGATCTCTCGATTGGAGTAACTAAACTAATGGCAGAATGTTTGGCATCCAGTAGAATGCATCATCCCCAGTATAAACAACACATATGGGAAACAATATCTGATGATTTCCATACCTCAAAAATGTATACCAGACCAGTATGACAGAATCAGAAAAGATGTCAACTAGGACAATAACAGAATTGTTTAAAAATACACGAGAACGTCTATTTGAGAAAATGGTAAAAATGTGCCAAACAATAGAGTGACGGCTTCTGGAAGTGTAAGCCATTTTTAGTTTCAGAACAGTTTCAGATGGTTCGCTGTTACACACAAGTCCTGGGAGGTGACTTGTTTGTAGTAGACGGTTCCACAGAACAAAGTATTCTTACCGTGTCGAGACGGAAAAGAACATGTGAAATTGCTCCAGAAAAGGTTTAATATTTATGAAGCAATTCTGGTTTCTGATTAGTTGGTAGCAGAACGTGAATTACTTTGATTCGTCAGTTCTTAGCAGCATCGTTTAGAAATAGAATCGTCCGACTGTTAGGGATCATACCCCATTATACTCCAAAATATTGCAACATCCTCCCTATTTTTTATAATGGGGAAGTCCCTTGTGTTTGTTCTGCTCAAAAATAAATATTTATTTCATATTAACTTAGACATAACAAAAATTAGAAATCATTTGGATCTTAGAATTTTAGCATTTAAAAAGACGCCATTTTTAATTGTGTTCAGATGTCAAAAAAGGAAAATTGCAAAGAGTTTGTTTTTTTAAGCAAAAGTATTAGTTACACATTAGTAGGTGAAAGTGTTAATACAAATAAAATGTATACAGTTTAACGTCATGTCCAGGACTATTTTATATATATATATATATATATAGAAATCTATATACATACAGGGCAGTGAAAAAAAATTATTCAGTCGAATTCCCCAACAAGTTTTGAGAAAAAACGTTGTAACTTTATCTTTGTTGTGGGTTTCGTAAATACATCAGCGATATTTTGTTCTGATGATATGTAATTCAAAATGATGGATTCCTTTTTTATCTCTTTTTTTATGAAATGGTATTTTATATCTATATGCTTATATCTTTGGTTGATTATCGTGTTCTGTGCTAAGACTATACTGGCTTGATTATCACAATTAATTACTACGGGGCTTTTAATTAATTTTGGCTCTAAAATAGTCTTTAGGATATTTTTAAGGTAGAGTGCTTCCTGGGTCGTGTGTGTGATCGCGATAAATTCTGCTTCACATGTAGAGAGAGATACAATCTTGCTTTTTGGATTTCCATGAAATAATAGGCCCATTTTCTGAGAGTCTGAAACAATATCCAGATACACTCTTGCGATCTTCGTTGTTTGCCCAGTCTGAATCCGAAAAACATTCTAATTTTAGTGGATTTCTTTATTTTCTAAATACTAACTGTTCTTTAGTTCCTTGTAAATAACGTAGGACTTGTTTAGCTCTGTTTAAATCCTTCATTGTCGGTCGTGATAATTTTTGTGACAGTTTTGTTACTGTATAGCATATGTCGGGCCTGGTTGCCGTCATTAAATATAAAAGACTACCTATAATTTCGCGATATTGTGTGTCATTTATTATTTCAGATTCTGTGTGTATATTTTTGTTAATATCATTTTCGACCGGTGTAGAGCGTTTCTTGCACTCTCCCATTCCAAATTTTAATAGTATTTTGTCGATGTATCTCGATTGAGTCATCGTAACAAGTCCTTTGCTTCGAGTAAATACTATCCCCAGAAACCAGGATATTTTGCCAAGATCGGTCATTTTGAATCTTTTACTTAATTTGTTCTTAACATCAGTTAACATTATGTTACAATTTGATGCGAGTAAAATATCATCGAGCCACAAAACCAAAATCAGTAGTTTATCGTCTTTGTGTTGGGTATATAAACAGGGGTCTACAGCGCATTGTCTAAATTGTTGTTTAATAATATAATCATGAAATACTGTGTTCCAATACTGAGCACTCTGCTTTAGACCATATAATGACTTGTTAAGTCGCCACACGCTATTTTTATTTTTCATTATAAATCCCTCTGGAGGGGTAATATAAATTTCGCAGTATATTGGAGCATTCAAATAAGCATTTTTTACGTCCATTTGATGGATGTTTAGATCATATTGTGATGCAACTTGCAGTAAAATTCTGATTGTCGTTAGGTTTATGGTCGGTGAAAACGTAGAAAAGTATTCTTTACCGTAAATCTGAGAGTACCCTTTAGCAACAAATATAGCTTTGTACTGTTCTACGCCTGATACTGCACTCTTTTTTTGTAAAGACCCATCTGGTAGAAATAACATGTTTATCTCTTGGGAGAGGCACTAGCATATAGGTATCATTTTCGGTTAAGGCATCTATTTCTTTTTTCATGGCAATTTTCCATTCATCACAATGTTCTGAATTAATTGCTTCGCTGAAGCTTTTTTGCGCATTTTCCATTGAATAGCAATAGTCGATTTGATAATCTTTTATATTGTCGACCACAAAAAAATCGGGTCGTCTTCTATTTCTTTTGGGATATCTTTCGACTTTATCATCATCATCATTATCATGGACACTCTCATCTCTGTCGTTTTCGTTTGTTCTAATTATTTGAGGTAATATAATTTCATTTTCTTGATATGACGGGTTTTCGTCTGTAAAATTAAACGTGTCTGTGAATTCTACACACCGGATTTTTTTATTATATTTTTTTCGGGAAAAATATTAAATTGGCTGGACTGTTTTTATCGTATCCAAGAAATATTCCTCTGTCGGCTTTAATATTCAATTTACTCTTTTTCTCTATATATGCGAAGTAAGTTGAACCAAATATATGCATTCTGCTTAAATTTGTTTTTTTACCGCAGAAAGATTCATATGGAGTTTTAGACAGTGTTTTGTTAAAGCACCTGTTGCGTATATAGGCTGCCGCCAGAAGTGCATACGTCCAGAGGTTTTTAGGGAGTTTTGATTCAATGAATAGGCATCTTGCCATTTCAAAAAATATCCGCCACGCACGTTCAGCAGTCCCGTTTTGGTGTGGCGATCTAGTAGCTGATGTTTCATGCCTGATATGATGGTTAATTAGTAAAAGTTCAAAGTCTTTATTGGTGAATTCCGTACCGTTGTCAGAGCGAATACACTTGATTTCACCGTAGGGGGCCATGTTGGCTAGATATTTCTTAGTTGCTAGCAGGGTATCAGATTTGTTCTTTAAAAAGTAAACCATTATTAAACCTGAATTGTCATCTACGAAATTCAACACATATCTATAATGTTCTCTGGCCATCGGTTCTACGGGACCGTTCAAGTCACAATGCACCATTGATAGGTTTTTTTTTGCCTTTTTGTCTGGTATCTTGTTTTGATAGTTTGTCATTTTCCCTTGCGTACAGACGTCGCAGTTGAAGGTTTTTGATGTTTGTATCTGCATTCCATCAACTACTGTCGGCAGCTTTTTGATGTCAGGAATATTGCAGTGTTCAAGAATTTTATGCCATGTCTGTAGATCATGGCAGGCGGTTTTTGATGGGACTACGCTATTTAAATAATATAGTCTTCCATTTTCTTTAATGTCGAATACAGTTCCATTCGGGTATACCAGTTTTGATTTATTGGGGCTAAAGTTTATATTTGCACCTTGTACAGAAAATATATTTTGTTTAAATTTTGGTATTAGAAGAGCGTTTTCTAGAATACATAAACACAGTTCACCTTTATTGTTCTTTAGCGAGATTTCCGCATTGCCTCTTTTCAAAACGATATCATTGCTAGTTCTACAAAATGATTTTGTGGCTTAAAGTTGGGATCAAAATTGATAAAATCAGATTCCTTTGTAATCACATGTGCCGTGGCCCCAAAATCGACAAGAAAATTATCGTTTGTTGTAGCATCAAATGTACACGAAAATAAAAATGTATGTTCGCTAATAGAGCTCTCTACATTTTTAATGTAGTCGCCATTTTGAGTCCTGTATCTACATTGGAAACCTTTGTGATTAGGCTTCCAACATTAATTACTAATCCAAATATATAGCGTTGCAACACTGGTTGTGTTGCGATCCTTTGATGCATGAAATAGATTACCTTCAAAAGTCTCGTAATGGTAACAGAAGAATAGTGATCGGTTTCACCGAGGGAAGAAATTAAAAAATCCAAACAAAAACAGAAGAAAACTGGCGCCAAATCACAAAAACTGCTGTCTTTTCTCAGGTGACATTTTTTTTACTCATGTTCATCCCTTACAAAGCATATCACCACTTGGACGTAAGAGATTACTATTTGGGGCCCATGTCTAGGAAAGATTAACAAAATATTTGTTTATGTTACATTTAAACTTCTGTATATCAGTACAACCAGAGAAGCAGGCAGCAGGAAGGGAATCCCAAAGTCCAGCTGTTCGAGGGAAAGAAACTATTAGAATAGAAAGCTTTCTGGCATTTAGGGATATCAACAGTGAACGGGGGAAGATCTTATTGCTAAACTGGTTTGTGAGGAATATGTATGCCGAGAGGGTACAAGTGAAACGAGTTCATCAAAATGCATTCTATTCAAATATTTGTAAAACAGGCACATTGATGCAACATTGTGGCGATGCGACAGGGGCTGGAGCTTAGTTGATAAAGTGATACCGATTAGATTGACAACTCTTTTTTGGACTTTATCTAAGATGGAGAGACGAGCGTTAGATGCACCAGCCCAGATGCATGGGCGAATGGTGACCTTGTAAAGCTACAGGATACTCTCTGGGGTGAGTAGTCATCTAGCTCGATAGAGGGAACCCACCTTCTTTGCAGCAGCCTTTGCAATGTCCGCTATGTACTTGTTCCAGTTCATATTGCCTGCAAATATTAGGCCTAGGAGTTTGAAAGTAGAATTCTCGGGTGCTATTTGTCATGGATATCCTTATGTGGGCTCCTTCAACCAATGACAGTGGTCGCTATACGACAACAATTTACTATATTACAGGAAGGGAATCGTGAGTAAATTTCGCTTCTTCTCCCAAGGACTACAAACAAGTCTTAGTAATTTCCAACACGTTAAATTGTAAGAATATGAGCGTGAGATGAAGACAAGTATGTGAGTTGATTGTGGATGATTTCTTTTCGCTTCTTTGTCTCCTCCGGCAAAAGGCAGAGAGAGAGAGGGTTGTTGTTTGGCTCATGTTCTTGGTTATTTCGGCCCAACCAGTTTGAGAAATTTGAAGAAATCTGATTTTTTACCCACGGTATTATTTATATAGGCTTGGTTAATTTAATGTGACATTTTAATGTTCAACAAAATTTTGTACGCACAATATATTAATAAATTCATTGTTTTTCTAACTTGCGTTTTTGCCTTCAAGCGATCAAGGTCTTTGTTTTATTTGTCAATTTAATTATTGCACCTGACTTGCCATAACCTTTTCGTGGTTGTTGGCCCAACATCTTTGTGGTTGCCAGCAGATAATCCTGACATGTATAACTCGAACGTTCGCCCAAATTCATACAAATTAACAAAATTGTTAGAGGCGTGCAGTTCCAATATATAACATTAAGAGTGCCAATATATAACATTAAGAGTGTTATTTTTCCAGTTTAAAACAATTGTCCAATGTTAGAAATATTTTGAGTTAACACGTTCTTGTGATAAATAACTTGCTTTTGGAAATGACGATAGGAATTAGTCACCACTGCAAAGCATACGTATGTTGTGTGATAAGTTGTTTATTCTGCAATCCTAAAATATAGTACGTCCATCCATATACACACCAAAAATAATCACCCTAAAAAACCTCATTGGTAATAATTTTGTGATGGAATGTGAATCATCTTTTATAGGTAATATATAGTTAAACCTTTTAGCTTTCAAAAATGGAGCAAATGCTGGGATAGAAGAGAAACAGCCGCCCTCTGACAACAGGAGTTTCACCTTTGAGTAGATTCCATTCGGACAGGACAAACACTGAAATACTACCACAGAAGTCTGATTAGCTTATATGCTTCCTAGTTCATAAGTAAGACACAAGGTCAATTCATATTCAGAATTAAGCTATAAAATGTTAAATTAATCCAGCTGCAAACAGCCGTCTTAGTATCCTCACCCTGCTTAAGGCAATAAGTATTTGATTCGAAAAAATTAGATAATGCCTGGGATAATGAACTCATGAAACAAAACGTATTTAACCTTCACCACAATTGTAGTATAGTTGCGCCAAAGATGTTGATACCTTTATTGCTAGCAGCGTGAATCCACACATTGACAGAAATGAGGTCATGCTTTCTCAGTCCCAACTGATGGATCACCTTGATACTGACTATGCAACTTTGATAACAAGATCAGTCATGGCAGCAACAACAGCCGTTTTAGGCTGAAATATAAGGTTGAGTCAAAACTGAGTTGTTCATAGTCTTCGCGGGTGACTTATATCATGATGTTGATAAAATACTTGCGATTGTGATGTTTGTTTGCTCCACACGTTAAACAGCTGGTTGTAGAGATGGTAGTTCAGGGTCAAATTTTCATGTGTTGCGGGGACCAATATATCTAAGAAATTTCTTTCCCACGCGCCCAATTTCCTCCCTGCAGAAAGCAAATTAAATTCCACAAACAAAGCCATACCTTTAAACTCAAATTTTATTCACAATGTAACAGCAATGAAAGTTCTTTGGTCACGGTAAGTCCTTTGCAAAAATAGTGGCTGAATTTGCTATCCATACGCATGGAGCCTTTAGTTATAATTCCTCTGTTGGAATGTTAGTTCGTTTTCCTTTAGAAGGATCCATGTCATTCATGGAGAACACGGCGCGAATATTGGCGCCTATTTCAGGCATGATGTGAGTCCCTGTGGTTTTTTGAAGAAATAGGAATAACTTCCAACAATCAAATAATAACATGTCGAACCTTTATAGAAAAATCTTCCTTGGTTTGAGTAGGTTGAGCAAATAGGTTGTCTCTGTATTTAGAGAAATGTCTTTCATTCACCTACTGTATGGTGTCCACGAAGATATAATCTTGGCTCTCTTGACAAAGCCACTGGTTGAGTCCGTCACATACTGTGTTTTTTCTCAGACTGAAAAATAAACGCATGTCATACAAAATTGGCGCCAAATACATCACCTGACGCATTTAAGATTAAACCAATCACAGACCGGCTATTATAGCTTTATGGCCGGCCTAAAAACGATGGATGTTGTACGTGGAAAATTTCTCACATATCACTGGATTTCACACACAGGATGTCAAAAACGGTTGCTTCACGTCTAGTGCATGATTTTGATGATGTTTGTGGTTGACGTTTCTTTCGGTTTTTGTTGCAGTACACACTTTCGTAGTGATTTTTATGAACACATCCTTTGCATACATGACGGTCGGCAGGACATTCCTTTCTTCGCACTTTCTGCCATGTCCAGTCTTTCCACAGTTTCGGAGTTCTCTGTCGTATTAGTAACACTTTTCTGTAAGTACTGGCAATAGTTGCGGCACCATGAGCATCATGAAGTTGGATTGCTGAGCATTTTCTGGCTTCATTAGCTTTGAAGAATTAAAAAACCTGCTCCAAACCTGTTACTAAACTATCGTGGAGGGGAAGGGGGGTAATTAAGTTGTAGTTTTTTTTACGAAAATAGTTTGTCTCGAAGTTGTATCAAGAAGCGTAACTTGATATAACAACGAAAACATGAAATCCTTTCTACGGAAACGAAACTTTCCGTTGTTTTTTTTTTAATTACTGCAATACTTAGTTTTAATTATTTTCTTCTGTATCTTCAATTTTGGAGGGGACAAAATAAAAACAAATCAAGCTGTTTGGTTTCATTTCGATAATAATTCACTGAAAAAAAAAAAACTAAATAAAATGAGATAAAGGTGCAGTCAGTATGTTCCACCCTTAAAAAGTCATTTAAAACTTTTAATAATGGTTTTCGGGGAAAGATGAAAACGTAAATAACTTTTAAAATTCCAGGAGACAAATAGTTTCTTAGGTATGAAGAAATTATAAGTTTTAAAAAGAGGGGGCCATTTTTCGACATTAATTTAACCTAGAATGAGCACCCACATTTTGGCCCCCCTTTCCGGGGGGAGGGGGGCTGGTAATTTTTAGGGGCGGTTGTTTGGCAATTATGACCTGGTAGATCAACAAAATACCTATATTCTAAAACTTATTTTTAGGGGTTTTCGGGTATGTTGAACACGAACATCTTTATAAATGAAGAGACAACTCATTTCGAACTATCGAGGCCTTATAATGGATACATTTTCTCTTAAATCAAATGTTCACGCTATTGAAAAGATACTTTTCTGCATGTTTCATGTAATGTAACACGGCGGTCATAGGCATCTAATATTTTTTATTACAAAATATTTTTTGACTTTATTTTTTGTTGAAAGTGAAAAGTGAAGATACAGAAGAAAATAATTAAAACTAATCATTGCAGTATTTAAAAATAAATAAATTAATTAATTAATTAATAAAACGGAAGAAGTTTCGTATCGTTTCCGTAGGAGAGGATTTCATGTTTTTGTTGTTACTTCAAGTTCTGCTTCTTGATACAACTTTGAGACGAACTATTTTACCTTTTATTTTATCAATTATCTTTGAAATAGTCGCAGAAAACTAGTATTTATTTTTCAAGTGATTTTTGGGTTTTACAAGGAATTTATTTAACTTCTTAGATGAATTTGTCAGTTTCTTCCAACGTGATAACAGTTTTCATCATTGCATTCTTTTTTTCACCTGTATTTTTTTACATTTAATCTCTTTAGTTAATTTTTAATTTTTTTAGACTTTTAACTTTTAGATAATTATTTTAAACACAATCAAGAAATAATCGGAAATCTATAAATAAATAAAATAAATAAATAAAAATACGAAAATGCGGCTTTAAAAACTATCAGTTTCCGCCATTAAATTGCACGTGCAACGAATTAGAGAATTAATAATAAAAAATATATATATAAAAAATTAAACTTATTCTCTATCATGTAAATATTAAAATGTTAAATAAAATAATATTAATTTACAGAAGAAAATAATTAAAACTAATTTTTGCAGTAAAAAAAATTTAAATAAATTTAAATAAAACGGAAGAAGTTTCGTTTCGTTTCCGTAGGATAGGATTTCATGTTTTCGTTCTAACGTCAAGTTCCGCTTCTTGATACAACTTTGAGACGAACTATTTTTCGTCGCTGAGGCCGGTAAGAAACCTGTCAATATTACCCTTTTATTTTACTAATTATCTTTGAAATAGTCACAGAAAACTAGTATTTATTTTTCAAGGGATTTTTGGGTTTTACAAGAAATTTATTTAACTTCTTAATTTAAATGAAGTTGTCAGTTTCTTCCAACGTGATAACAGTTTTCGGCAGATTTGCCGTTTAGTTGTACAAATAGCCTCTAACCCTGTTATCAAAAAAAGGGGGCACAGTGGGTCGTCACCGGTATATATCCAGAAGTTTGTTTACGCATAGTTTAACAAATAAAAGGATTAAATGTGTTTTATTTTAGTTAAAAGTTTTATTTTATAATTGAATTTTTAAAAACATTAAACAATACAAATAATACGTTGTTTAACAAAAAAAAAAAAAAAATGAAAAATGATGTTTTAAAATGATTAAATGTGTTTTATTTTATGATTTGCAAATTTTATTTTATAGTTTAAAATTTAAAACATAATACAAATAAGATTTTGGTTCGATTTTACATTTTATATTGTTATTTTACATTTTATATCGTTCTCAGGTGCAAATGATTTTAAAACTTCATCTTGCATTATTTTTCTTTTTTTTTATTATTATTTTTTTATTATTATTTTTGTAAACAACTTAATTATATTTTCAATAATCACGTAAATATTAACGAACTTCTATTTACGATATACAATGTCAATCCAACGTGTCCCCTTAAACCGCAAATCTGCCCAGTTTTCATTATAACTTTTTTTTCACGTGTAATTTTTTTTATATTTAATTATCTTTTTTTCATCGTATTATTATCGAATGGTCACTAATTTATCAGATTTTGTTTTTAATACTGACTTAAACATAACAAACGGTCAATATGTAATTCTTATGTTATCAGTGGTGGCCAATTCTTTATGCGCTTTCACGTACAGAATTGATAATATTTTTCTTGATTTTTGTTCTTTAATGTCGCTGTGTCTTTATTGAAACATGAAATCAGAAAAAATAAAAATAAAAAATGCCCGCCTGACTATGTGGCCATAAAGTGGGTGCTCGTTTTACATTAAATTTTTAATGAAAAGTGATCCCCCACTTTTTGAAAAAAGTTAATTTTTCATGTGATGAACACTATCTCTGTGCCACTTTAAGTATATATTCGTTTTCAGCACCCCCGAAAACTTCTAAAAGTCGTCATTGTAAAGAAAAAAAATTTATAAATTAAAAAAAAAATGGTCAACGTCTAGAATCTTTCCAACTCCAAAAAAACCTTTACAATGACGACTTGTGAAGGTTTTCGGTGGTGCTGAAAACGAATATATACTTCAAAAGTGGCGCAAATAATTAGTTTTCATGAAATGAGGAAATTACTTTTCAAAAGATGGGGTCAATTCAATGTAAAATGAGAACTCATTTTCTGACCACATGCTGATGGAGGAGGGAGGGGCTTACCTAAAAACCGTTTTGGTAAATTGTTATTTACTTTTAACCTTAACAATAACATTTAACATGACGATTGCTATAGTTTTTCAGGTTTGCTGAAAACAAATATCGCATTTAAATTTGCCTCAAACAATTAATATTTTTCAGATATTAAGCAATGTAATTCTTTGTTATCAGTGGGAGCCAATTCTGTATGTACTTGCGCATACAGAATTGGCCACCACCGATAACATAAGGAATTACATTGCTTAATATTAAAAAAACTACTTCTTTATGACAAAAATATATGTGCTTACATGTGCAGAAATGGTAACCATTGTTAACATAAGGAATGACATGAATCACATTTTTCTTTATTTTTCTTCTTTAATGTCCTCGTATCTTTATTGAGACATGAAATCAAAGAAAAACAAAAAAATGTTAGCCCAAAAAATTAAAAAAAAACTGCCCCCTTTCACTAGGTAGCCATAAAGTTTGTGATCATTTTACATTAAATTTATAATGAAAAATGATCCCCCACTTTTTGAAAAGTAAATTTTATGAAAACTATTTCTCTATGCCACTTTTAAAGTATATATTCATTTTCAGCATCCCCTAAAACTAATAGAATGTGTTATTGTAAATTTTTTTGCGGGGGGGGTGTAAAGATTGTAGACATTGACTAAAATATTGGCAATTGCTTTTTGTGGTTAATGTCTAGCATCTTTCCAACTCTAAGAATTTCTTTACAATGACGAGTTTTTTTATGGTTCTCAGGGTTACTGAAAACGAATACATAGTTCAAAAGTGGCGTAGAGAATTAGTTTTCATGATATGAGCAAATTACTTTTTTCAAAAAGTGGGGGATCACTTTTCTATATGAATCTAATGTAAAATGATCACCCATTTTCTGGCCAAATCGTGATAATATTTTTTTTGCTGCCTGAAAGCCGTTTTGGTAAATACTTTCTTACTTTCCACCTTAACAATCATCTTTCACATGGCGACTCCTATAGGTTTTCAGGTATGCTGAAAACGAATATCGCATTTAAATTTGCCGCAAACTACTATTTTACGGATATTAAGCAATGTAATTCTTTGATATAAGTGGGGCCCAATTCTGTATGACATTCAGTTCTTGTTTTTTGATTTCTTTCATTAAATGTTTCTATAATCGTCACATGGTTTCAATATGAGGGATTGATGTATTAGAAACTGTGTACATTCGTCAGTATACCAAATAGTTTTCTGTTAATTTATTTGGAAATGCAGTTATCGAATTTTCTGTTTGTTTGTTTAAAGAATGCTGATAATTAAAGAAACATTTGTATATTTAAGTTCTCTCAAAAATATATTCAACAATCCTTGTTATATTTTTAACTTTTCTAAAAAATACATTCAACAAACCTTACAAATAACTTTGACTAAATTAAAAAAAGATTATCATGAATATTAAACAACTTACAATATTACGGTTCTGAAATTTTTAGATAAGAAATGATTCTTTGTAATATTTAGATTATTAAGACTACTGTTCTCATCTTGAGTGTTATTTATTGTGCAAACATTGTAAAAATAACACTTAAGATGGGAACAATAATTCAAATGATACGAACAAATCACAATATGTTTTTTACATGTATTTTGCATGTCGAAAACTGCATGCTTGGACAGAGTTCAAAATAGACTTCATAGCTTCGTTGGGGATGCCCTTTTCTCTTCTCTGCAATCTCTTTCCCACCAAAGAGGCGTTGCGAGCCTGTCTTTGTTTTATCGTTATTTCCAAGGCAAGTGCTTTTCTGAGCTCCAATCTCTGGTCCCTTCTTGCCAATCTTTCACAAAAAACAAGCGTCTAGCAGAAATCACTGTCAATAATTTTCTCCACTCTTTATCTGTGCCTAAATCAAAACGTAAATTCCATGAACAAAGTTTCTTTCTTAGAAATGCACGCCTGTGGAACTCTCTTACTAACAATTGCAATATTATCTCATTGACTACAGTACACTCCATAACCCTTATCCTCAAGTGGCCTCTGGGCCTTGATAAGTGGTGACTCCTATGTAAAAAAACTGCATATTACGAGTCCTTTAATTATATATAGATATATAATTATTTAAAATCAACAAAACACAATTATAAAACAAAACAAACAACAACGAACATTATACAACATTTAAAATCAGTGTGAAATGCATTTCATGTGCATATTTTTCTTTTTCTTTTATGCAGATATTTTTTATTGTTACATTTACATCAACAGAATAATATTCATACATTTTTGCTTAAAAATAATTTTTCTGCAGACTGCAGTTTATACTAATATCAATCGTATATACATTTTTCGACTTGTTATTGTCTTGTTAACTCAAATCATTACAGTTTTATTAATAATACTTTTTTTTCTTCCAAGAATAAGTTTTTTTCTTTCGTTAAATGTCAACATCCAAAAACTGTTTATTGACCTTCTTCACTTCAACATCCTGCATCATCCTATGAAGTCTTTCTACTTTGCTATTACTTTGGGGATGATAAAATGATGTGGTCACATGATGTATGTTGAGGTCTTCCAATGCCTTCTTCATCATTTTAATATTTTCAGGCCCATTTTCTGTTTACAACTAAAGTTAATGAATTATCCAACTCGGACCTTGTAGCTAGGAGAGCAATTTGACATTTTCCTCATTCACTCTAAAATACTGCTCTACATCAATCATTCACTTCCAGTAGCCACCGCCCCTCCTATTTTTTGACTTTTTACTATTTTCCTTAGAAGAAATTCTTCTCTTATCAGTCTTGTTACTGACCCAACTGTTTTTTTTTGCAATTCTGAAGAAAGTCGCTGCAAAAAGTTTTAAATAGAATCTGCTCTATTAAAACAAAAGCTACTGACAAAAGAACAATGCAACAATACAAGTCAAAGTCAATTTTGTTAACACGAAAAAGAGAAAAAATAATAAACTTGAAAATACAAGTCAAAATTATTTAGCATATATTTATATATGTGTAAATATATATCAGATGTTTCACATATATTTATATATATATATGTATATATATCAGATTTTTCGAGAAGAAACAGAAGGGTAAAACAATCGAATGCCAGCGACCTTATTGTTTTCTTTGTGGTTTTCCTGAACTTCACAAAACCGTTGGTCCTGCATATGACCTAAAACTATATCCGATGGTGAGGCCCCACCTTGCGGGCCTTGGGGTGTGTAAAGCCACCTTTCAATTGCCATTGCTCCCAGGTCCACTCTGACCTTGAGTGGAAGTACCTGTTAAGGTCCCAACTATGGGTTAAATAGAATCTGACTTGAAAAAAATATATACTCCATTAAAATCGTTCCTCAAAATAACTAGATTCGGCATTAAATAACCTGATAAAGATTGATATGCCGTAAAACAAAAACAACCATCCAACCAACAAAACCCTTCTTTACTGTATGTTTAAAGTTCGTTTAGGCTCCTTTATTTTTTGTTAGAATAACTGGTCAAAAATGGTCCAAAAAAATAAAAAATCATTTTTTGTTTCTCTACTTTCTCATATGTGTAAGCCTAGCTAGAAATAGAGTGTGGATCGGGAGGTGAGTAGATGAAGACATGCTTGTACGATGTTTACTGCCAGCTGACTATAGGCATCTCTCGTCTTTACCCTTTTTCTCTGGGTTATAAATGTGACCTGCATTTTGCAGATGCGCGAACCTTCAAATTGTTGACATCAAATAGTTGATTTTTCACTACTGAAGATATCAATTTTCACAATTTGATTCCATCGTTCAGTGCATTTGCTACCAGCTGGCATGCGTGCGTGCACCTTCAACATTATTAAACTCTTGTCACTTTTATTTTCCAAGTCATGTAATGCCACATAGGGTTAACATCATTAAAAGCCTCTCATAACAATATATAACACCCTAAATATTTCTTCATATCTTTAAAGAAAGTAACAATTTGTTTTCTATAACAGAGAGGAAACATGGACAGAAATATTTTTTAATTGCATGAAATGTCTTTTCCCTGCCCACGTGACTTTTATTGTCATGGTACTGCACTAACACTTTTTTAATATACAACAGTACATATAAGCTCATCAATAGTTTGTCGTCGGGTTGTAACAAGTAATACACTATCTCCTCTATCAATATTAGTTTTATTTTAAAGGATGTACCGTTCTTCATCCGCATCTTTAAATCTAAAATTTACTTATCTGCCTCTTGTCCCCTAATAAAATCTACACCCGATAGATGATTTGTGACAGACATGCCCAAATCGCATAATTGTATTCATCCGTGTATAGTCCGTAGTCTTTCTCAGAATCTGGATAAGTCAATGTGACAATACCTGCAAGCTTCATTTTTAGGCTTTTTTAAATATTCATTGTTAAACATGAGTTTATGAATCCCTGTAGCTAGGAGAGCTTTATGTGATTCCACATGGGGTTGACATCATTAAAAGGCTTTTTTAAATATTCATTGTTAAACATGAGTTTATGAGTCCCTGTAGCTAGGAGAGCTATATGTGATTCCACATGGGGTTAACATCATTAAAAGGCTTTTTTAAATATTCATTGTTAAACATGAGTTTATGAGTCCATGTAGCTAGGAGAGCTTTATGTGATTCCACATGGGGTTAACATCATTAAAAGGCTTTTTTAAATATTCATTGTTAAACATGAGTTTATGAGTCCATGTAGCTATGAGAGCTATATGTGATTCCACATGGGGTTAACATCATTAAAAGGCTTTTTTTAAATATTCATTGTTAAACATGAGTTTATGAGTCCCTGTAGCTAGGAGAGCTATATGTGATTCCACATGGGGTTAACATCATTAAAAGGCTTTTTTTTTAAATATTCATTGTTAAACATGAGTTTATGATTCCCTGTAGCTAGGAGAGCTTTATGTGATTCCACATGGGGTTAACATCATTAAAAGGCTTTTTTTTAAATATTCATTGTTAAACATGAGTTTATGAGTCCATGTAGCTAGGAGAGCTTTATGTGATTCCACATGGGGTTAACATCATTAAAAGGCTTTTTTTAAATATTCATTGTTAAACATGAGTTTATGAGTCCCTGTAGCTAGGAGAGCTATATGTGATTCCACATGGGGTTAACATCATTAAAAGGCTTTTTTAAATATTCATTGTTAAACATGAGTTTATGAGTCCCTGTAGCTAGGAGAGCTTTATGTGATTCCACATGGGGTTAACATCATTAAAAGGCCTTTTTAAATATTCATTGTTAAACATGAGTTTATGAGTCCCTGTAGCTAGGAGAGCTTTATGTGATTCCACATGGGGTTGACATCATTAAAAGGCTTTTTTAAATATTCATTGTTAAACAGGAGTTTATGAGTCCATGTAGCTAGGAGAGCTTTATGTGATTCCACATGGGGTTAACATCATTAAAAGGCTTTGTTTAAATATTAATTGTTAAACATGAGTTTATGAGTCCCTGTAGCTAGGAGAGCTATATGTGATTCCACATGGGGTTAACATCATTAAAAGGCTTTTTTTAAATATTCATTGTTAAACATGAGTTTATGAGTCCCTGTAGCTAGGAGAGCTTTATGTGATTCCACATGGGGTTAAAATCATTAAAAAGCTTTTTTTAAATATTCATTGTTAAACATGAGTTTATGAGTCCATGTAGCTAGGAGAGCTTTATGTGATTCCACATGGGGTTAACATCATTAAAAGGCTTTTTTTAAATATTCATTGTTAAACATGAGTTTATGAGTCCCTGTAGCTAGGAGAGCTTTATGTGATTCCACATGGGGTTAACATCATTAAAAGGCTTTTTTTAAATATTCATTGTTAAACATGAGTTTATGAGTCCATGTAGCTAGGAGAGCTTTATGTGATTCCACATGGGGTTAACATCATTAAAAGGCTTTTTTTAAATATTTATTGTTAAACATGAGTTTATGAGTCCATGTAGCTAGGAGAGCTTTATGTGATTCCACATGGGGTAAACATCATTAAAAGGCTTTTTTTAAATATTCATTGTTAAACATGAGTTTATGAGTCCATGTAGCTAGGAGAGCTTTATGTGATTCCACATGGGGTTAACATCATTAAAATGCCTTTTAAAATATTCATTGTTAAACATGAGTTTATGAGTCCCTGTAGCTAGGAGAGCTTTATGTGATTCCACATGGGGTTAACATCATTAAAAGGCTTTTTAGATATTCATTGTTAAACATGAGTTTATGAGTCCCTGTAGCTAGGAGAACTTTATGTGATTCCACATGGGGTTAACATCATTAAAAGGCTTTTTTAAATATTCATTGTTAAACATGAGTTTATGAGTCCCTGTAGCTAGGAGAGCTTTATGTGATTCCACATGGGGTTAACATCATTAAAAGGCTTTTTTTAAATATTCATTGTTAAACATGAGTTTATGAGTCCCTGTAGCTAGGAGAGCTTTATGTGATTCCACATGGGGTTAACATCATTAAAAGGCTTTTTTTAAATATTCATTGTTAAACATGAGTTTATGAGTCCATGTAGCTAGGAGAGCTTTATGTGATTCCACATGGGGTTAACATCATTAAAAGGCTTTTTTTAAATATTCATTGTTAAACATGAGTTTATGAGTCCATGTAGCTAGGAGAGCTATATGTGATTCCACATGGGGTTAACATCATTAAAAGGCTTTTTTAAATATTCATTGTTAAACATGAGTTTATGAGTCCATGTAGCTAGGAGAGCTTTATGTGATTCCACATGGGGTTAACATCATTAAAAGGCTTTTTTTAAATAGTCATTGTTAAACATGAGTTTATGAGTCCCTGTAGCTAGGAGAACTTTATGTGATTCCACATGGGGTTAACATCATAAAAAGGCTTTTTTAAATATTCATTGTTAAACATAAGTTTATGAGTCCATGTAGCTAGGAGAGCTTTATGTGATTCCACATGGGGTTAACATCATTAAAAGGCTTTTTTTAAATATTCATTGTTAAACATGAGTTTATGAGTCCATGTAGCTAGGAGAGCTATATGTGATTCCACATGGGGTTAACATCATTAAAAGGCTTTTTTTAAATATTAATTGTTAAACATGAGTTTATGAGTCCCTGTAGCTAGGAGAGCTATATGTGATTCCACATGGGGTTAACATCATTAAAAGGTTTTTTTAAATATTCATTGTTAAACATGAGTTTATGAGTCCCTGTAGCTAGGAGAGCTATATGTGATTCCACATGGGGTTAACATCATTAAAAGGCTTTTTTAAATATTCATTGTTAAACATGAGTTTATGAGTCCCTGTAGCTAGGAGAGCTTTATGTGATTCCACATGGGGTTAACATCATTAAAAGGCTTTTTTAAATATTCATTGTTAAACATGAGTTTATGAGTCCCTGTAGCTAGGAGAGCTTTATGTGATTCCACATGGGGTTAACATCATTAAAAGGCTTTTTTTAAATATTCATTGTTAAACATGAGTTTATGAGTCCCTGTAGCTAGGAGAGCTATATGTGATTCCACATGGGGTTAACATCATTAAAAGGCTTTTTTAAATATTCATTGTTAAACATGAGTTTATGAGTCCCTGTAGCTAGGAGAGCTTTATGTGATTCCACATGGGGTTAACATCATTAAAAGGCTTTTTTTTAATATTCATTGTAAAACATGAGTTTATGAGTCCCTGTAGCTAGGAGAGCTTTATGTGATTCCACATGGGGTTGACATCATTAAAAGGCTTTTTTAAATATTCATTGTTAAACAGGAGTTTATGAGTCCATGTAGCTAGGAGAGCTTTATGTGATTCCACATGGGGTTAACATCATAAAAAGGCTTTTTTAAATATTCATTGTTAAACATGAGTTTATGAGTCCCTGTAGCTAGGAGAGCTATATGTGATTCCACATGGGGTTAACATCATTAAAAGGCTTTTTTTAAATATTCATTGTTAAACATGAGTTTATGAGTCCCTGTAGCTAGGAGAGCTTTATGTGATTCCACATGGGGTTAACATCATTAAAAAGCTTTTTTTAAATATTCATTGTTAAACATGAGTTTATGAGTCCATGTAGCTAGGAGAGCTTTATGTGATTCCACATGGGGTTAACATCATTAAAAGGCTTTTTTTAAATATTCATTGTTAAACATGAGTTTATGAGTCCCTGTAGCTAGGAGAGCTTTATGTGATTCCATATGGGGTTAACATCATTAAAAGGCTTTTTTTAAATATTCATTGTTAAACATGAGTTTATGAGTCCATGTAGCTAGGAGAGCTTTATGTGATTCCACATGGGGTTAACATCATTAAAAGGCTTTTTTTAAATATTTATTGTTAAACATGAGTTTATGAGTCCATGTAGCTAGGAGAGCTTTATGTGATTCCACATGGGGTTAACATCATTAAAAGGCTTTTTTTAAATATTCATTGTTAAACATGAGTTTATGAGTCCATGTAGCTAGGAGAGCTTTATGTGATTCCACATGGGGTTAACATCATTAAAATGCCTTTTAAAATATTCATTGTTAAACATGAGTTTATGAGTCCCTGTAGCTAGGAGAGCTTTATGTGATTCCACATGGGGTTAACATCATTAAAAGGCTTTTTAGATATTCATTGTTAAACATGAGTTTATGAGTCCCTGTAGCTAGGAGAACTTTATGTGATTCCACATGGGGTTAACATCATAAAAAGGCTTTTTTAAATATTCATTGTTAAACATGAGTTTATGAGTCCCTGTAGCTAGGAGAGCTTTATGTGATTCCACATGGGGTTAACATCATTAAAAGGCTTTTTTTAAATATTCATTGTTAAACATGAGTTTATGAGTCCCTGTAGCTAGGAGAGCTTTATGTGATTCCACATGGGGTTAACATCATTAAAAGGCTTTTTTTAAATATTCATTGTTAAACATGAGTTTATGAGTCCATGTAGCTAGGAGAGCTTTATGTGATTCCACATGGGGTTAACATCATTAAAAGGCTTTTTTTAAATATTCATTGTTAAACATGAGTTTATGAGTCCATGTAGCTAGGAGAGCTATATGTGATTCCACATGGGGTTAACATCATTAAAAGGCTTTTTTAAATATTCATTGTTAAACATGAGTTTATGAGTCCATGTAGCTAGGAGAGCTTTATGTGATTCCACATGGGGTTAACATCATTAAAAGGCTTTTTTTAAATAGTCATTGTTAAACATGAGTTTATGAGTCCCTGTAGCTAGGAGAGCTTTATGTGATTCCACATGGGGTTAACATCATTAAAAGGCTTTTTTAAATATTCATTGTTAAACATGAGTTTATGAGTCCATGTAGCTAGGAGAGCTTTATGTGATTCCACATGGGGTTAACATCATTAAAAGGCTTTTTTTAAATATTCATTGTTAAACATGAGTTTATGAGTCCATGTAGCTAGGAGAGCTATATGTGATTCCACATGGGGTTAACATCATTAAAAGGCTTTTTTAAATATTCATTGTTAAACATGAGTTTATGAGTCCATGTAGCTAGGAGAGCTTTATGTGATTCCACATGGGGTTAACATCATTAAAAGGCTTTTTTTAAATATTCATTGTTAAACATGAGTTTATGAGTCCATGTAGCTAGGAGAGCTTTATGTGATTCCACATGGGGTTAACATCATTAAAAGGCTTTTTTAAATATTCATTGTTAAACATGAGTTTATGAGTCCCTGTAGCTAGGAGAGCTTTATGTGATTCCACATGGGGTTAACATCATTAAAAGGCTTTTTTTAAATATTAATTGTTAAACATGAGTTTATGAGTCCCTGTAGCTAGGAGAGCTATATGTGATTCCACATGGGGTTAACATCATTAAAAGGCTTTTTTAAATATTCATTGTTAAACATGAGTTTATGAGTCCATGTAGCTAGGAGAGCTTTATGTGATTCCACATGGGGTTAACATCATTAAAAGGCTTTGTTTAAATATTAATTGTTAAACATGAGTTTATGAGTCCCTGTAGCTAGGAGAGCTATATGTGATTCCACATGGGGTTAACATCATTAAAAGGCCTTTTTTAAATATTCATTGTTAAACATGAGTTTATGAGTCCCTGTAGCTAGGAGAGCTTTATGTGATTCCACATGGGGTTAACATCATTAAAAAGCTTTTTTTAAATATTCATTGTTAAACATGAGTTTATGAGTCCATGTAGCTACGAGAGCTTTATGTGATTCCATATGGGGTTAACATCATTAAAATGCCTTTTAAAATATTCATTGTTAAACATGAGTTTATGAGTCCATGTAGCTAGGAGAGCTTTATGTGATTCCACATGGGGTTAACATCATTAAAAAGCTTTTTTTAAATATTCATTGTTAAACATGAGTTTATGAGTCCATGTAGCTACGAGAGCTTTATGTGATTCCACATGGGGTTAACATCATTAAAATGCCTTTTAAAATATTCATTGTTAAACATGAGTTTATGAGTCCATGTAGCTAGGAGAGCTTTATGTGATTCCACATGGGGTTAACATCATTAAAAGGCTTTTTTTAAATATTTATTGTTAAACATGAGTTTATGAGTCCATGTAGCTAGGAGAGCTTTATGTGATTCCACATGGGGTTAACATCATTAAAAGGCTTTTTTTAAATATTCATTGTTAAACATGAGTTTATGAGTCCATGTAGCTAGGAGAGCTATATGTGATTCCACATGGGGTTAACATCATTAAAAGGCTTTTTTAAATATTCATTGTTAAACATGAGTTTATGAGTCCATGTAGCTAGGAGAGCTTTATGTGATTCCACATGGGGTTAACATCATTAAAAGGCTTTTTTTAAATAGTCATTGTTAAACATGAGTTTATGAGTCCCTGTAGCTAGGAGAACTTTATGTGATTCCACATGGGGTTAACATCATAAAAAGGCTTTTTTAAATATTCATTGTTAAACATAAGTTTATGAGTCCATGTAGCTAGGAGAGCTTTATGTGATTCCACATGGGGTTAACATCATTAAAAGGCTTTTTTTAAATATTCATTGTTAAACATGAGTTTATGAGTCCATGTAGCTAGGAGAGCTATATGTGATTCCACATGGGGTTAACATCATTAAAAGGCTTTTTTTAAATATTAATTGTTAAACATGAGTTTATGAGTCCCTGTAGCTAGGAGAGCTATATGTGATTCCACATGGGGTTAACATCATTAAAAGGTTTTTTTAAATATTCATTGTTAAACATGAGTTTATGAGTCCCTGTAGCTAGGAGAGCTATATGTGATTCCACATGGGGTTAACATCATTAAAAGGCTTTTTTAAATATTCATTGTTAAACATGAGTTTATGAGTCCCTGTAGCTAGGAGAGCTTTATGTGATTCCACATGGGGTTAACATCATTAAAAGGCTTTTTTAAATATTCATTGTTAAACATGAGTTTATGAGTCCCTGTAGCTAGGAGAGCTTTATGTGATTCCACATGGGGTTAACATCATTAAAAGGCTTTTTTTAAATATTCATTGTTAAACATGAGTTTATGAGTCCCTGTAGCTAGGAGAGCTATATGTGATTCCACATGGGGTTAACATCATTAAAAGGCTTTTTTAAATATTCATTGTTAAACATGAGTTTATGAGTCCCTGTAGCTAGGAGAGCTTTATGTGATTCCACATGGGGTTAACATCATTAAAAGGCTTTTTTTTAATATTCATTGTAAAACATGAGTTTATGAGTCCCTGTAGCTAGGAGAGCTTTATGTGATTCCACATGGGGTTGACATCATTAAAAGGCTTTTTTAAATATTCATTGTTAAACAGGAGTTTATGAGTCCATGTAGCTAGGAGAGCTTTATGTGATTCCACATGGGGTTAACATCATAAAAAGGCTTTTTTAAATATTCATTGTTAAACATGAGTTTATGAGTCCCTGTAGCTAGGAGAGCTATATGTGATTCCACATGGGGTTAACATCATTAAAAGGCTTTTTTTAAATATTCATTGTTAAACATGAGTTTATGAGTCCCTGTAGCTAGGAGAGCTTTATGTGATTCCACATGGGGTTAACATCATTAAAAAGCTTTTTTTAAATATTCATTGTTAAACATGAGTTTATGAGTCCATGTAGCTAGGAGAGCTTTATGTGATTCCACATGGGGTTAACATCATTAAAAGGCTTTTTTTAAATATTCATTGTTAAACATGAGTTTATGAGTCCCTGTAGCTAGGAG
Source organism: Euprymna scolopes (assembly GCF_053919585.1). Taxonomy (NCBI): domain Eukaryota; kingdom Metazoa; phylum Mollusca; class Cephalopoda; order Sepiida; family Sepiolidae; genus Euprymna; species Euprymna scolopes. The sequence continues at coordinate 46,168,451 of NC_136527.1, read as the reverse complement.
AGCTTTATGTGATTCCATATGGGGTTAACATCATTAAAAGGCTTTTTTTAAATATTCATTGTTAAACATGAGTTTATGAGTCCATGTAGCTAGGAGAGCTTTATGTGATTCCACATGGGGTTAACATCATTAAAAGGCTTTTTTTAAATATTTATTGTTAAACATGAGTTTATGAGTCCATGTAGCTAGGAGAGCTTTATGTGATTCCACATGGGGTTAACATCATTAAAAGGCTTTTTTTAAATATTCATTGTTAAACATGAGTTTATGAGTCCATGTAGCTAGGAGAGCTTTATGTGATTCCACATGGGGTTAACATCATTAAAATGCCTTTTAAAATATTCATTGTTAAACATGAGTTTATGAGTCCCTGTAGCTAGGAGAGCTTTATGTGATTCCACATGGGGTTAACATCATTAAAAGACTTTTTAGATATTCATTGTTAAACATGAGTTTATGAGTCCCTGTAGCTAGGAGAACTTTATGTGATTCCACATGGGGTTAACATCATAAAAAGGCTTTTTTAAATATTCATTGTTAAACATGAGTTTATGAGTCCCTGTAGCTAGGAGAGCTTTATGTGATTCCACATGGGGTTAACATCATTAAAAGGCTTTTTTTAAATATTCATTGTTAAACATGAGTTTATGAGTCCCTGTAGCTAGGAGAGCTTTATGTGATTCCACATGGGGTTAACATCATTAAAAGGCTTTTTTTAAATATTCATTGTTAAACATGAGTTTATGAGTCCATGTAGCTAGGAGAGCTTTATGTGATTCCACATGGGGTTAACATCATTAAAAGGCTTTTTTTAAATATTCATTGTTAAACATGAGTTTATGAGTCCATGTAGCTAGGAGAGCTATATGTGATTCCACATGGGGTTAACATCATTAAAAGGCTTTTTTAAATATTCATTGTTAAACATGAGTTTATGAGTCCATGTAGCTAGGAGAGCTTTATGTGATTCCACATGGGGTTAACATCATTAAAAGGCTTTTTTTAAATAGTCATTGTTAAACATGAGTTTATGAGTCCCTGTAGCTAGGAGAGCTTTATGTGATTCCACATGGGGTTAACATCATTAAAAGGCTTTTTTAAATATTCATTGTTAAACATGAGTTTATGAGTCCATGTAGCTAGGAGAGCTTTATGTGATTCCACATGGGGTTAACATCATTAAAAGGCTTTTTTTAAATATTCATTGTTAAACATGAGTTTATGAGTCCATGTAGCTAGGAGAGCTATATGTGATTCCACATGGGGTTAACATCATTAAAAGGCTTTTTTAAATATTCATTGTTAAACATGAGTTTATGAGTCCATGTAGCTAGGAGAGCTTTATGTGATTCCACATGGGGTTAACATCATTAAAAGGCTTTTTTTAAATATTCATTGTTAAACATGAGTTTATGAGTCCATGTAGCTAGGAGAGCTTTATGTGATTCCACATGGGGTTAACATCATTAAAAGGCTTTTTTAAATATTCATTGTTAAACATGAGTTTATGAGTCCCTGTAGCTAGGAGAGCTTTATGTGATTCCACATGGGGTTAACATCATTAAAAGGCTTTTTTTAAATATTAATTGTTAAACATGAGTTTATGAGTCCCTGTAGCTAGGAGAGCTATATGTGATTCCACATGGGGTTAACATCATTAAAAGGCTTTTTTAAATATTCATTGTTAAACATGAGTTTATGAGTCCATGTAGCTAGGAGAGCTTTATGTGATTCCACATGGGGTTAACATCATTAAAAGGCTTTGTTTAAATATTAATTGTTAAACATGAGTTTATGAGTCCCTGTAGCTAGGAGAGCTATATGTGATTCCACATGGGGTTAACATCATTAAAAGGCCTTTTTTAAATATTCATTGTTAAACATGAGTTTATGAGTCCCTGTAGCTAGGAGAGCTTTATGTGATTCCACATGGGGTTAACATCATTAAAAAGCTTTTTTTAAATATTCATTGTTAAACATGAGTTTATGAGTCCATGTAGCTACGAGAGCTTTATGTGATTCCATATGGGGTTAACATCATTAAAATGCCTTTTAAAATATTCATTGTTAAACATGAGTTTATGAGTCCATGTAGCTAGGAGAGCTTTATGTGATTCCACATGGGGTTAACATCATTAAAAAGCTTTTTTTAAATATTCATTGTTAAACATGAGTTTATGAGTCCATGTAGCTACGAGAGCTTTATGTGATTCCACATGGGGTTAACATCATTAAAATGCCTTTTAAAATATTCATTGTTAAACATGAGTTTATGAGTCCATGTAGCTAGGAGAGCTTTATGTGATTCCACATGGGGTTAACATCATTAAAAGGCTTTTTTTAAATATTTATTGTTAAACATGAGTTTATGAGTCCATGTAGCTAGGAGAGCTTTATGTGATTCCACATGGGGTTAACATCATTAAAAGGCTTTTTTTAAATATTCATTGTTAAACATGAGTTTATGAGTCCATGTAGCTAGGAGAGCTTTATGTGATTCCACATGGGGTTAACATCATTAAAATGCCTTTTAAAATATTCATTGTTAAACATGAGTTTATGAGTCCCTGTAGCTAGGAGAGCTTTATGTGATTCCACATGGGGTTAACATCATTAAAAGGCTTTTTAGATATTCATTGTTAAACATGAGTTTATGAGTCCCTGTAGCTAGGAGAACTTTATGTGATTCCACATGGGGTTAACATCATTAAAAGGCTTTTTTAAATATTCATTGTTAAACATGAGTTTATGAGTCCCTGTAGCTAGGAGAGCTTTATGTGATTCCACATGGGGTTAACATCATTAAAAGGCTTTTTTTAAATATTCATTGTTAAACATGAGTTTATGAGTCCCTGTAGCTAGGAGAGCTATATGTGATTCCACATGGGGTTAACATCATTAAAAGGCTTTTTTTAAATAGTCATTGTTAAACATGAGTTTATGAGTCCATGTAGCTAGGAGAGCTTTATGTGATTCCACATGGGGTTAACATCATTAAAAGGCTTTTTTTAAATATTCATTGTTAAACATGAGTTTATGAGTCCATGTAGCTAGGAGAGCTTTATGTGATTCCACATGGGGTTAACATCATTAAAAGGCTTTTTTAAATATTCATTGTTAAACATGAGTTTATGAGTCCATGTAGCTAGGAGAGCTTTATGTGATTCCACATGGGGTTAACATCATTAAAAGGCTTTTTTTAAATAGTCATTGTTAAACATGAGTTTATGAGTCCCTGTAGCTAGGAGAACTTTATGTGATTCCACATGGGGTTAACATCATAAAAAGGCTTTTTTAAATATTCATTGTTAAACATAAGTTTATGAGTCCATGTAGCTAGGAGAGCTTTATGTGATTCCACATGGGGTTAACATCATTAAAAGGCTTTTTTTAAATATTCATTGTTAAACATGAGTTTATGAGTCCATGTAGCTAGGAGAGCTATATGTGATTCCACATGGGGTTAACATAATTAAAAGTCTTTTTTTAAATATTCATTGTTAAACATGAGTTTATGAGTCCCTGTAGCTAGGAGAGCTATATGTGATTCCACATGGGGTTAACATCATTAAAAGGCTTTTTTAAATATTCATTGTTAAACATGAGTTTATGAGTCCCTGTAGCTAGGAGAGCTATATGTGATTCCACATGGGGTTAACATCATTAAAAGGCTTTTTTAAATATTCATTGTTAAACATGAGTTTATGAGTCCCTGTAGCTAGGAGAGCTTTATGTGATTCCACATGGGGTTAACATCATTAAAAGGCTTTTTTAAATATTCATTGTTAAACATGAGTTTATGAGTCCCTGTAGCTAGGAGAGCTTTATGTGATTCCACATGGGGTTAACATCATTAAAAGGCTTTTTTTAAATATTCATTGTTAAACATGAGTTTATGAGTCCCTGTAGCTAGGAGAGCTATATGTGATTCCACATGGGGTTAACATCATTAAAAGGCTTTTTTAAATATTCATTGTTAAACATGAGTTTATGAGTCCCTGTAGCTAGGAGAGCTTTATGTGATTCCACATGGGGTTAACATCATTAAAAGGCTTTTTTAAATATTCATTGTAAAACATGAGTTTATGAGTCTATGTAGCTAGGAGAGCTTTATGTGATTCCACATGGGGTTAACATCATTAAAAGGCCTTTTTAAATATTCATTGTTAAACATGAGTTTATGAGTCCATGTAGCTAGGAGAGCTATATGTGATTCCACATGGGGTTAACATCATTAAATAGCTTTTTTAAATATTCATTGTTAAACATGAGTTTATGAGTCCATGTAGCTAGGAGAGCTTTATGTGATTCCACATGGGGTTAACATCATTAAAAGGCTTTTTTAAATATTCATTGTAAAACATGAGTTTATGAGTCCCTGTAGCTAGGAGAGCTTTATGTGATTCCACATGGGGTTAACATCATTAAAAGGCCTTTTTAAATATTCATTGTTAAACATGAGTTTATGAGTCCCTGTAGCTAGGAGAGCTATATGTGATTCCACATGGGGTTAACATCATTAAAAGGCTTTTTTTAAATAGTCATTGTTAAACATGAGTTTATGAGTCCCTGTAGCTAGGAGAGCTATATGTGATTCCACATGGGGTTAACATCATTAAAAGGCTTTTTTAAATATTCATTGTTAAACATGAGTTTATGAGTCCATGTAGCTAGGAGAGCTATATGTGATTCCACATGGGGTTAACATCATTAAAAGGCCTTTTTAAATATTCATTGTTAAACATGAGTTTATGAGTCCCTGTAGCTAGGAGAGCTTTATGTGATTCCACATGGGGTTAACATCATTAAAAGGCTTTTTTTAAATATTCATTGTTAAACATGAGTTTATGAGTCCCTGTAGCTAGGAGAGCTTTATGTGATTCCACATGGGGTTAACATCATTAAAAGACTCTCATTACACCCTAAATATTTCTTGATATCTTTTAAGTATCAGTGTGTTCCTACAACACAGAGTAAAAGCAATATGTACTGCAAAAATCATGTTAATATGGAAAATTATGCAAATGTAAGTCATGTCATTCATTAAGAGTAAGGTTAGAAAAACACTGAAACGCTGTAATATGTGGAGTGATTGAAAAATCAGTTTTGGCAGAATATAGATGAATGGAAAAGGGAAACCAGCTACATTTATATGGGATGAAGTAAGAATTGTAGATAAAGAAGAACAGTGAAGAATAAAATGACTTAAAGAACATCACATAATCTGGTGATGATCAACTACTAAGCATACATAGTATAGTGTTTAACATGATATGGCAACCTTAATTATTAATAATAGATTATATATTACTGAATGTATTAAATGAAGGTTTTATTCATAATTCTGGATAGATTTCTGAGTTCAAGAGAAAGGTTGGCAAGTTCGAGAAAATACACCTGAATAAGATCGGAGGTAACACAAAAACGCTGTGAAAATAAACCCAAGATAAGAACAGTATTCCAAAGAGTTAAATAATATGAATCCTCATCTCTAAATTTAAGAAACGTAAAGATTTTTAGCTAAATATTTGAAAAAAAATTTGTTACGTAGCATTATTTCAAAAACTATTGTCATTTTATTTTGAATTTCATTAACATAATTTTATTTGCCACATGTGATGTATTTTTTTCAAATTTATTTTGATTCCAGAATCTGCAATAATTAAAGGAATCCATTACTGGATAAAAAGGACCTTTTTCCATTGATGATTTAAAAAGGTTGAAATATAAATTTCTTCATATGAATTTTCTAAAGTTGAAACTTATTACTCGGCCTATCATCATACACTCCATTTCATACTTTTGTGGAATCAGATGCAAGCAAACATGGGAAACAAATCGCATTCTTGTGAAGTATGTGGTTTTTCTTTTACACGAAAGTCACATTTATTGAGTCATATGAACACACATACAGGAGAGAAACCACATTCTTGTGAAATATGTGGTTCTTCTTTTGCACAGAAGTCAAGTTTGTTGCGTCACATGAAAACACATACGGTAGAGAAATCACATTCTTGTGACGTATGTGGTTCTTCTTTTGCATCGAACTCAAATTTATTAACTCATATGAAAACACACATGGGAGAAAAACCACATTCTTGTAAAGTATGTTTTTGCTCTTTTGCAGAGAAGTCCAAATTGTTGCGTCATATGAAAAGACATACGGGAGACAAACCATATTCTTGTGATGTATGTGGTTTTTCTTTTGCATGGAAATCGAATTTGCGGCGTCATATCAGAACACACACGGGAGAAAAACCACATTCTTGTGAAGTATGTGGTTCTTCTTTTGCAATGAAGTCAACTTTGTTAAGTCATGTAAAAACGCATACGGGAGAGAAACCACATTCTTGTGAAGTATGTAGTTCATCTTTTGCATGTAAGTCAAGTTTACTGAGTCATGTAAAAACACATACAGGGGAGAAATCATATACTTGTGACGTATGTGGTTCTTCTTTTGCATGGAAGTCAAATTTAGTGACTCATATAAGAACACACACGGGAGAGAAACCACATTCTTGTGACATATGTGATTCTTCTTTTGCACAGAAGTCAAGTTTGTTACGCCATATGAAAATACATGTGGAAGCCTTACATAGAAATATAGGACAAGTAGGAAAATGTGGCAACCCTAGTTGAAGTAAGCGTCCCTAATGATGCTGGCCTTAACAGAGTAGAGAGGGAGAAAATAACAAAATACCAAAGATTATGTTCGACATGAAAAGAAACTGAAATCTTAAGAAGGTGTCAATCTTGCCAGCAATTATAGGAGCAACCGGGCTAATGAAAAAGAATTTCAAAAACTTTCTGCAAAAGAAATACAAACAATAGCCCTTTAAATTAAATCGTTTGAATAAACTAAACTGATGGGAGAATGATTGGCATCCAGTATAATGCCCCATCCCCAGAAAAAACAAATTGATCAGAAAATCAAAACAAAAGAGACAAACCACATTCTTATGAAGTACGTGGTTCCTTTGGACAGAAGTCAGATTTATTGTGTCATATTCTGATAATCTTCCGAATTCCAAACCTTAAAGTTGTATACCAGCATCATGAAGCAAGAGTCAGTAGGACAACCTCTATCACATATTCAGCAAATTATTTTTTACAAGACCATCTTACAAATATGATAGAATCAGAAAACAAGTCTGCTATGGAAATCACCAAAACGAGTCTTTTAAAATATTCCAGAACTTTCATTACAGAAAATTGGTATAATGACCCAAACAAGAGCATGACAAACAAACTTATTCACCCAGCACTTTATAAATAAGGAATGTTTTATAGACTAGCTTAAAAGAGGATAGTGCCACAATTAAAAACGGAGCAATTAAAGCTGACATAAAAAAATGAGATAAGAAGGAAAAATAATCAATGTTAGAAGTTGATTCCCCCAATATTATTTTGTTAAACAGAGAAAAAATATAAGGAAATACTGGGGTTTTATGTACGACATAGAAAAAAACTGTAATCTTTAGAAAATCTGTATTCCAGTAATTATAGGAGGAACTTAAATCAGACAAAAGAATTTTAAAAACTACCTGGCAAATATACCTGGTGTACCAAGTGCACGAGAGATTTGCATAGAAGGAGTATTTATTTTGTCATATACAAAAATATAATGAATACAAAAGAACTTTAATAGAACATGCAAATATCTATGTATCTCTCATAAAGTTAGAGTGTGAGCCCTAGGTAGGGAACCTTTAATTTTTTAGTACTTCGCCTTATCAGGTTAATTTGACACTCTGTTTTTAAAACGTCCAATTCAAAAAGTTAACATTCTGTTATCAAAATTTCCAACTCCAGAACTTACACTTTGTTTTCAAAATGTCCAAATCCACAAGATACTCTGTTGTCATAACTGTTAACTCTGCAACTCGACATTCTGTTGTCAACACGTCCAACTCCAAAACTCAACACTTTTCAAGTTTACTTGCACATGCCTACATACGTAGAACATTTTCTTTTAACTTGTCCTCTATTCGGTACATGTCTTTTTTTAATTCATCTTTTTCTTTTGCATGGAAATGTCGACATTCTGCAGCGATGTCATGACCGTTACCCATAAAACTAATTTTGTTTACTTTAGTTAAAATAATGAAAATTTATATTATAATATTTTGTTCGTTTATTTCATGTTTTTGCTATGGCTTACACAAAGCATGGGGGGCTAAAACTGATGGCAAGCGCATCGAGGACATACAGGTGGAACTAAGTGTGTCCTCTGTGTAAAACAAAAAAAAACAATCTCAAGATAATGTAGAAACACAATCTTTTTCATCTGCTAAGTGTTGTCCACTAGCCGATTCTACTAATTGGGAACTCCTGGAAATAGGCTGATGATCTCGGGTGTAATGTGGCAAATGCTAAGCGATTCTAACCTGAAGACGCTGGGACGTCTTATCTATATAGACGGCACCACAGTGACATTGAAATTTATAAACAATATTGCTTGACTGTTAGATTGGCAAGACGTCCTCAATTCCACCTGTCTGTCCTCAAGGCGTTTGCCATCAGTTTTAGCACCCCTTACTTTGTGTAAGCAGAGAAACCTTCGGTTACAGTTGGAACTATTTGGCGGAACACATCCCATCTAAGGTTCTTTGTTTTTCGTGTTTGTCCCTTTCACTTATTATTACGAAAAAAAAATCTTTTCCTTCTTACAGAGGTTTATCCTTGAAAAGTCTGTCAGACGAAACGCACTTCGGGTCTTGTTCTTTTGCGTTTCATGATTTATTTTATAACATTTTTTCTTGGGTTTTATTGCATTTCGTGATTTATTTTAATGGACTCTGTTGTCATAACTATTAACTCTGCAACTTGACATTCTGTTGTCAAAACCATTAACTTCGCAATTCGGCATTCTGTTGTCAACACGTCCAACTCCAAAACTCAACACATTTCAAGTTTACTTGCACATGCCTACATACGTAGAACATTTTCTTTTAACTTGTCCTCTATTCGGTACATGTCTTTTTTTTATTCATCTCTTTCTTTTACATGGAAATGTCAACATTCTGCAGCGATGTCATGACCGTTACCCATAAAACTAATTTTGTTTACTTTAGTTAAAATAATGAAAATGTCTATTCTAATATTTTGTTCGTTTATTTCATATTTTCGCTATGGCTTACACAAAGTAGCTGGGGGGCTAAAAAAGATGGCAAGCGCCCCGAGGACATACAGGTGGAACTTAGTGCGTCCTCTGTGTAAAACAGAAAAATAACAGTCCGAAGAGAATGTAGAAGCACAATCTTTTACATCTAGTGTTGTCCAATAGCCGATTCTACTTATTGGGAACTCTTGGAAATAGTCTGATGATGTAATGCGGCAAATGCTGAGCGAGACTAACCTGAAGATGCTGGGACGTCTTATCTATATAGACGGCACCACACTGACATTGAAATTTATAAACAATTTTGCTTGACTGTTAGACGTCCTCAGTTCCACCTGTCTGTCCTCAAGGCGTTTGCCATCAGTTTTAGCCCCCTTACTTTGTATAAGCAGAGAAACCTTCGGTTGCAGTTGGAACTATTTGGCGGGACACATTCCATCTAAGGTTCTTTGTTTTTCGTGTTTGTTCCTTTCACTTATTATTACGAAAAAAATTTCTTTTCCTTCTTACAGAGGTTTATCCTTGAAAAGTCTGTCTTCGGGTTTTGTTCTTTTGCGTTTCATGATTTATTTTTAATCGACGTATGTATTTTTTAACGTTCGATTATGGTTCATTTCTTTTTCATCATATATATATATATATATATATATATATACATATATATATATATATATATGTGTGTGTGTGTGTGTAAGGGGGTGGAGTATATGGGGTGTCGGACAATTAATAGCATTAGTGAATGAGGAGATGGAGGATTGCATTATATCCAGGGTAGAAATTAATATTATAATTGGTGAGGTAAATTTAACTAAATTGAACAACACACATATGACACACGATAATTGTAGGTGTGTCAGAAGTTTTGGTAATTTTTGACACCTAACACAAAACTGCGAATACAATATAAAATACTCGTAATTTCTCTTATCAAAGTTGTTTATTTTCTTTATATAATATACTTCAAAAATAAACTATTATCAAAGTGGGTTGTTTATTTTCTTTATATAATATACTTCAAAAATAAACTATTAAAGTCGTTTAAAAAATAATAAAAATATTATTTTTTACTTTTTAAAAAACAGTCTACAAAGTGCCTGCTCGTGTTCATTCAGCCATTTTGTTTACGTAATGAAATCAATTAATTTTATGAGTTTTTCAATTTTTTTCACTTTCAAAATATATCAAAATTTTTCTATTGGTTTAATTTTTCGATATTTTCAGGTTCAATGTGAAATTTTATGATATTTCCAATAAACCGAATATAATATTCTAGATAAGTGTTTTTTAAGATTCACTCACTCCCCCACCATTTATAAATGTATATTCAAATGAAAATAATTTATTTTCTCACCTCAAATTTATATATCACAAATTGATAATAAAAGATCAATAAATAAGATAAGCTAATTTAAAATAAAAAATACAGTTATTTGCAAATTTACCTGTAAAGTCCAAAGTTTTAAACCATTAATTTTTAAAACCACATTGAATTTTGTTCAGGTGAAACCTTATAATCTTATTATATTGCACAGAAAGTTTCGTTTAATTATGACAATTATTTCTATTTCATTCAATGTTTTTTAGATATTCGAAAATAAGTCATTCCATAAAGAAGAAATAAAATATATTTAATCAAAAACTCATGTATTTTTTAGAGAGAAAAAAAATCAAAATTTCGTCAACTTGTTTTCGTATAATCGACGAAAAATAATGACTGAAATGTGAGCCGATTTTTATGTACGGTAACCCATCGGGACCAACTTCAAAAATGTCATAATAATTACAAAGGGGAGATGAGTCACATGTCATAAAGCAAAGATCAGCCAACCAAAATTAATTCTTATTTCTTTTAAGCAAAGCGAACAAGCCACCACGCACGGACAGTGTTTTGGATTTCATTCTCTGCTTTTCGTATTACAATTTATACAAGTTTTATATATATCAATATTTTCATTTGATATATTTTGACTCTGAGTCAAGACGACGACGACGACGATGGTGTTTCGTTTTTTATTTTATCCTTCAAAATGTCTGCTGGCAAATTTTAATTATTTTCTTGTTAAAAAAATATTGAAAACTTCTTATCCTGAATTTTTAATCTGTCCAAGAAAATTTAGATTTTCTTATTTTCTTGTTTAAAAAAAGATGTATTTAAAACCTTTTATTCCGAATTCAAAATGGCTGCTGGAAATTATAATTATATTCTTTTTTTAAAGGAATTTTCAAACTTATCTTAATTTTTTTCCTGAATTTAAATTAAAATCAATTTATTTTTTTAAATTTCAATGAATTTAAATTAAAGTCGATTTTAATTTAAATTTATTGAAATTTTTTTAAACAAGAAAATAAGAAAATCTATGTATATTACGCTCACCAGTTAGCAAGTGCTAATTAAAAACGTAAACAGAATTTTTTACATGAAAAACTGAAGGAAACAAAATTTATAACAAAACATGTTTATATCTACAATTTTCTAAGAATACAAGTTATTTTCAATAAGTAAAGGTTCTTTATTAAAAGTCGTGTTTGTGAAATAATTAGTTGAGGTGATGAATCCACGAGTGACTGCGTCTATGAACTGTTGAAAAGCCTGGGCCGCATTTCTCAATCTGATAGGCATTCTAATGCATTCAAAAAATCTGAATGGAGTTGGGATGGCGGTTTAGAGGATGTCTTCAGGGTCAAGAGGTCGATTTGTGAGAAAATAGATTTTCCGTTGAGCGAATTGAAAAATCATGCGAGTTATCTGATAGTTATCCGGTACTTTCGGCTGTTATTGCTCTATAATCACCACAAGGGCGCCAATCAACCAACGTGTTCTTAGGAAAATTGTGGACCACTTGCTTTGTGACAGACTAATGATGCCTAAATCCAGCACGTGTTGGGACTCTTTTTTTGCTCTATATTTTTTGTTTTAATTAATTTAGTTAAATGACGCAATAAAAGAATCAACTCGATAAGAACATATTTTATTTATTCAAAAACAAGGTTCCTTTTCCTTCGCTGATTGACAAATAGCAAGAAGAACAGAAATTATAAATTCTGCCAAGAGAACAGTGGTAGAAGTCTTTGTAAGTTTTTTCGGTCAACACGTTGTAGATGGTTCAATGTCAAATTTGCGTGTGTTGTGGTGTCAAATATAGCTTGGTTCCACACAAAGGATGTCAAAAAACGGCTGTTTCATGTTTTATGCATGTTTTTACGATGTTTGTGGTTGCCGGTGCTTTCCGTTTTTGTTCAGGCATGTAGTGATCTTTACGAACACATTCTTTGCCTCATATGACTGTAAGTTGGACATTCCCTTCTTCAGACACTTGCAAAGGATTTTCTGCCATGTTCAGTCTTTCCACAGTAATCGCATGTTTTGGAGCTGTTTGTCGTATTAGTGTTATGGATAGCAACACTGTTCTGTCGCCCGTAAGTACTGGCAGCAGCTGCAGCACCATGAGAATCATGTAGTCGGGATGCTGAGCACTTTCCGACTCCTTTAGCTTTGACGAATTGAAAAACCTGCTCTAGAGACTGACTTGGTTTTTGTCACCAAAGTGGTCCAGCTGAATACCTGTATTCTCAAGGGCACGAAAGAGTAAATCTCGGAGGTTTTCATGTAGTTCACCTCTTCACCGAACACACGTGTAGTTCAACTTTTCATCAAACACTTAATGACAAATTTGCACACTTCAGCTTGTCCTTGTAGATGATTAACAAAGGAGCAGATGATTTCGTCATGATCCTGGTACATGTTGTGTAGAGTAACACGTGACACCATGGTGTTCTCCTCTGACTAAAAAAAGTCGTATAACTTTCAGCACATCAGCTTCTCGTTTATCAGTTAATGACTCGTCTGCAGTGTGAGTCAAGTCTTTGCGTATGGATTATTAGCAGTTGAACAATTAGGTACTTTCCTGTGATTTTGGTTGACGCGATATAGTTTCTCAATCTAGTGATGAAGCAGGACCAGTCTTCATTTGAACGAGCTAGGGATACAGTAGGCCACTTCACTTTCTCGACGCTTGCAGCCTGCAATAGGGTATTGTGCCAGTTCATTGTACCACTAGCATTGTGTGATCGGTATACTGGTTGATGCGATGGCGTTTGTAGGATGGTTCTGCACTTAGAATCAGGCCAAGTCAATCTTCATCATCGATAAGTATAAACTATTTCGATATTGTTTCAGGATGAGATCACAAATGATGAAGATCAGAAATGCAGATTGGTAGAACTACGTAAACGTAATATTTGTAGTCACATAACATAACCAGTATAGCTATGGTACATACTTTACAAATTGATAATAGTTAATTATTGGATTTTAATCAATTATAAGATTAAATTCTAATGATTTAAACTCGATAGATAACGAAAAACTTCCACCCATTAATATGGGAGGGGAGATTATCATCAAAAGTGTCCTGAATTATTAACTTAGGACCGGACTTACTACTTAGATATAAATAAGTCACTTGTCCCCATCCCCCCTTTTTTTTAAATGGAGAGTAGATAATACAGTGGATATGTTATCGGCAGCTCCAGTAACTCTCGCTTCTCCTATTTTGTCATTCAGTCCTCATTCAATGAGTGATTTTTCTGAAAAAGTGCGAGGAAAAAGCTGCTTAAAGGTCGGTAGTACTTGGTGACCAGTAGTCTGAGATGTTGGAAATTTTTCTGTCTCTGTCTGTCCTTGTGACCATGTCACTAGTAAGGGTGCTGGAGGTAAAGGTTTGTCTGGGTTGACGTTATCCGCCTGATAGTCAGGGACCCGAACCTTGGATTAACCACTAAGGAGGCTGTCCTATCAGCAGGCGCAAAGTACTGGGACTGCTGTATTGCCATTTGGTGAGTGGATCTGGACCATGCAGTAGTCTCTGCTGGGGCCTCTCGATGCCATACTAGTGGGTAATTGTTACGGCTTTACCTTTTCGTGTGCCGCAAAAAATAAAATTTCCTGCCTTTTTCTCTCTTACTTTACCTCTCTGTACTGCTCTAACCAAGTATGCCGACCTATTCCACAAATCCCCAAACCTCAACATGAAATATCTCCAGAATAAAAACTCGATTAAACCTAGAACCCCATCTTCCAATGTAGATCCCTACTACCAACATCAGGGGTCTACGTTCCAACCTTCCAGAGGTTGAAACCAAATTACAGGAGACGAAACCGGACATATTATTTCTAAGTGAAACTGGAATAGGGCCGACCACTTCCCTAGATGAGTTCATAATTAACGGATACTCAAATTTAACATCTAAATCTGACCCCCAAGATCGCCCTGGGCATGAAATATGTGCCTACATTAAGGATGGCTTCCCGTGTGGCAGGGATATCTCTAGAGAAGATCCAAATTTACCCTTCAGGGTTGCACTTGCTAACACCACTGCATTTATAGTTATGGAATACTGTTGTCATATCTGGGCAGGAGCTGCTAAAAACAGCCTATCCTGCCTTGACAGAGTACAAAATAGACTTCGTGGCTTAGTGGGGGATGCCCTTTTCTCTACCCTGCAACCTCTCTCCAGCAGAAGAGACGTTGCGAGCCTGTCCTTGTTTTATCGTTATTTCCATGGCAGATGCTCGTCTGAACTCCAATCTCTGGTCCCCCCTCGCCAATCTTTCACAAAAAACACCCGTCTAGCTGAATCCACTGTGAAAAATTTCCCCCACTCTATATCTGTGCCTAAATCAAAACGCGGATTCCATGAACAAAGCTTCTTTCTTAGAACTGCACGCCTGTGGAACTCTGTTCCGTCTGCCTGCTTCCCTCCGGACTACAACTTGGATGTCTTCAAGTCCAATGTTAACAAATTCCTAATGAACCGCCCCTTAAGTAAACACTTCAGCAAATCTCACTAACGTAATGTACTTGCAATAACCCTTATCCCTGAGTGGCTTCCGGGCCTTGATAAGTGGTGATCACTGTGTAAAAAAAAATATTTCTCTCATATTAAAAAAACATCAACACACACACACACACACATATATATATATAGAATATGACAAAAATGGCACATTTATAAAGTATAATTTTCACTTAATAATCGATAAAAACGTCACATTGATTAGATAATTACCTGATTTTTGGTAGATTTTTAAAGAAAGACTCCGTCAAAACAAACCTTTTGTCCCTCGCTGAACTAAATAGATGTAAATAAAAATCTAATAATTTGTGTACGCTTTCATCGTTCCTTATTTCTATTCATTATTATGAGTATTCGTTTATTAAATGTACTTATCTCCTTTGTATTTTTACGTATTAATCAAAACATGTCCTTTGTTTTTAGTTTTAGAAAAATATGTTTGACTTAACCATTATATATGATGCGTTTTCTTGTTCGGTGAAGTGTGTGAGGGAAAAGGACTGCTAAACTCAGGTACGTGTAAAATGAATGGCCGATCCCCAAAATGCATAAACATTTGATCCTTTCATTTTTAAATTCACCAAAATTCAGAAAATGAACAAATTTTTATGAAATTTTCAGTATTTATTAACTATCATAAATATACTTTTTAAGTTTTAGTGAAAATGTATTATTTTTTGTAAACAGAAACACTTTTACTAAAGTTAAAATTTTAAAACTAAATAAAACTAAATAAAATAACTTAACTCTAGAGGTTATTTAGGAAACAAAACCTATACTTCTTCATCGTTCAATGAAGGAGAAATTTTTCTACTGGGGCAATTTTAATTTTTATTCTGATTTAAAGTGCCTGCATTTGGGGATCCTGATTATGCATATATATATATATATATATATATATATATATATATATATATATATATATATATATATATATATATATATATATATATATATATTGCTTATGAAAAAAAACACTTGCAAAATTCATTGTGCACTTAAAAATCAACGTTAAAACGCATTGAAATTTACGAGACTAAAAAACAATTAAGGCATGTCGAGTCTACCATACTTTGTTCAAGTTATCATGAAAATGTCATTGGGCCACGATAAATGGTTGAATATGGATAAAAGATGGAATCATTTGAAATTCAGATACTTATATTATAGTTTTTTTTTATATCTTTATAGCAAATAATCCTAAATCTTATTTATACAAAAACAAAAAATAATAAACAAATTTATTGCTCGAAAAACCTTTAAAAACAAATATTTAATTGTGTTATCGCCCTAGACAAAAATGTCGACCTTTGTACTTTTGAGGAAAATAAAAATTTTAAATTCTATTAAATATAGTAGAAATATTTTACATTTTCTGGGGAAAAAAGTTACTCAATAAATTTAATTTCGTTTTAAAAAACGACAACTTGCCTATACTAAAATGTAGGTGAGGGAGGGGGATGCTATTTAATTTTTTTGGAACAAACAAATGTATTTTTTTAAATTCAATATCTTAAGATTATACTTTACTAACTATCTTTGAAATAGTCTCAGAAAACTCATATTTATCTTTCAGGGGATTTAGATGAATGTGTCAGTTTAATTTCTCCTAAACTGCACAAGCACCAGATTAACTTTAGGCTTTAATCTTTCAAGCACAATTAAAAAATAACCAGGAATTTTAAGTAAATAAATAAATGAAAATACGAAAATGCGGCTTAAAAAACTATCAGTTTCCGCCATTAAATTGCACGCGAATTAAAGAAATAATAAAGATGAAACTTGTAATCTGGTTTCTCTCATGTAAATATGAAAATGTTAAATAAAATAAAACTAATTTTATCTATGAAATTCAGTAAATATATCGGCTCTATTTCGAATTGCTTTTTTTTTTAATTTTTCCTCTTCAATTTTTTTATTTTATTTTTCCTCTTCAATTTTGTTTTCTGCGAACTTGCTCTTCCGTTTGTCATCTTGAATGTTAAGTTGAGCTTGTAAAGTAAATCACATTTGAAAAATCGTTTCCTTTATAAAAAAAGCAGATAAAGTTAATCGAAAGCAGATTATAAAACAAAAACGTAAGTATTACTAAATGAATTTAGTATCGATTTTTCACAATTGCAGAATACGTTAAAAATGTAAGGGAGATAACTACATTTACTAAGCGAATAATCTTGAAATGTTGATTTATCGTGGAAACTTTTTCAGTGTTGATTGTTTTTTTCTTATCAATATTGACTTAAACATTAAAAAAAAAAATTTAAATAGACAACGGTCAATGTCTACAATACCTTTAAACGTTTTGGTAAATTATTACTTACTTTTCATCTTAATAATCGTTAGGCACTTCCAAACGATTGAGAAGAACGGAACACATAATCCCGTGAAGTCAAACTTGTCTTAACTATACGAAAGATGGAACAGCAGAAGCGACTTCATGATTTTTAAAACCTTTGTTTATCTTCTTCAAACTACAATTAATAATTAATCTTTGTTATAATTTTGTTAGATTTTAAGATTTACACAGTTTAATAATTAATAATATTAAACATTTTTATATTAAATATGAAATACGGTTTTACTAAATATGTACGACTGTTCATTTGGTTAATTTTTTTATTCTTTATTTGGTAAAATGAGACAAACTAGATTGGTCTACAAAATGATTATTTTTTTGCAATAATATTTTTCAATCGGTTTTAATCTGGCGATAGTAATCTGGCAAGAGTAATGTTTATATTATAATTTTATATAAAATCTATGTGGTAACCGAACATTTTATAATAATGGAATTTTAATAGTTTGAATTTTTTTTTATTAAGTTTAAGGTAGTTTGTTTTTCTTTGTAATTCAACTTATAATAGTAGATATTAATTAGAAAAAAAAACGCTATTTAAAAAGAAACATAGTAATTAAAAATTGATATATATTTGTCAGTTTCATTTGTCCGTTTCTAACGACGCCGTAAAAACAATTTTCAGAATAACTTTTTTTTTTAATTTAGGCAATATCTTCATTTTTAATGTGTTTTGTAAACTGCACAAGCAACAGATAAACTTTAATCTTAAATCTTTCAAACACACACAAAAAAATCAGGAGTCTTAATTAAATAAATAAATAAATAAATAAAAATACGAAAAGGCGGCTTAAAAAAACTATCAGCTTCCGTTATTAAATTGCACGTGCAACCAATAAGAGAATTAATAAATATTAAACTTGTAATCTGTTCTCTCTCATGTAAATATTAAAATGTTAAATAAAATAATACTTTCTCATGTAAATATTAAAATGTTACATAAAATAAAACTAATTTTATCCGTGATATTCACCAAATAGATCGGCTCTATTTTTAAATGATTTATTTTTACTATTTTTCCTATTCAATTTTGTTTTCTGCGAACTTGCTCTTCCGTTCGTCATCTTGAATATTAACTTGAGCTTGTAAAGTCAATCACGTTTGAAAAATCGTTTCCTTTATAAAAGCAGATAAAGTTAATCGAAAGCAGATTATAAAACAAAAACGTAAGTATTATTACATTAATTTAGTATCAATTTTTGCACATTTGCAGAATACGTTAAAAATGTAAGGGAGATAACTACATTTACTAAACGAATAATCTTGAAATGTTGATTTAGTCTTGAAAAATTTTCAGTGTTGATTGTTTTTTGTTATCAATATTGACTTTAACATTAAAAAAACTTTAAAAAAAAACAACGGTCAGTGTCTAGAATTACCGTTTTGGTAAATTATGACTTATTTTCCATCTTTATAATTGTTAGGCACATCCAAACAATTGGGGAGAACGGAGCACATAATCCCATGACGTCAAACTTATATATGGGGCAGCAGAACGACTTAATTATTTTTAAACTGCAGTTAATAATTAATCTTTGTTATAATTTTGTTTGGTTTTAAGATTTACACAGTTAAATGATTAATAATATTAGAAACATTTGTATATTAAATATGAAATACAGTTTTACGAAATATGTACGACTGTTAATTTGGTTAATTTTTTTAATTCTTTATTTGGTAAAATGGGATAAATTAGATTGGTCTAAAAGATGTTTATTTTTTGTGCAATAATATTTTTCAATCGGTTTTAATCTGGCCATAAAATAGTTGGGAAGAGTCATGTTTATATTATAATTTTATATTAAAAAAAATTAAACACCGTTAATTAAAAGTCTATGTTGTAATAGAACATTTTAAAATAATGGAATTTTTATCTTTTTAATCTTTTAAAAATGAATTAATTTTTAGGAAGTTTCTTTTTCTTGGCAATTCAACTGATAATAGTATATATTGATTAGAAAAAAAAACGCGATTTAAAAAGAAATATAGTAATATAAAATTTATATCAATTTTTTATTGCAACTTCAAGTTTTTGTTCAGTACGAATTTATCGTTTACCAAAGAAAAAATAATTTTATAAATTTTAAATACTTTAAACTAATGTTCTTTATAGTTTACAAAAAGAAAAAATAATTTTATAAATTTTAAATACTTTAAACTAATGTTCTTTATAGTTTACAAAAAGAAAAAATAATTTTATAAATTTTAAATACTTTAAACTAATGTTCTTTATAGTTTACAAAAAGAAAAAATAATTTTATAAATTTTAAATACTTTAAACTAATGTTCTTTATAGTTTACAAAAAGAAAAAATAATTTTATAAATTTTAAATACTTTAAACTAATGTTCTTTATAGTTTACAAAAAGAAAAAAATATAAATCTTAAATGTTTTTTATTGTTTAATGGGTTTTTTCATCTTTTTTCAATTTTCTCAGTGAATTATTATCATTAATCTATTATTTTATTTTCAATACTTAAACATAAAAAAAACAACGATCAATGCCTTGAATCTGACGTAAAGCAAAAAAAACTCCATCAAGATCTTTACAATGAAAATTTTATAGTCATTTGGGAAACGAATATATACTTCAAAAGTGGCGCAGAGAATTATATTTCATGATATGATGAAATTACTTTTTCCAAAAGTGGGGATCATTTTTTTATAAATTTAATGTAAAATGAGCGGTACCGGTGCACTAACAGTGTCAGAAATTTCGTGAAAATAGTGAATAATTCCACCCCATCTTTCCAAGCTTATAACTCCTCGAAAAATGTAATTCAAGCCCTAATTTTTTTTTCAATTAAAGGATCAAGGACCAAGGTTTTATTAAAAAAAAAACAAAAAAAAAAAACAATGTGTTTTTAAAAAAAAAAAAGGTTTTAAACTTCGGACTTTACAGGTAAATTTCTAAAAAAGGGATTTTTTTGTTTTAAATTTGAATATATTATTTATTGACCTTTTCTCTTCAATTTGTGATATATAAAACTATTAAACATAAATTAATTATTTACTTTTAAAGAGAAACTTGAAAATGTGTGACACTTACACAAATGGGGGGGCGTGAATTTACAAAAAAACGTTTGTCTAAAATATTATATTCGGTTTATTGGAAAGAACATAAAATTTCACATTGACCCTGAAAATATCGTAAAAATAGAATCAATAGAAACATTTTGATGGATTTTTAAAGTTTAAAAATTGAAAAATATTGAGTTCGGAAAATTCATTACTGTTTTTAAAAAAATATATATTTCTATTACTTTTAAAACAACTGTAATAGTTTATTTTGGAAGTATAATCCATAAAGAAAATAAATAACCCACTTTTAACAGAGAAATTACGAGATTTTTATATTTTATTCGCAGTTTCGTGTTAGGGGTGTCAAAAATTCCTACAAAAATTCTGATACTGCTACCGGTGCACGTATTTGATCCATGCTGAAATATTTTTAGAAAGTCATTCTTAACATGGGAAGAGGAGGGTGTTTTGTTCCTATTCTGTACTTTAACCTGACAATTTAATAAAAACAGATATCATAAAACTTTAATTAAATTTGAAAAAACTAATTTATAATGAAAAGTGATACCCCACTTTTTAAAAAGTACCTTTTTTCATATCATGAAAACAATTTCTTTGCACCACTGTTAAAGCATACATTCGTTTTAAGCACCCCTGAAAACTTATAACAGTGGTAATCGTACAAGTTTTTTGGGGGGTGGGGCGAAAGAATCTAGACATTGACCAGAACAACTTTATATTAAATGATTTCCACTGGTTTAAAGTAAAAACAAAATGTTCGACGCATGCATGGAAGTGGTAGGCTCCTGTGTACCTGTCACTAATCTAACATATTTTCCAAAAAAAAAACAATTCAATGTTTACAATTTTTAAGTTGTGCTCTGTTTCTAATAGAAAGTTCTAGTAAATCGATCACCCCAGTTTGGAAAAATCGACTTCAGACAATTTTGCGACTTTAGCCATTTTTTTTATTTTTAGCCTATTTTATATTTAGTCGTTTTGTCCTTTCTTTAATTAAATGTTTGTATTCTTGACTAGTGCTTTCAATCTGAGGGATCGATGTATCAGAAATTTTGTACACATGTAAGTATACCAAAGAATTTTCCTGTTAATTAATTTGGAAATGTAGTTATCAGATTTTCTGTTTGTTTGTTTTAAGAATGCTGATAATTAAAGGAAATTTGTTGTATTTTTAAGTTTTCTCAAAATACTTTCAACAAACTTTGACTAAATAAAAAATACTCATGATTTTTAAACAAATTACAATATTATGGTTCTGAATTTTTTTTTGATAAGGAATGATTCTTTGTATTATTTATATTATTAAGACTACTGTTCTCATCTTAAGTGTTATTTATTGTGCAAACATTGTAAAAATAACACTTAAGATGAGAACAATAGTCCAAATAATCCAAATGATACGAACAAATCACGTTTTTTTTCTTTACATGTATTTTTACATGTCGAAAACCTGTTTTTGTTTTTCCTTGCAATAATTGAGATTCTATAATTAGTGGATTGTGATATGACCCTTAAATTTTAATTCTGTTTTGAAAAGTGAAGATAACATAAAATTAATTTATTTTGTATTTTGGGGACATAAACTTTGACAGATGAAAACAAAGTCATTATAAATGGGGCTTTCATAAGTAGATGTTCTGAATTTGTGTATGGAAAATCGTAACTTACTTGGCTAGCATGTGTGTGTGTGTGCTTCAAAGGATTAGTCATGTAACAAAAAAGAAAGGAAAGAAAGAAAGCCTAAAATGGTTGACGGTCACTTATGTAATGCAGACGGTTTCTATTTTTGAAAAAAAAACGTGCTAAAAAGGGCATCGTTTCTCAGATTAGCATGAGGAGAAGCTGATCATTTTCTGACATGTGCAAAATCATCAAAATGGTTTCTGCCCCCCCCCAGTTTCCCTTCAAATCATGAGAAACTAACAAAAATTATTCCTCTTCCCTTCCTCTTTCCACAGCAAACTTTATGTCTGCTTAAAAAATGAAGAACAAGAGAAAGAAGAGAAAATTAAGAATATGCAATCAAAAATGCAAATTGAACAATTCTCTTGGATAAATCATTATGAAATTGAATGTCATGGAAGCTACATGATTGATCCTAGTGTTGAGGTTATGGTTGGACTCTAAGGGTTTATGAAACGTGTTGAGGTTATGGTTGGAGTCTAAGGGTATATGAGACGTGTTGAGGTTATGGAGGGAGTCTAAGGGTATATGAAACGTGTTATGGTTATGGTTGGAGTGTAATAATATATGAAACGTGTTAAGGTTATGGTTGGAGTCTAATGGTATATGAAACGTGTTAAGGTTATGGTTAGAGTCTAATGGTATATGAAACATGTTAAGGTTATGGTTGGAGTCTAATGGTATATGAAACCTGTAAAGGTTATGGTTGGAGTCTAATGGTATATGAAACGTGTTAAGGTTATGGTTGGAGTCGAAAGGTATATGAAACGTGTTAAGGTCATGGTTAGAGTCTAAGGGTATATGAAACGTGTTATTGTTTACTTTCATATTTTACCTCTCTTATCACCAAAATTATGTGATTAAAAACAAGAAAATACATTAAGACGATTCTAATTAAAATACATGACTACTTTTACAAAACTGTAAAATTGACGTCCACTGGGGGTATTGGTGATTAGTCCTAGAGTGATATGATCACTGTTAAAATGGACCAATATTCTATAAGATATGCTATTGATATTCTTAACCAACACAATAGCATGCAAATTAGCTCCTATTAATGAGAAAGGCTTGATTGTCGGCTCTTGCAGGAGTTGAGTGGCAATATATACGGAAACGTACTTTGCTTCAGTTGACTTTAAAGATGTCATGTCGAGGAACTTGATTTATATTAATCTTAGGTGCACGTTATTTACGGTTTTCTCCGTGACCCTTCCAAACTGATGTCTGCCACATTATTTAGGCTTTCAGAATTAAGTTAAACAAGAATAAGGGAATACAGAAGAGATTTATTCAGTTTGGTATTCGTTCAAAATGACTGAGTAGTAGAGAGAAACCACATTCCAATGTAATTCTTCTTTTGGAGTGGAGTCAAATTTATACCCTTTATTATCATTTTAATACATTGATACATTTATACCCTTTATTATAATTTTATATTAATACATTTATACCCTTTATTATCATTTTAGTACATTGATACCATTGATCATAAATATTTTTTCATATTTTTTATCAAAATCGATGATTACCTTGTGTGCATACTGCTCGAGTTAATAAATAATGTTTTATTTTAAATTTTGAACAAAAATAAAAGAGAATTGCAATGCTTTCTCACCAGAGTTTCTGCTGAAGGCTAATGCAAGGAATGCCGAAAAGATTGCAGGCTGTCAAATTGCAGAAGGGCTATACTACTAAATATTCATTGTGTTTGTGTTGTATTTGTGTTACACTAATGTTCTAAATTTATGAAAAAATACAATTTTTCTTAGTGCAGAGTTTTTAAATTGATGTGAACACTAGGATACTTTCAATTTAGCTTCACTTTGCAGCTTTTGATAAAAATGATAAGTGCGAACATTTTTGTGTTTTCACTATATATATATGTGTGTGTGTATATATATATATGTCTGTGTGTGTGCGTGTGTGTAGTGATAACATCCAGAAACAAAAATGTTCATTCATTTCCTACTAGGATTGTCTGCCAGGCCCGTAGTGCTATGGTTAGAGTACTTGGTTAAAATCAGTTGTAACTTACATACTTCTGAATGTTTCAGTTTCACTTTTCAGTGAGATTTAAAATAGATTATTTTGTAAGGCTTTTAAGCCAGTCATCAACACGAAAACATGTTACTCGCATGTACTAAATAAATGGTTCTATTCAAAATTCTGTACAGATTTCTGCATTCAAGAGAAATGTTACCCAGATCGACAAAGTACACCTGAATAAGATCGGAGGTAACGAATAAACGTTGTGGTAATAACACCCAAGATGACACTCAAGATGAGAACAGTATTCTGAAGAATCTAAATTATAATGAACAATCAATCCTCATCTCTAAAAAATTAAGAAACGTAAAGATTTTAGTTAAATATGTGGAAATAAAAACACATTAATTGCATACAACTCTACTCATTTTTTTAATTTCATTAATAATAGATGTTTTTGATATTTTTAATCAAAATAAATACGAGAAATTTAAGTTAACCACATGAAATATAATTTTTTAAATTTATTTTATATTTTCAGAATTTACAGTAATGAAAAGAAATTAATGGATAAGGAGGACCTTTCTTTATTGGTGATTCAAAAAAGGTTTAAAATAATTTTACATTTTTCATATACATTTTCAAAGTTAAAATTTACAAGCTTTGTATATACATTTTGTGGAATCAGATGCAATCGAACATGGCTGATAAAGCATTTTCTTGTGAAGTATGTTGTTCTTCTTTTGGAGAGAAGTCAAGTTTGTGGCGTCATATGCTAACATATACGGCAGACAAGCCACATTGTTATGAAGTATGTGGTTCTTCCTTTGTATGTAAGTCATATTTATTGAGGCATATGATAACACATACTGGAGGAAATTAAAAGATGTTTCAATTATAGGAGACATCATAGGAGCAACTGGGTTTATAAAAAGGAACTTTAAAAAGTACATAGCAAGCATACCCGGTGAACCAAGTGCAAGTGAAATACAAACGATTGCACTGAAAAGGAACGGCTAGAATCCTGAAAAGATCTCTTGGTTGGACTCACTAAAATAGGGGTAAATGTAAGACATCTGGTTGGATGTCCCATCCCCTGGAAGAAATAGGTTAAGAAAAATGAAAAAAAGAGACAAACCACATTCTTGTGAAGTATGTGGTTCTTCTTTTGCATGTAAGTCAACTTTGTTGCGTCATATGCTAACACATACAGGAGACAACCCACATTCTTGTGAAGTATGTGGTTCTTCTTTTGCACAGAACTCAACTTTGTCGCATCATATGCTAACACATACGGGAGACAAACCACATTCTTGTGAAGTATGTGGTGCTTATATATTTGTGTGTGTGCGTGAGTGCGCCTGTATGTAGTGATGACATCCAGAAACAAAAATGTTCATTCACTTCCTACTAGGATTGCCTGCCAGGCCCATAGTGCTATGGTTAGAGTACTTGGTTAAAATCAGTTGTAACTTACATACTTCTGAATGTTTCAGTTTCACTTTTCAGTGAGATTTAAAATAGATTATTTTTTAAGGCTTTTAAGCCAGTCATCAACACGAAAGCATGTTACTCTCATGTACTAAATAAAGGGTTCTATTCAAAATTCTGTACAGATTTCTGCATTCAAGAGAAATGTTACCCAGATCGACAAAGTACACCTGAATAAGATCAGAGGTAACGAATAAACGTTGTGGTAATAACACCCAAGATGACACTCAAGATGAGAACAGTATTCTGAAGAATCTAAATAATATGAATAATCAATCCTCATCTCTAAAAAATGTAAAGATTTTAAATATGTGGAAATAAAAACACATTAATTGTATTTACTAACCAGAATTGCATAAAACTCTACTCATTTTTTAAAATTTCATTAATAACAGATGTTTTTGATATTTTTAATCAAAATAAATATAAGAAATTTAAGTTAACCACATGAAATATAATTTTTTAAATTTATTTTATATTTTCAGAATTTACAGTAATGAAAAGAAATTAATGGAGGACCTTTCTTTATTGGTGATTTAAAAAAGGTTTTAAATAATTTTACATTTTTTTATATAAATTTTCGAAAGTTAAAATTTACTAGCTTGCCTATGATCATACACTACATTGTATATACATTTTGTGGAATCAGATGCAATCGAACATGCCTGATAAAGCATTTTCTTGTGAAGTATGTTGTTCTTCTTTTGGAGAGAAGTCAAGTTTGTGGCGTCATATGCTTACACATACGGCAGACAAACTACATTCTTGTGAAGTATGTGGTTCTTCCTATTTGTTGAGGCATATAACACATACTGGAGGAAATTAAAAGACGTTTCAGTTATACCAGTCATCATAGGAGCAACTGAGCTTATGAAAAAGAACTTTAAAAAGTACATAGCAAGCATACCCGGTGAACCAAGTGCAAGTGAAATACAAATCCTGAAATGATCTCTTGGTTGGAGTCACTAAAATAGGGGTAAATGTCAGACATCTGGTTGGATGTCCCATCCCCTAGAAGAAAAAGTTTAAGAAAAATGAAAAAAAAAGACAAACCACATTCTTGTGAAGTATGTGGTTCATCTTTTGCACTAAAGGCAAATTTGTCGTGTCATATTCTAACACATACGGGGGAGAAACCACATTTTTGTGAAATATGTGGTTCTTCTTTTGCACTTAAGTCAACTTTGTCGCGTCATATGCTAACACATGCAGGAGACAAACCACATTCATGTGAAGTATGTGGTTCGTCTTTTGCACAGAAGTCAACTTTGTCGCATCATATGCTTACACATACAGGAGACAAACAACATTCTTGTGAAGTATGTGGTTCGTCTTTTGCACAGAAGTCAAATTTGTTGAGTCATATGACAACACATATAGGAGACAAACCACATTCTTGTGAAATATGTGGTTCTTCTTTTGCACGGAAGTCAACTTTGTTGCGTCATAGGCTAACACATACGGGAGAGAAACCACATTCTTGTGAAGTATGTGGTTCATCTTTTGCACTAAAGGCATCTTTGTCATGTCATATGCTAACACATACGGGTGACAAACCACATTCTTGTGAAGTATGTGGTTCTTCTTTTTCACTAAAGGCGACTTTGTCATGTCATATGCTAACACATACGGGTGACAAACCACATTCTTGTGAAGTATGTTGTTCTTCGTTTGCACGGAAGTCAAATTTGTTGAGGCATATGACAACACATACAGGAGACAAACCACATTCTTGTGAAGTATGTGATTCTTCGTTTGCACGGAAGTCAAATTTGTCGAGGCATATGACCACACATACAGGAGACAAACCACATTCCAATGTAGTATGTAATTCTTCTTTTGAAGTGGAGTCAAATTTATAGTGAGGATACTAAAAAGAGCTCTCGGTCGGTTTCAATAAAAAGCATGGAAATATTTCGAGCTAGTTTTCCTGCCTCATATCCAGCATTTGAAAGAAAGAAAATAAAAAAGAGAAAACCAACATTTTTGTGAAGTATGTTCTACTTTTGCATGGAAATCAAATTTGTTTCATAATATGAAAACACATGAGGAGACATTCTCGAGTGTCTAAGGTCTCACTGTACAGGGGTTTGCCAAAACAACCTGGTCTGAGGATACTTTCCCTAGAAACAAACGCTAACCAAATATTCAAAATCACATAGTATTCACTGGCCAAATAAGATCTCCCTATGGCTAACCCACATTAGCTTTTACGAGGAATGGTGAACCTTCTCCAAGTGATGTTACCTCAAGTAATACCACAAAGCTGGATACTCCACCAGACTAGACAAATTCTTGTCCTGGAATCCAGAAAGACCAAGAGACCAAAATGAAAGTATACTACAACGTATGAAAATGGTAAATTGGAGAGAGGTGATTTATGTTCTCAATTTCTTTACTAATCCAGTGTTTGAGAGATAAGGAAGTTTAATAGAACACTCGAATATCTATCTCATATAGAGTTCAAGTGTTAGCCTCAGGTGGTGGGCCCCGTGATGTCTGAGAACTTTGACTGAGTAAATAAAAACAATAAATAACAACATAAATAAAAACATAATAAAATAACATAAAAAAATAATAAAACAAAAAAGAGACAAACATCAGTCTTGTGAAGACTGGGTCTTTTTGAACTAAAGGCAACTATGCTAACACATATGATAGATTTGTCACGTCATATGAAAACACAAGAAACAGTATGATCTTCCAAATGTCGATACCTCAAGAAACAAGAACCAGCAGAACAACCTCTATCACGCAAGTGGCCAATCATTTTAATCAAGACTGTTTTACAAATATGACAGAAGTAGAAAACAAGTCTGCTACAGAAATCCCCTAAAAGATTTATTAAAAATACCCCAGAAGTTCCATTACAGAATATTGGAAAAAATGGGCCAAGCAATATTTTGACAGGTATCTTCTGGATTCATTCATCTAGGACTTTATAAGTTTGAAATACACAGAAATAGTGAGGATGAACCATTTGACATCGAGTTGTCAGGTTCTTCTAGAGGATGGCTACAATGGAATGTGTAAATATATCCACATGACGATCTATAACATGTTGAATATTGAATGCTGCAGCAAGTCATGGGAGCAGCAATTGGACATGTTATACACCATCCGCTATGACTCTCCACAATTCCTAAAACTACATGCCTTGAAACGAGCTGTTAAACCTGACATAATTATATGAGAAAATAAGTAGAAAGTCACAACCTCAGAAGATAATGTCTTCAATAATACTAGGTTAAAAAGAGTGAGAGTAAAAAATAACAAAATACCAGGTTTTATGTACGACGTAAAAAAAATTGGAATCTGTGGAAAATTTCTTTTTCAGTAATTATAGGAGAAACTGAAATTAAACAAAAGAATTTTAAAAACTACCTGGCAAATATACTTGGTGAACCAAGTACAAGAGAGATTAAAAATTTGATCAAAAAGAGAAGTTAGAATCTTATATGATTGTTCGGTTGAAATGTATAAAGGCTGAATGCCTAGCACCCACTAGGATACACCATCACCAAATCAATTAAATTAAAAGAGACAAACCACATTCCTTCGATGTATGTGGTTCTTTGCATAGTAGGAACATTTGTTGTCCCAGATGCAAAAACATACGGAAGACAAAAGAACATTCAATATCTGTGCATTTCATATAGAGTTAAATGTGAGCCCTATGTAGGGAGCCCATTGACTTCTGAGAACCTCAACTGATCAAAATTGAAACAAAAGAGAAAAGTGTATGAAATATACTAACTGGTTTAATGAAAAATCTAAGAAATATTTCACACAATTCTGAAGACAAAAATCTTCAGAAATATTTACACACAAAACTTAAGACAAAAATCTTCAGAAATATTTACACACAATTAGAAAATCAAATTTTTGCAATGAAGCAATAACAGGGACAATAACTGTCTATAAATATCTATGTATTCTAAAAAAAATCACGTGTAAGCTACAGGAGAATCTCTTCAAACTAACTAAAATGTATAAGTAAACAATTTACCAGGTAAATTTCTCAAAACTTCCAACTCAAAAACTAAAGTCTTGTTTCAAAACTTCCAGCTCAAAAACTCAACACTCTTTCAAGTTCAGTTTCACACAGCTACGTACATAGCATGCCTTCTTACACGTCCATCCACAATTTTTAAAAAGTAAAAAAAAAACAAATTCTTGTTATGTGTGTTGGTGTTCTTGTGTTAAAAAATGTTATTCTCTCATGCAAAAACCTGGGAAACGAATTCGATACTTTGCTTATTAGTTTTTATTAGTGCTTATTAGTTTTTATTCTCGTGTAAATCTTTAAAATCACCCAAAAGAACAAACGTAACATCTTAACAGTTTTTACGTCTATTTTTAAATTCAATAAAACGTCTATTTTATATCGTGTATTCATGTTTAAATATCTACTTCATGTTTTAGCTTTTTATCATTTTTATCAGCATACGTTTATTGTGCAAGATCTTTTTAATGTCATTGACGTTCAATAAGTAATGAACCTGACCCTCTCCCGCTTGTCTGAGCTAGTAAAAATGTTGCATATGCACTTAGGTCTGAATGCTCTCCATCTGTCATTGATGAGACAACTGTTGGCCATTTTGAGGCAACCTTTTTTGAAGATCCATGCTTGACTATTTGCTAAAGGGGATAATTAGTGCAGGGTCTGTGGAAACTACCTGATGGATTCATAGGTTGCTGACAACTTTCCAAAAGCAAAACCGCATTGATTACCATAGTGTACCAAAGAAGTATTCACTCTAGGTGTCTTAAACCGGTATCTACAATTTACATACGATAAAGCAAGAGTGTTGAACAACATCCAATTACCATTTACTTTTGCAGCATCTTGATATCAATACAAATTCAACAATTATAAACTGATTAGCCATATATAGCCCCGACGTAGATAGTAAGTTTTGTAGCAGTTATATTTTGTGTGGCTGCTTTATATTGTTTAAATTGTGCTTCTTTTTTCCATGGACCATTGCTGGATTAGATGAGGAAGAATACATTACGAAGTGCTTATTTATTATAAAGAAAATAAATGAAGCATTAATGAATATTGCAGTTATCAGTTAGCAAGTGATAATTTAATTAATTAATAGATTTTTTAAATAAAAATTGCGGAAAGCGAAATTTTATAACAAAGCCTGTTTATATCAACAATTTTATAAGGATATAATTATTATTTTCAATCAGTAAGATTTCTTTATTAAAAGTCGTGGTACAAAAAGCAAAATAATCACAAAGCTTTGTAGATGTGTGAGTTAATAAGTTTCATAGTGTGAATATTATTCACATGTATGTAATGTATATATGTGAGTGCATGGCATTGTGTATGTGTGTTGATTTATCTTGTTATTTTTTTAGTTTTTCTATAGCTGTGATATACACATTTTGTGGTATTTCAGCCCAACCAGCTTGAGAAATCTGAAAAAATCCGATTTTGTTTCCCAGGGCATTAGTTATATAAAATTAGTTATATAAAATTAGTTATATAGAATTAGTTATATAAAAGTAGTTATATAAAATTAGTTATATAAAATTAGTTATATAGGCTTGATTTTTTTTAACTTAATGCAACATTTTAATGCTCCACAAAACTTCATACAGTCTTTTCATAAACGCATGGTGTTTTCTCACTTGCGTTTTTACCTTGAAGCAATCAAGGTGTTTGTTTTAAAGTCGATTTAAATATTGCCTCTCCTTTGCCGTTATATTCTCTTGGTTCTTGCTAGTTTTAAAGTTTTTATTTAAAAAGAAATTGTTCATGGGAGGAGAAACCACTATATAATTAACTAATTACTTCTTAATCATGTTTTCCATGTTAGTCTTAAGTATGAGAATTAAGAGAGGCAGACAGCCAGATATTTTTCCTGTCTCGCTCTCCAATTAAGACTGGGTGAAAACTTTTATCACCTTATTTCCGCAACCTGCAGTAGCACGGCATATTTCTGTTTGTCGATATGTTATCCTGAGATGTACGACTCTACCCCTCACAAAAATTCATACAAATTAACAAAATTGTTACGGGTGTAAAGTTTCAATATATATCAGTAAGGGTGTTATTTTTCCAGTTTAAATCAACTGTCGAAGTTTAGAAATATTTTGAGTTAAACAAAATGGCTGCATGAATGCGCGCAGGCACTTTGTAAACATTGTTTTTTTCATAAAAAATATTTTTATTATGTTTTAAATGACTTTAATACTTTTTTTTGGAAGTATATTCCATAAAGAAAATAAACAACCCACTTTAAAAAGAGAAATTACGCTTTTTTATATTTTATTTGCAGTTTTCTGTTATGGGCGTCAAAAATTCACCCCAAATTCGGACATACCTACTGCAAGTCTATGGGCTTGAAACGCGTGTAGTAGTGAATCCGACGAAGGAGAAAAAACAAAAACAAAAATAGAATACGTAAGAACATTAGAAGTAAAATGCTGCAATATTGTGAATTGTGACCAAATTTTATAACTCAGAGCATGTATGTGGGATGTTCTTAGTTTGGTATTCTGAAGTGGTTCGAGTGGAACATTTGGAGAAATCACACACTTCATTTTCGGGATATCTAAGGATTTAGTAAAGCGCTTTGTACCATCGAACGGGGTTAAGCTCACCTCAATTAAGGGGTTAGTTAAGAGAGGTGTTACGTTTTTCCATGGGTTGATTTGGAAGACTGAGGGATTCAGATCTTGAAAGTCCATGTGAATCCGTAAATAGAATTATGAACTTAGCAGATACCTTGGAAAATTGAATGGTGATCACGAAAACTTAAGTCTGTGAATTCTGAAGCTGACGTTCACCCTAAGCTGGCTTTCGAAGAAATTCCATGGGTGTTCAGCCTGTTCAGGTGATTTCTTTTGTTCGTTAGTTAAGCCACTAGCATTTAGACGTCTTATCACTTAGTCACCTAGGTTTTGTCTGACCAGTTAATTGTTGGTAGAAAATGTGCCATATTTATTTATTTATTTATTTATTATTAATGGCATTGTTATTTCTCATCGTCTGACAATATTTAACTTTAAGGGATATAAATTAAATCTCCCCATGTTTTTTGATTCTCTGAGTGTACTGACCTACAATTGGTTTGATGTAATGTAAACAGGCATCTCAGTGCAAAGCTCTCCACAATATCGTGTTAGACAGGATCCCAACTGATAAAAAGAACGTATGGAATAAACAAGACGGACATAGAAACATTAAAAGAAGAAAATAATCACGAAAAGTTCTCAGTTTTGCAAATGCGCAAGGATAATTTTGAGGAGAAATTGCAGATGCTGCAAAGAAACCTTGAAAAAGAACAGCAGAAACTTTTTAACCTACAAAAGAATCGCAAAAAGTTGCAGGTGGAGAAGATACAAAACTCAAAGCCATTGGTAACTGTAACCCCAGCGCCTTCTCAATGCTTAGCAGAAAGAAGCATTCAAACAATAAAAAAAACATTTAAGAAATTGTTTGAAAGTAGGCAAGACCCATACGTAGCAATGTTAGCGTTACGGATTAAAAGACAAAACCCCGTCATCAGCCCAGCAGTTGATGAAAAGAACGCTAAGGACAAATCTTCCAAATATCATGCATAACAAAACAATGAAAAAGCATGAAATAAATAAAAAGTCCAAAGAACTATCAGAACTAAAGAAAGATGATACTGTCCGTATTCTTTCACAAGAAAAATGGAACTTAAAAGGTAAGATTGTGAAAAAATTAAAAGAGCCTCGTTCATATCTAATAAAAACAGTACAAGGAAAATATGCACAGCATAACAGATGTCATATTTTAAAAACAAAAGAAAATCAAAACTTTAAAGTCAGACATGACTATGAAAACATATTTAACCAAGAAAATAGTCAAAAACAAATCGTATCAAAAACAAGCTCAGAAAACAAAATAATACCAAATTCCACAAAGAAAGGGTGACCAATTAAACATCCAACCCGATACAGACATTAATGAAAAAATTTAAAAAATAAAAATACTTTTCTTTTTCAGTAAAAAAAACGGAGATATTACATATGGAGTAAACACGAGTTATCTTCCTTTGACTTAGCAACTGCCACCATCACTCTTGACTGCAACCTCCCACTACCGTTGAGTGACACTCTGTTTAGTAGTAAACTACTTTGTTTCTATTCAGTATAAATAAGTTCCTCGTTACGATACCACGTGCGTTTCGTCTCTTCAATGAATGTATCACTAACATATTACTATCATGATTCTAACTAATATTCATCTGTATCAACACATAATATAAAAACAACGTCGATTGAGGAATGGAACATCCCCAAAACGGAGAGATCATTAAGAAAGACTACATTGGCTTCTTCGCGGGAATCAACTGAGCCAGATAGCAATTCAGCCATGGAATAAACTGATATCGCATTACGAAGGAGTCGACATCAACAGAAAAAGCTTTTGACATACTATTGATAGAGATGAGAGTATTAACACGTTGCATGACTTCGAGTTATCTCTTATTTGCATCACTTGGATGTCAAAAACGATGATAATAGGATGTATTCAGAAATAATAGATTATAGACGATAATAGCATCGATTCCAAAAGACTTAGAGTAGATTCAGAGTTTGGAAGTGGGGAAGAGAAACAAGTGTGAGGGAATTGTAACGTTGGAAAAGATAAATGCTTTTAATATTTTTAGTGATGTTAATGGGTCAGCAGTTTTTGCTGATTATATTTTTAATTCATTGGCTGGCCGTTTGATTAGCCCATAAAAAAGCGCTATTGAAATGGAAGCAGACGACTTTCGAATTGGAAGAAAGTGAATAAACAAAAAAGCTAACAAACAAATTTAGTTTCAAACTCGCCAAACAGAAAAAGTCACAGAAATGAATCTATGCATGTTATAAAAAGAAATGAAGACACCAATGCATGTTGTCACAAGAAATTGTCATCAAAGCAAATGTTTACTGAAAAAAGATTGTGTGTTAAGGATGGTTTCTCTTGTTGATGTACAAAACGACAGTGCAAACAATTGGTCTCTTTGCACACACAATCGTTTTTTACACAATCCAAGTTGGAGATTCCCACAATAATAAAAACATTTATTTGTGGGCATTCCAAATGAAAACCATGCAAAAGGAACCTGGTGTTGTTGCTGAGCACACTTATACAGACTGCAATACATACACTACACCTTTGTAAACATATTTCTCATATTTTCTTTAAAAAGTAGATTAAAAATTACTGAAAAAGTAGGAACACCACAAAAAACTTTACTGAAAAATGTTTTTAAAA
Source organism: Euprymna scolopes (assembly GCF_053919585.1). NCBI lineage: Eukaryota > Metazoa > Mollusca > Cephalopoda > Sepiida > Sepiolidae > Euprymna > Euprymna scolopes. The sequence continues at coordinate 46,133,657 of NC_136527.1, read as the reverse complement.
AACCCAAAACTTGTTCATACACCTAATAATTTACAGCTAAAAAGTAAAATATTCATCTTTTCTTGAAGAAAAAAGAAGAAAAAAATTTTGCTAATAAATAATTTGCAAAAATTTTTTTTCCAATCACTTTTTATTATTTTTTTGGTTTATGAAAAGTACCAAATTTTCCGGTTTGTTCATATTGAAATTTGTGTCTGTTACAACGTTCAGATAAAACCAATGATTGCTGGTCTTGCCTGATCCATGCTTGATGGGAATTTCCGAGAATCCAAGTCAAATTATGAAAGAGTACCGAATATTTCTTTCTCGAACTTCGTCTCATGCATGAGACTGAAAGATGATTATATCTAACCGTTTGGACAGAGTATGTGAAGCGTTAGGATTGAGTTATGAAAGAAAGATGAAAAAGACAAAAGAAATTAATTTTTTATAAACACAGCTATTAACCCAAGCAGTAAGCACACATGGGAGTAATCAAGTGTCATCTACTAATGTTAATTTACCATCAGATGATTTTCAACATGCATTGGGTGCTCTCATGTTAAGACATTAACACTTGGGTCGGTTGTCGCCTATCGTCTTAGTGGTGTAATGACATAAATGTTGTTTTACCAGGTACTTCGTTCATGTGTTGAACCTAACACCCCCACTGAAAAATCATACAGTCCGGTGACATTATTGATGAATGAGTGAGCTGACATGTCATTGTTGAAGAAATTTCATTGCTCATTGTAGGCCAACTTGGATTCCAATACCAACTATTTACCCAGTCACAAGGTTAGCTACCTCAGTCATCAATAAATAACCAGACCATACCATTTTTCGATGAGGGTGTTAGTTACATACACATGAATGAATCACATGGTAAAACGACATTCCGCTGCAATGCTAAGACAATAGGCAACATAAGGAATAACTGAGATGAAGGCTTCAAATGCACAAGGATTTGGTTTGGGGCGATTTTCATGAAAAATTTCTAGTGGCATCAAGCCCTGACTGAAGCGATTATTAATAAAACATTTTCAGTGACATGATGTCTTGTCTGGAACGATTTCCATAAAACATTTCAAGAGGCTTTGTGCCTTGTCTGGAGCGATTTCAATAAAAGCTTTCAAGTGGCTCCATGCTTTGTTTAGAGTAATTTCAAGAAAAACTTCCAAGTGGCTTCATTCCTTGTCTAGAGCGATTTTAAAAAGACATTTCAAGCGGCTTCATGCCCTGTCCAGCGCAATTAAAAAATGAAGTGGCTTCTTGCCTTGTCTGGAATGATTTACATATAAACTTTCAAATGGCTTCATGCCTTGTCTTCAGCGTTTTTCATAAAACGTTTCAAGTGGCTTCATGCATTTTCTGGAGCGATTGTAAGAAAAACTTTCAAGTGACTTTATGTCTTGTCTAGAGCGATTTCCATAAAAAATTTCAAGTGACTTTATACTTTATCTAGAGCGATTTCCATAAAAAAAGTCTAGTGGCTTTTTACCTTGTCTGGAGCACTTTCCATAAAACATTTAAAGTTGCTTCATGCCTTGTCTGGAGCGAATTTTACAAACAAATTAAGTTGCTTTATGCTTTGTCTGGAGCGAATTTCATATAACATTTACATGCTGTCTCTGGAGCGATTCTTATATAAAATTACTAGTAACTTATGCCTTGTCTGCAGCGATTTCCATAAAAAAATTCCAAAGCTTTGTTTGAAGCGATTTCTATAAAACATTTCAAGTGGAGCGATAACAAAAAAAGTCAAAGCGGCTTCATGCCTTGTCTGGAGCAATAACAAAGAAATCAAAGTGGCTTCAGCCTTGTCTAGAATGAGTCCCATAAAACATTTCAAGTGGTTTACTGCCTTTTTGAGTAATTTCAAAAAACCATTCCAGTGGCTTTATGCCTTGTCTGGAGTGATTTCCATAAGACAATTCAAGTGGTTTCATACCCTGTCCTGAGCGATTTCCATAAAACATTTCAATGGCTTCGTACCTTGTCTGGTGCTATATCTATAAAACATTCCATGTGGCTACATGCTTTGTCTGAAGCGATTTGCATATCAATTTTCTAGTGGCTTTTTAAAAACTTTCAAGTAACGACACTGTGCCTTCTGCCTTAGTAGATATTTCCATCTATCTCATTCAATCCCAGGTCATGCCGGGCCTTCTGCTAGTATATATTTCCATCAGTCTCATTTAATATATTAGATGACGTTATTATTTCAGCACGACCCATATTCCATATGTTAGTTTCTTAATTAACAACTTGTTAGGTGAAAGTACAGAATAGTTTTTAAAATTTCCCCTCCTCGTATTTAGAATGGTATTCTAAATAACGTTAATACTTCAGCAGAATCCATATTCGGTATGTCAAATTTTTACTTCTAATATTGTTAGGTGAAAGTACAGAATAGTTTACAAAGAATACCTTCCTTTCTCCATATTATGACTAGCTTTCTAAAGAATAACGTTATTATTTCAGCATGGTCTGTATCCTGCATGCCATTTTTTTTATTCATTAAATTCTTATGTTTAAGTACAGAATAGTTAAAAACATAGGCTCCCATATTAAGGATGGTTTCTAAATAATAATGTTATTATTTCAGCACGGTCCATATCATGTATAGCATTTTTTCATTTAATAAATTCTTAAAAGAAAGTACAGATAAGTTAAAAAAATATACTCTCCCCATATTAAGAATGCCTCTCTGAATTATAATGTAATTATTTCAGCGCACTACATATTACGTATGCCATTTTTTATGTATTAAATTGTTAGGTGAAAGTACAGTATAGTGAACAACATATGCTCCCAATAATAAGAATGGTTATCTAAATAATAACCTAATATTTCAGCACGGTCCGTAATCTGTATGTCAGTTTTTTTTAGTTTTTTAATTGTAAGATGAAAGGACAGAACAGTTAAAAACACATGCGCTACATATTAAGAATGTTTTTTCTAGATAATATTATTTCAGCACTGTCCGTAATCCATGGGGATTACAAAAGTGATTTATCGAAATGGCAAAAATATTCAACAAAAAATGAACTTCGTGAAGCCATCTTCAGAAACTGGAGCAGGATCCCTCGCAATTTAATGGAAATTCTTATTTCTAGCATGCTTCCCCCCAATTTTTGAAGTCATCAAAATCAGTGGAGGTAGAACTCATTATTAAGTTTGATTGTTGAATGTTTTATACACTTTTTGTACAATTTAATAACATTTTTATCGCTGGTCTTATAATTTCATAAAAATGTAAATTTTAAAAATAAATTATTAGAATGTAGCTTTTTGTTTCCATAAACTTTTAGATTGTAGTATTGGTACCCTTAAGTTGGAAAAGTTTAAAATCTATCCTTAAAAAAGTATTTTTTAAAGATTTTTAAGTGGTCTTACATTTTTGATCAGCAGTATATATATATATATATATATATATATATATATATATATATATATATATACACCAAAATAGTCCGCACTTGTAATTTTTTTCCAAAGCTACAAATTTTAGATAAATTAAAGGTAACTGTCTAAATAACCTATACATCATTTGGTTCGCCTTTTATTTCCCTATAAATTTACCTTTTCATATTTGACTTTTAATTGACATATCCTTGTGTTCACGTCAATTTAAAAACATGCTCCCCATATTAAGAATGGTTATCTAAATAATAGCCATATTATTTCAGCAAAGTCCATAATCTATATTTCAGTTTTTTATTTATTAAACTGGTAGGTGAAAGCATAGAATATTTAAAAGATCCTTTCCCCATATTAAAAAACAGCTTTCTAAATAATGATATTACTTCAGCACGGTTCGTATTCCATATGTCAGTTTTTATTTATTAAATTGTTGGTTGAAAGTACAGAATAGTTTGAACATATGTTCCACATATTAAGAATGGCTTTCTAAATAATAGCGTTAAGATTTCAGCACGGTCTGTATTATGCATGTCAGTTTTTTATTTATTAAATTCTTACGTGAACGTATAGAATAGTAAAAACATATGCCTCCCATATTAAGAATAGCTTTCTTAATAATAGCATTATTATTTCAGCACGGTCTGTATTCTGTATAAAAAAATAGAGATGATACATGGAAGGAAATTGTCTGCCCTTTTCTCAGCAGTTCAGAGATCTCACCCCCCCATTTGTTTTTCAACGAGGAGATAATGCCTGGTACTTGGTTACTTGGCTAAGATCAAAGTATAGTATCTGTTCGGATGCTTCACTTCACTTTTTTTAAGTTGGTGGAGAAGTTCTTCATGACTGAGACAATTATTTTAAATTGTTAGGAGAAAATAAAGGATAGTATAAAACATACCCGATCCTCCCCATATTAAGAATGGCTTTCTAAATAATAACATTATTACTTCAGCACAGTTCGTATTCCGTATGTTTGTTTCTTATTTAATAAATTGTTAGATGAAATTACAGAATAGTTGAAAAATACCTTCTCCTCCCTATATTAATAATGGCTTCTTAAATAATATTATTTCAGCACAGTTCGTATTCTGTGTGTTATTTTCCATCTCTTCTGCCTTAAAATATATTTGAAATCAAGTAAATATGAGATCTTAAAAATATATTTGAAATGAAGTAAATATGAAATCTTAAAAATATATTTGAAATAAAGTAAATATGAAATCTTAAAAATGTATTTGAAATAAAGTAAATATGAAATCTTAAAAATATATTTGAAATCAACAAATAAATATGAAATCTTAAAATATATTTGAACTCAAATAAATATGAAGTCTTAAAAATATATTTGAAATCAAGTAAATATGAAATCTTAAAAATATATTTGAAATCAAATAAATATGAAATCTTAAAAATATATTTGAAATCAAGTAAATATGAAATCTTAAAAATGTATTTGACACCAAATGAATATGAAATAGAGGTTTGTATTTGTATTTACAAATAAAAAACCGTGAGTAAAATTTTACGTATTATTTCATTTTTTTAATACAATGACATAACGTTTACTATTGTTTTCTGTATTGTGTGTGCATGCGTGTAAAGTCAAATAATGTCAGCTAGTGGTTAATGTACATTTATAAGTGTAAATTTTGCCAGTGTCTGTACACGATATTCATGTATGTAAACAAAGATATAACTCGCTATAAACCATCCTTCGTGCATGAATATTATTTTCTGATAATTTCAGTGTTATGTGACCGGTAGTTTAAGGGTTTACCTGTTAGATATTCACACACACATGTACGGTTTTAATAATATAGATAAGTGTGTCATGTTTCACAGCAGAATTTCCAAGAAAGGTGGCTGTAGGGATTACATGATAGTAATGTATAGTATATAAGTCATTTCCAACTTATCTTTCAGGTTGATGTTCCCAGGACTTGCTGCTACACTGGATGTTTAATTTTGTTTCGTATGTATTTTCATGAGTCAACAAATTTGACATTCCTGCAAAAGAAGAACCACATATTTCACAAGAATGTGGTTCCTCTCCTGTATGTGTTTTAATATGAGTCAACAAATTTGACTTCTTTGTAAAAGAAGAACCACATATTTAACATGCATGTGGTTTCTCTCCAGTATGTCTTTTCATATGATAGAACAATGTTGACTTCTGTGCAAAAGAAGAACTACAGACTTCACAAGAATGTGGTTTCTCTCCCGTATGTGTTTTCATATGACTCAGCAAACTTACATTCCATACAAGTATGTGTTTTCAAATGACGCAACAATATGGCTTCTGTGCAAAAGAAGAACCACATACTTCACAAGAATGTGGTTTTTCTCCTGTATGTGTTTTCATATGATTGAACAATGTTGACTTCTTTGAAAAAGAACCACATATTTCACCAGAATATGGTTTCTCTCCTATGTGTTTTCATATGTCTCAGCAAACTTACCTTCCATGTAAAAGCTGAACCACATACTTCACAGGAATGTAGTTTCTCTCCTGCATGTGTTCTCATATGATCGAACGTTGACTTCAGTGCAAAAGAAGAATCACATACTTCACAAGAATGTGGTTTCTCTCCTGTATGTATTTTCATATGATTCAGTAAATGTGACTGTTCTCATCTCGTAGCATTAGCGATGTCCGCGTAAAAATCCTATGTAATTTGAAATTTTATTTTCAATATCACTGCAATGTAGATAATCCTAGTATAAATTTTAGGAACTCTTTTGTTTTTCAATGTTATCACAATTTTTGTCTAAACACACACATATATATACAGTGACACCAAAAAAGTCTGCACTTGAATTTTTTTTTAATCTACAAATTTTTAACTAAATTGAATATAACTTCTAGTTAACCAATACATCATTTGATTATCCTTTTATTCCTTTATAATTTTACATTTAATTCGACATTGAAAGTGAAATATAAACGGTTTCCTTAAGCCAGATTACTCTTTATTGTTCTTCTCCATTTATAATTTTCACTTCATCCCATAAGGGTAGATGGTTTCCCTTTTACATCCACATATCTTCTGCCATAGCTTGTTTTTACATCCTCCTACATCATACATTTAAGGTTGATGTTCCCAGGACTTGCTGCTACACTGGATGTTTAATTTTGTTTCGTATGTATTTTCATATGAGTCAACAAATTTGACATTCGTTCAAAAGAGGAACAACATATTTAACAAGAATGTGATTTCTCTCCCGTATGAGTTTTCATATGACTCAGCAAACTTACCTTCCATGCAAAAGCAGAACCACATACTTCACAAGAATGTGGTTTCTCTCCTGCGTGTGTTCTCATATGATCGAACAATGTTGACTTAAGTGCAAAAGCAGAACCACATATTTCACAAGAATGTGGTTTCTCCCCCATATGTATTTTCATATGACGCAACAAATTTGACTTCTGTGTAAAAGGAGAACCACATACTTCACAAGAATGTGGTTTCTCTCCCGTATGTGTTTTCATATGACGCAACAAATGTGCCTTCTGTGCAAAAGAAGAACCACATACTTCACAAGAATGTGGATTCTCTCCCGTATGTGTTGTGATATGATTCAACAAATATGACTCCCGTGTAAAAGAAGAACCACATACTTTACAAGAATGTGGTTTCTCTCCCGTATGTGTTTTCATATGACGCAACAAATGTGCCTTCTGTGCAAAAGAAGAACCACATACTTTACAAGAATGTGGTTTCTCTCCCGTATGTGTTTTAATATGACGCAACAAATGTGCCTTCTGTGCAAAAGAAGAACCACATACTTCACAAGAATGTGGTTTCTCTCCTGTATGTGTTCTAATATGATCGAACAATGTTGACTTAAGTACAAAAGAAGAACCACAGACTTCACAAGAATGTGGTTTCTCTCCCGTATGTGTTTTCATATGTCTCAGCAAACTTACCTTCCATGCAAAAGCAGAACCACATACTTCACAAGAATGTGGTTTCTCTCCTGTATGTGTTCTCATATGATCGAACAATGTTGACTTAAGTAAAAAAGAACCACAGACTTCACAAGAATGTGGTTTCTCTCCCGTATGTGTTTTCATATGTCTCAGCAGACTTACCTTCCATGCAAAAGCAGAACCACATACTTCACAAGAATGTGGTTTCTCTCCTGTATGTTCTCATATGATCGAACAATGTTGACCTAAGTACAAAAGAAGAACCACATACTTCACAAGAATGTGGTTTCTCTCCTGTATGTGTTTTCATATGACGCAACAAATGTGACTTCTGTGCAAAAGAAGAACCACAGACTTCACAAGAATATGGTTTCTCTCCCGTATGTATTTTAATATGACGCAACAAATTTGACTTCTGTGCAAAAGAAGAACCACATACTTCACAAGAATGTGGTTTCTCTCCTGTATGTGTTTTCATATGATTCAGTAAATGTGACTTCTGTGCAAAAGAAGGCCCACATACTTCACAAGAATATTGTTTGTCTCCCATGTTTGATTGCATCTGATTCCACAAAACGTATATAGAATTGAGTGCTTGATAACAAGCTGATAAGTTTCAACTGTAGATCATTTAGATGAAGGAATTTAGAATTATTTTCGAACTTTTTAAATTACCAATGAAGAAAGGTCCTTCTCATCCATTACTGGACTTCTTTTCATTGTTGAAAATTCTGGAAATATATAATAAATTCTTAAAAATATAATTCATGTGGTAAAATTGAATTTGTTGTTTTTATTTACATTAAAAATATCCACAACCTTTATTATAAAATTCAAAATAAAATGACTATAGTTTTATACAATACTGGTTTGTTAACAAAATTAACTTGTTTCTATTGTCAAATATTGAACTAAAATTTTCACATTTCTCCATTTTTCAAATTAAAGGATTGATTACTCATATTATTTCATTCTTCAGAATACTGTTCTCATCGTAGTATTAGCGATGTCTGCGTAAAAATCCTATGTAATTTGAAATTTTATTTTCAATATCTCTGCAATGTAGATAATCCTAGTATAAATTTTAGGGACTCTTTTGTTTCTAAATGTTATCACAATTTGTGTCTAAACACACACATATATATCGTGACACCAAAAAAGTCTGCACTTTAATTTTTTTTAAATTTACAAATTTTAACTTAATTGAATATAACTTCTAACAAGCTGATAGGTTTAAACTTTAGATCATTTAAAACTTTCATTGTTGAAAATTCTGGAAATATACAAAAAAATTTGAAAAAATATAATTCATGTGGTGAAATTGAATTTATTATATTTATTTACATTAAAAATGTCCACATATATTATTAAAATAAAAATAAAATGAGTAGAGTTTTATGCAATATTGGTTAGTTAACAAAATTAACTCGTATCGTCAAATATTAAACAAAATTTTCACATTTCTCCATTTTATAAATAAGAGGATTACTCATATTTCATTCTTCAGAATATTGTTCTCATCTCGTAGCATTAGCGATGTCTGTGTAAAAATCCTATGTAATGTGAAAATTTATTTTCAATCTCATTGAGGATTGAAACTTCAACGTTCATCAGTATTTAACTTACAACTGACTTTTACCAAGTACTCTAACCATACCACCATGGTTCCTTGTAGATAATCCTAGTATAAATTTTAGGAACTCTTTTGTTTCTAAATGTTATCACTATTTTTTACTAAACACACGCATATACATACAGTGACACCAAAAAATCTGCACTTGAATTTTTTTTCAAAATCTACAAATTTTAACTAAATTGAATATAACTTCTAGTTAACCTATACATCATTTGATTCACCTTTTATTCCTTTATAATTTTACATTTTCATATTTGATTTTGAATTGACATATTCTAGAGTTCACGTCAATTACAAAAATTAACTACTAATCAGGAAGGTAAAAAGAAACTCCGTGCAATTAAAAATCGTTGTTTAAATGTAATTGTAGAACATTAATGCAACACAAATACAACAGGAATACAATTAACAATTAAACTTTAGTAGCATAGCCCTCTTGCAATTAAACATTGACAGTCGGGTTTTCCTTGAATCAGTCTGTGGCAATATTCTTGTGAAAGGGCATGCCACTTCTCTTCCATTTTTGTCCAAAGCTATTCCAGATTTAAAATTTCATCATCGTGTATCTGTTGCTTAATGTCGTGTAGAAAATGCTCAGTCAACATATTAATGTACTTTGTCGAATTAATTCGACCTTGAAAGTGAAATATATACGGTTTCCTTAAGCCAGATTACTCTTTATTGTTCTTCTCCATTTATAATTTTCACTTCATCCCATAAGGGTAGATGGTTTTTCTTTATCTTCTGTCATAGCTTGTTTTTACATCTTCCTACATGATACAGCATCTGAACATTTTCCTTATTATACTTATAGTGAAAGACATGGAACACATTTGTATAATTTTCCACATTTACATGGAATCTCCTTGACATAATTTTTATATAAATTGCTTGACACACACAAGATGTTTCTGGAAAGTCGAACCACTCTTGAATACTAACCTGATGTTTTATAGATTACAGATGTTTTCAATTTTTTTTCTACCAAGTCCTGCTTATATACATGGTATAAAAGCTGCTATCTATATTACATATTTTCTGCTAAATCCTTTGTATATGATATACAAATGTTTATTCATATAATGGCAATATTCAGAAGCAATTTGACTATCTGCAAACATATTGTGTCTTGCTCTCTGGTGGAGGATTTTTCTTAAACTTTCCACCTCATTTTAATATGTATTGTTATTGTATTGTTCTTAGTACATATTGATTTTGCTCGTTGTTTCTTTGCATTATATAGATTGTGAGAATTGAAGTTTTTATAATGGCTACATATTTAAAGATATATAGAGCGTTATTAGAGTTTTTCTAATGATGTTAACCCCATGTGGCATGACTTGGAAAAAAGACAAGAGTTTAATTGAATAAAACTTCTAGTTAACCTATACATCATTTGATTCACCTTTTATTCCTTTATAATTTTACATTTTCATATTTGACTTTTAATTGAGATATCCTAGTATTCGCATCAATTTAAAAAATGAACTACTAATCAGGAAGGAAAACGAAACTCCGTGCAATTGAAAATTGTTATTTAAATGTAATTGCAGAAAATTAATGCTACACAAATACAATAGAAACACAATGAAATAGTTAATGTTTAGTAGCATAGCCCTTTCGCAATTTGACAGTCTGCAATTTTTGGGTTTTCCTTGAATTAGTCTGTGGCAATACTCTGGTGAAAGGCATGCCACTTTTCTTCCATTTTTGTCCAAAGTTCTTCTAGATTTAAAATTTTATCATCGTGTATCTGTTGCTTAATGTAGTGTAGAAAATGCTCAGTCAACATATTAATGTACTTTGTCGAATTAATTCGACCTTGAAAGTGAAATATATACGGTTCCCTTAAGCCAGATTACTCTTTATTGTTCTTCTCCATTTATAATTCTCACTTCATTCCATAAGGGTAGATGGTTTCCCTTTTACATCCACATATCTTCTGCCATAGCTTGTTTTTACATCTTCCTACATCATACAGATTCTGGAGATTTTTCTTATTATACTTTTAGTGAACACATTCGTATAATTTTCCACATTTACATGGAATCTCATTGTCATAATTTTTATATAAATTGCTTGACACACACAAGATGTTTCTGGAAAGTCGAACCACTCTTGAATACTAACCTGACGTTTTATAAATTACAGACTTTTTCATTTTTTTTCTACCAAGTCCTGCTTATATATATGGTATAAAAGCTGCTATCTATATTACATATTTTCTGCTAAATCCTTTGTATATGATATACAAACTTTTATTCATATAATATAATGGCAATATTCAGAAGCAATTTGACTATCTGGAAACATCTCGTGTCTTGCTCTCTGGTGGAGGTTTTTCTTAAACTTTCCACCTCATTCTAATATGTATTGTTATTATATTGTACATATTGCTTTTGCTCGGGGTTTTAGGAAACATACTGTTAGTTTTTTTACATTATATAGATTGTGAGAATTGAAGTTTTTATACTGGCTACATATTTAAAGTTATATAGAGCGTTATTAGAGTTTTAATGATGCCCTATGTGGCATGACATGACTTGGAAAATAAAAGAGACACCAGTTTAATTGGTGTCACATGTTGAATGTGCACACATGCAAACATATGCATGACAGCTGGTAACAAATCCACTGAAGGATGGAGTAAAGTTGTCAGAATTTATATCCTCAGTGGGAAAAATCAATTACTTGACATGCACAGCTGTCAAAAGTGAGCGCACCGGCAAAAATCAGGTCACATATACAGCCTACAGAAAAAGGCAAAAAAAAAACACTGAAGGATGGGGGGAAGGTTGTCAGAATTGATATCGTCAGTATTAAAAAGTAAACTATTTACCCTCGTGTTTCTGCTGAAAAATATAAATATACAAATTTTGAAGCTCATTATTTGTCTCTTTTTTTTTTTTTTACAAAGGCATCACCACATTATCAAGGCCCAGAGGCCACTCAAGGATAAGGGTTAAAGAGTGTACAGTAGAAGTTGGTCAATATAGTAATCATTAGTAATGAAAATTAGGTAAATTTAATAACTTATTTACTTTAGACTTCGAGTTTCTTAACAAAAATTGATTTTGAGTTGTATTATTATCTTGTTCTTTTGTCAGTAGCATGCTATTGTTATAATGGAGTAGTTATTTTCAAATTTTGTGCAGGGACTCAATTAAGAATTGAAAAAGGCAGGAGGGTCAGTAATAAGATCGATAAGAGAAAAATAGTGTCGTTGCAACAGATTTTCATGCCAAAACATTTTAAAGCTTATTATTTTTTTTATCTCTCTTTCATGTTTCTCAACAAAAATTGATTTGGAGTTGTATTATCTTTTTCTTTTGTCAGTAGCATACTATTGTTATAATGGAGCATCTATTTTCAAATTTTGTGCAGGTATTTACTTCACTGTTGAAAAAAGCATTGAAGTCGGTAACAAGATGGATAAGAGGGGAATCTCTTTTTAAAAAAATATTGTTGTTTGAAAATAAGACATTGGTAAAATGAGGTGGATTAATGTCTAATGGTATTTCAGGGTGACCATAGTGGATGAGGAAAAATGTCACTAACCACAAGGGGCCAAGTCAGACACTTCATGAACAGACTCATGTAAAACAATGAAAGTTTAACATGCATAGACTTGAGGAGGTCCCTGCGATGAAGCATGAGCCACAAGATCTATCAGAAGGCCCTAGCAAAAGTTAAATGAAATATCTGGCTCGACATAAGGCAGGAGTATAAGAAAAGCCCATGGAGACTTGTCACATGAGACAGTGAATTCTAGTTGAGACTATGGGTCCAGCCAGTCCTAAAAGATAAAGAGACAGACGTAAAAGAGGAAACCAATTAGAGAGTAAGGGACCAGTATATAACGGGGGTGCTCCATACCCATGAACTTGCTTACATCCTCCCAGATGATTATCATAGGTAACATTTGAAACGTATCCAAATTTCATAACAAACAGATGATTATCATAGGTAACATTTGAAACGTATCCAAATTTCATAACAAATACATGGCTAGGGATGTAAAAAATAGATGCACAGGTTATTTTACTTATAGTCGAAAAAAATAAAAGTTAATACAAATAACAAGAGGGGGATAAAGGCTCCTTATTTAATTTCCATGGACACCAGGTTACCTTCCGTCATAACCAGAAGAAAAATAAATGTCCACAACTTGACGCTTGACAAGTAAGTCATGTGTATGTCGGTTTCTATTTTCCCCACAGTAAGAGCCACATTACACACTCTCATCTCTATAAATGATCAGTGAGATTCGAAACCAACATCCCAGTGACTGTGCCAGTTGCTTTATTACTGAGCCATGACCCAAAATGTTAGAATGAGACTTTGTCTTTCTATATTACAATCCTTTCAGCAGATAAAATTAGCAAATTATGGTTTAACTAACAATTTCTTGGGTAAATTCGATACATTGCTCTCAAAAACTTAGAACTCTAAAACTTAAAACTATAGAGTGTCGAGTTTTGGATTATGATGTTTCGACATGTCAAAATGTAATGTGCAAAACTCGACACTCTATTGTCAAAACTTCCAAATAAAAAATTCAACACTCTTTCCAGCTGACTTGCACACAACTATTTACGTAGCACTCCTTTATCCTACTTGTTCTCCTGTTTGTTTCACAAATGTCTTTATCCACCCATTTTATTTGCATAGAAATAGTGACAGTCTCTGTTGCACAAGTGACCGTCTATTAGAGAATAGCAAGGCAGAAGCAGTAAATTTTCTGTTGATCTGTCTACCTACCGTTTTATCTAATTATCTGTGTATCTATCTATATATCTGTCTAAATAATTATCTATCACGCGATGTGTGGACAACAGAAATTTGAAGTCATATTTGACAACATATCAAACTCTGTGACAAAGTGGTTTTGTACGAGAAGATGCTAACGGTGACCAGACATGACATGTTATGTGTCCTAGTTTGTGCAAGCATAGTAGAAGCTGGATTAGAGAGGCCTAGAAAGACAGATGGGCTTAAATGGGTCACTCCCATGAAGGAGAAGTCTCAAAATAGAAGCATAGAAGACCTCAACACCACATTCCAAAGATATAAAATCCTACACCATCTTGGTTCGTCTTGAAGTGTTTCTTTTAAACAGACTCCATATCCCCAAGGACGGTTGACGAACATACCAGAAACAGCAGAACAAGGTATGACGTCATCATGTTATGTTTATATGTATATATGTTGACACGCAATCACACAGCAACAACTAGATGAATGATGGGCTACTACAACAGACATTAAAAATCTGATGACAATAGTCCGTTACACAACAAACACAACATACATAGTAACACGTCAACAATAAAACCAACTGCTATTTAAACCTTTCTTTTTTGTTACACAACTAACACTTTGAAGCACACACACATGCTAGCCAAGTAAGTTGATTTTCCTTACACAAATTCATTACATCCACTTATGAAAGACCCATTAATATAACTCTGACCGTTTTCATCTATCACAGTTAATGTTCAATAAAATACAAAATAGTTTAATTTTATGTCATCTTCACTTTTCAAAACGGAATTAAAGTTAAAGTGTACGATCACAATCTGCGAGTAAAAATAAAATCAAGTTTTCAACATAATAAATACATGTAAAGATAAAAAAAAATTGTGATTTGTTGGTATCATTCGGATTATTTGGACTATTGTTCTCATCTTAAGTGTTATTTTTACAATGTTTGCACAATAAATAACACTCAAGATGAGAACATTAGTTGTAATAGTTTAAAAAATACAAAGATTCATTCCTCATCTAAAAAATTCCGAACCGTAATATTGTAACTTGTTTAAAAATCATGATTTTTAAAAAATTTAGTCAAAGTTATTTGTAAGGTTTGTTGAATGTATTTTTTAGAGAACTTAAAAATACAACATAAGTTTTTCATTTCAACATTCTTTAAACAAATGAACAGAAAATTTGATAACTGCATTTCCAAATAAATTAACAGGAAACACTTTGGTATACTCATGTGTGTACACAGTTTCTAATACATCGATCCCCCATATTGAAACCACTCAATGAGAATACAAACATTTAATTAAAGAAATCAGAAAACATCAACTGAATTTCATACAATTATATCAAAGAATTACATTGTTATAGGCGATATTCGTTTTCAGCATACCCGAAAATCTACAGAAGTCGTCATGTGAAAGGTGATTGTTAAAGTGGAAAGTAAGAAACAATTTACAAAAACGGCTTTCAGGCAGCAACAAAAAAAAAAAGAATATCACCATATGGCCAGAAAATAGGTGCTCATTTTACATTAAATTCATATAGAAAAGTGATCCCCCACTTTTTAAAAAAGTAATTTTCTCATACCATAAAACTAATTCTTTGTGCCACTTTGAAGAATATCTTTACAGCCCCCCAAATTTCAATGACAACTTCTATTAGTTTTCGGGGGTGGTGAAAATGAATATATACTTTAAAAGTGGCGCAGAGAAATAGTTTTCATAATAAAAAAAATTACTTTTCAAAAAGTGGGGGATCACTTTTCTTTATAAATTTCATGTAAAATGATAACACACTTTACGGCTCTCCAGTGCGAGGGGGCATCTGTTTTTTGGACTAACATTTTTTTTCTGATTTAGTGTTTCAGTAAAGATACGAGGACATTAAAGAAGAAAAATAAAGAAAACATTGTGATTCATGTCATTCCTTATGTTAACAATGGTTACCATTTCTGCATGTGTAAACACACATATTTTTGCTGTAAAAAGTAGTTTCCCAAATATTAAGCCTTATGTTATTGGTCCTCGCCAATTCTGTACGCGCAAATGCATAAAGAATTGGCTCCCACTGATGACAAAGAATTACATTGCTTAATATCTGAAAAATTACTTGTTTGTGGCACATTTAAATGCGATATTTGTTTTCAGCATACCTGAAAAACTAAATAACTCGTCATGTTAAAGGTTATTGTTAAGGTGGAAAGTAAATAACAATTTACCAAAACGGCTTTCTGGCTAAGCCCCCCCCCCCCATCACTACGTGGTCAGTAAATGGGTGCTCATTTTACATTAAATTTATATAGAAAAGTGACTCCACTTTGAAAAAAGTAATTTCCTCATATCATGAAAACTAATTATTTGCGCCACTTTTGAAGTATATATTCGTTTTCAGCACCACCGAAAACCTACGCAAGTCGTCCTTGTAAAGTTTTTTTTTTTTTTTAGTTGGAAAGATTGTAGACATTGACTTCTTTTTTTAATTTATAATTTTTTTTTTCTTTAGAATGACGACTTTTGAAAGTTTTCGGGGGTGAAAACGGATATATACTTTTAAAGTGGCACAGAGAAACATTGTTCATCATATTAAAAAATTACATTTTCAAAAAGTGGGGGATCACTTTTCATTATAAATTTAATGTAAAATGAGCACCAACTTTATGGCCACCTAGTAAGGCGGGCATTTTTTTTTTTCAGCCAAAAGTTTTTTTGTTTTTTTTTTCTGATTTCATGTTTCAATAAAGACACAGGGAAATTAAAGAACAAAAATCAAGAAAAATGTTATCAATTCTGTACGTGAAAACGCATACAGAATTGGCCACCATTGATAACATAAAGAATTACGTATTGACCGTATTTTGGGGTTTGTATTACTGTTTCCGATGAAAAAATGTAAATAAAAAAAATTTTCAACAATAAATTAACATTTTCATGAGGATTATTATTTTTCTGATTTCATGTTTCAATAAAGACACAGGGACATTAAAGAACAAAAATCAATAAAAATGTTATCAATTCTGTACGTGAAAACGCATACAGAATTGGCCACCACTGATAACATAAAGAATTACCTATTGACCATTTTTTTATGTTTAAGTCAGTATTGAAAACAAAATCTGATAGATTAGTGACCATTCGATAATAATCCGATGAAAAAATGATGAAAATAAAAAATACACATACGTGCGCGTGCGCCATGTAGTAATACTTACTTTTTTTTATAATCTGCTTTCGATTAACTGTTTTTATAAAGGAAACGATTTTTAAAATGTGATTGACTTTACAAGCTCAACTTAACATTCAAGATGACGAACGGAAGAGCAAGTTCGCAGAAAACAAAATTGAAGCGGAAAAATAAAAAAAAAATTATTTCGAAATAGAGCCGATCTATTTGGTGAATATCACGGATAAAATTAGTATTATTTTATTTAACATTTTAATATTTACATGAGAGAGAACAGATTACAAGTTTCATCTTTATTAATTATCTAATTCGACGCACGTGCAATTTAATGGCAGACACTGATAGTTTTTAAAGCCGCCTTTTTGTATATTTATTTATTTGTTTTATTGAACATAGTTTTGAAAGCCGTCAACTTTTTTATTGTGTTTGAAAGATAATATAAGAAACATTTAATTAAAGAGATTAAATGTAAAAAGAGAACAGATTACAAGTTTCATCTTTATTCATTCTCTAATTCGACGCACGTGCAATTTAATGGCAGATACTGATAGTTTTTAAAGCCGCCTTTTCGTATATTTATTTATTTGTTTTATTGAACATAGTTTTGAAAGCCGTCATTTTTTTATTGTGTTTGAAAGATAATACAAGAAACATTTAATTAAAGAGATTAAATGTAAAAAGAGAACAGATTACAAGTTTCATCTTTATTCATTCTCTAATTCGTTGCACGTGCAATTTAATGGCGGAAGCTGATAGGGTAACATAGTTTAGAATATTTTTAAAAAATATTTTTCTGTTTAGTTTTTTATTGTTTGAAAGATTAAAGCCTAAAGTTTATCTGTGAGATTATACGAGAAAAAAAATAACGAAATGAGATCAAATGAGGTCTCATTTCGTTAGTCTCATTTCGGTTTCCGGTACGCGGTACGCTCGATCTGATTTTTTGATCACCCGTCTTGTCGGCCATATTAGATATTCATCATTAGTTATTTAGACGAGACATACACATTTAAATCATGATTTTCTCTAGTCCAGATGAGTGCAGTAAATAAACTTTTGACTCGAAATGACCCCTAATGTACTAATGCATAACATAAGACACAGAAAAGAAACATTTATAATGCGTACACAGCTTTATTTTCTCATAGAACCACCGACCGCTTTCAATGGATTTTACCAAAAAATGTTTTCATGGCGTCAGAAACTGACAAATTCATTTAAATTAAGAAGTTAAATAAATCCCTTGAAAAATAAATACTCGTTTTCATTTTTTTTTTATTTCAAAGATAATTAGTAAAAAAAAAAAAGGGGGGGGGGATAATAATGACAGGTTTCTTACCGGCCTCTGCGACGTAAAATCAAGAAGCGGAAGTTAATGTAAGAACGAAAACATGAAAATCCTATCCTACGGAAACGAAACGAAATGAAACTTCTTTTTTTTTTTTAATCCTGCCATAATTAGTTTTGATTATTTTCTTCACTTTTCAACAAAAAATAAAAAAATAAAGTAGAAAAATTTTCCTTGTAAAAATCTTTGCACAATCAAAACAAAAGACAACGCGTCTACAGAATGTCAGAAAGTTCATTTTTAAAATTTATAAAACAATTGAAACATTATTATATTTTAATTTCTATATTTTTGAAGATTATAAAAAATATTCATTAAATTATGTAATTTTATTTTGTTGCTTTTTTTACAACAAAATAAAATTACATAATTTAATTTGTTTGTTTAATTAAAATATTTATTTACTTTTTTACACGATGACTCGATTTATTCTCAAACGTTTTGTAACGATGAATTAAATTAATCCTGAAAGTAAAAGTGCATTTTAAATGTGAAAAAACAAACAAACAAACAAACAAATTATTAAAATCACTGAATACACTGACAATTTATTTATTGAAAAAATAACCAAAACCAATATTGGGATGAACATCCTGTCTGTTTCCTTTTTTTTTTTTTTACGCATCCGTATTTGTCTAAATTAATCATTATTGCAAATGGTACGATTTTTTCAATTAGTTTTCCTAGTAATCCTGGATTTAAAATTTATAATTTTTTTTTTCGTGCAACTGAACGACTAACGATTGTCACCCCATCTCTAATTTTTTTCTGTTCTTTTTTTTTCTTTTTTTGCATTTTGTTAAGTGGATTATTATTGATTGAACACTATTAAACGAGATGGATAACCTTTACGGAGATGGTCCCGACGTCCGACTCGTTCTGAGCTCCAGGAGAGGCTGTCTGACGTAGGTGATGTCGAGGCAGAAAATTACCCCTTCAATAAAGTGCCCAGTTGTTAACTTAAGGAGAAAAAACCCCGTTCCAATAATTAGAATTTTTATTTTTTTATTTTAAACAGTTCAAATAATTAGAATTTAAAAAAATAAACATTTCAAATAATTAGAATTTTACAAAATAAACACTTCAAATAATTAGAATTTTACAAAATAAACAGTTCAAATTTTTGATAATTCAACAGTTCCAAAAATTAGAATTTAAAAACAAAAAACAGTCCACATGATTAGAATAGTTCCACGTGGTTAGTTAGTTAACCCTGTAAAATTCTGTGATTTGTTTCACAATATTTGTAAAAGCATCTGTCTGTGACATATCGCATATTTTAGGGTTAGGGTAATTTTCTGCCTCGACACCGCCTACGTCAGACAGCCTCTCCCCGAACTCAGAACGAGGCGGACGTCGGGACCATCTCTGTAAAGGATAACCAACGAGATTATCTAAAAAAAATAATAATAAATAAATAAGCTCATTATATCGACATTTAAAAGAGGTGCTCACTTTTAGTTACAACGTTATAGCAAATCGATCCCCCATTTTGTATACACTGAAAGGAATTATTGTCCTTTGTTATTTTGTACTTTTGTTACCATGCCGAAATAATAACGCTATTGTTTCAAAAATAATTCCTGACAAGGTGAGAGGAGGGAGTTTTGTAACTATTCTGTGCTTTCACCTAACAATTTAATTTAAAAAAAAATTGATATTGTGAAACTTGAATTGAAAAAAAAACTTTTTTGTTTTTATTTTTTACATTTTCACCCCAAACAAGGCACATTGCCACTTTGGTGTAGGGGGCTACTATCAGGGACAACAACTACTGAGGTACTATGTTGGGATTTGGCCAGCAAGATGTCGGTTCACGTTACACTTGAACTTCTGCATGTCAGTACAGTTGGGGAAGCAGGGACCTGAAATGGAATTCCAGAGTTTAGTTTAAATATAGTGCGGTATCAACAGTGCATAAGCATTTCCCCCCTATTTTGTGAACATTGAAGTAGGGATTTTCGAGTGTGCTGAAAACGAATATCACATTAAAATTTCCCGTAAACAACTAGTTTTCGGGATGTTAAGCAATGTATAGCGACAGCTTTTTTTTTTTTTGTTGGAATAAATTTCCGGAAGAGACATTTTAACAGTAATCATTGTTTTCAATACACACATGTATGAAGTGCGCGTAAGTTTATAACGTCATAATTTGCCTATCTGCATACATACGACTATGTTAGTTTCGCGTGCAGTGATAGCTGTGTCAGAATTTTTTGGAATTTTTTGACACCCCTAACACAAAACTGCAACTAAAATATTAAAAAAATCGTAATTTCTATTTTTAAAGTGGTTTGTTTATTTTCTTTATTGAATATACTTCCAAAATAAAATATTAAAGTTGTTTAAAAAATAATAGAAATATTATTTTTTAAGTCAGTGTTTACAAAGTGCCTACGCACGTTCATGCAGCCATTTTTTTTACGTAATGAAATCAATTGAATTTTACGAGTTATGTGGGAGCCTTTCCTAGTCTCACACAAAAACATGCATTCACATCTCAAGCCATATAACTTGTCATATACATACGCGCACACGTCCACACACTTACATATATTCATGTTCACGTATATACACTCCCCTTCACGTGTATACACACACATGCTAACATACACACATGTACTCACATACGCGCACACGTACACACACATGGGCAATGTCATTTCCCTTTCAAAGGAAATCCACACATGCGCAAAAGACCACTGGAAACAACTATAAAAGCAAAAGACAAGCTGTTTCCAGCCCTTTTTCGGACCAACTCACGAGCTGAGAGGTTCGGCTAACCAGCCGCCTCCCTTTTGGGAGGTGTGCGCCTGTGCTTCACGCCACTCGCTACCATGTGGGTCAAAAAGCTAACAAACAGTACATACACTTTATACGCTTTCTCTCTCCATGAACTGGATTGACATTCTCACTCTTTCTCTCTATATATATACAACTTGTCCCTGAGAATACCTTCGCGTTGCTGACTGCTAACATGGCGCGCAGTTTAACTGATGTCAACCCCCTATCTTTTTCTTTGTGTACATGCTGGAGTATCATTCCAATTTTCACTAGATTACTCACTCTTCCCACACGCGAACAAATGATAGTGACCGTACGTACACCTTACACATTTTCTATCTCCGTGGCCTGGATTGACTTTTTCTCATTTTCTACTATTTATACTACAATAGACTTTTCTTCTCACCAGTAAACAGCGAGAGACGCACGCTAAACTAAACACGTGTAGTATCCCTTTCTTTCATTTGTTGCTTCACAAAATAAATTCCTGTTCGTTTAATTCAATTTAACACGTAGTTCGTCTCTTTCTCAATTCAATTCATTTCTCCTATTTTTCCTCACGACAGGGGGATATATATAAATAACATATCCACCAGTCAACCACAAATTGGCGACACCCGAACGTGAGATGAGCACGCATTTCCTTCTATACGCTAGACCGCTACAGTTATTTTTTTTTCAATTTTTAAAGTTTAACAATCTATCAAAATTTTTCTAATGGTGGAATTTTACTGATATTTTCAGGTTCAATGTGAAATTTTATGCTCTTAATAAAACTGAACATAATATTCTAGACAAGCGTTTTTTTCTTAAATTAACCCTCCCATTTTGAAATGTCTATTCAAATGAACATAAGTAATTTTCTCACCTCAAATTTATATATTACAAATTGAAGAAAAAAGATCAATAAATAAAATAAACTAACTTAAAACAAGAATAGAATAGTTACTTACAAATTTACCTGTAAAATCCAAAAGTTAAAATTAAAAAAAAAACATATTGAATTTTTTTAAAGTGAAACCTTATAATCTTGTTGAATTTAGGAAAACTCGTCCCCGAAAAACTCGTCCCGTTTTGCTAGGTAAGAAAACTGGTCCCTTATTGAATAAATATCGATTGAAAACATTTTATGACCGTTCTTAGAGGATATATTGTCTTTAAAAGAGAATACACATCCCATAATATTAAAAAAATATTTTTACTTGTTTACTGTTCTGTAAAAACATTAAATTAATTTTTCTATGTTTTCGTTTTCTACCTAGCTTTGAAAGTTTAATATTTATATATTCTATACATCTTTTTATTTATATCTCATTATAATTCTATTATTTTAGTCTTAAATTAATTTTTATACGCCTGCCTTTAATTAGAAATAGGACGTATCTTAATCTCCCTTGATAAGCCGTATCTTTAAAACTACTCTTAATTTTGTCCTAATGTTGCTACCCTGACAGACCTTCCTTCTGACATGCATTAAATTATCACACTCCCTCGTTTCTGTCCCTCTCACCCTCTATCTCCTTCTCTATCTTTATCTCCGTCTTTGAAACCGGGAATTTTTGTTTTCATTTTTTATTTTATTATTCTTTTACTTTCTATATTTTATTTTTATAAACAGCCGAATCACATCAAACCCCATCTATTCAACCTCTTGCCTCTTTCTTTTTTCTCTCTCCTTCAATAATTTTTTTTTCTCTCCCTTTTTCTCTTCTTCTGTCTCTGGCTTTGTAATTCAACCCTTTCCCTTTCCACCTTTGTTATTTCTTTTTTCATGAATTAACAGTTCGCCGCTTATGTTTTGATTTGCATCTGTATTTTGTACCTTTTTATCTGCTAAGTCTGATTAAACTATCGGATCGTTAATTCCAGCGAAATAGTGGAAACATATAACAAAGCAGACAAAAACGGTAATAAAAAACATATTTTGCTCTACAGTAGTACTGAGCACCTTTTCAGGTTTATTTACCATTCACTTATTAGATTCTCTTCTTTCTTCTTTTTTTCTCTCTCCCGCCAACCCTTACTCATTATATATACATTCTCCTTTTTCTGCCCCTCTTTTCTATTTATTTTTCTTTCCCCCCATCGCCCTCTTCTGCAACCCTCCCTTTCTCCCTTCACCTTTCTCTGTAGCGCACATCTTACTCTCTCCCACTCCCTCTTTTTACATTATTTTCTATATTATTCCTTCCCTACTCTATCAGGGTTACATCATTTCATCATTCTCGTTTTCACGCCACTTCCACCTCCTTTTACATCTATTCATTATTATGATCTATTCAATTCATCTCTTTTTTATGTAAAAATGACTCATTTATATATATATATATATATATATATATATATATATATATATATATATATATATATAAGACAATCAGATTTGGAAGAGTTGCAAGTAACTAAGTAGAAATACACCCCATACAAAGTATTTTAATCCAATAATAATACATCATTTATTTAGAAAGATTCGTTCACATAAATATAAAACAATCCCACAAAATATAACTGCTACACAACTTACGATCTAGGCCGAGGCTAATCAGTTTATAATTGTTGAATTTTTCTCGATATCCTGATGCTGCAACAGGAAATGATAATGCCACAGTCTAATTCCTAATATAAGTAGAACAATAAAAATTACCACAGTTATTAGTTTACTTTTCTAGATAATAGCATCACAGAGTTACACATTTCTTGCATCGTTTAATGCATCTCTGGAGATAGTTTTTATAGAAGATGAAGATATTTAGGAATCAAGCTGCATAATCTGGAAAACGCTTTCCTTTCAAACACAATTTTCTGATCTCGAATAATGTGTGTTGTGCATCGGTGTGATATTTTGCAGGGGATATTTGCTGATCCGGCCCAACCTCTTGATTTTTATAGTTTACTTATATTTTCTGAAAACTGAAACATAATAAACTCCTGTAAATGTGGATATCAGTTTAACACACCGAGAGTGAATACTGCTTTGGTAAAATATGGTAATTGACGCATTTTCGCTTCTGGACGTTTTATTGAGATGTATTAAATTAAAAACACAATAATAAACTAGTAAAACATGAACTCGGCATGTATGTTCCTTTGGGTTATTTTAAAGATTTACACGAGAATAAAAACTTTGTTTTTAAAAGTAAATTATTCTAAATTATTCACATAATCAAAGTATCAAATTCTTTTCTATCGGCTTTGCAGGAGAAAGTAACACAGATTTTTAATAAAATAATGCACACACATATAACAAGAATACCAACACACACACACACACACATAACAAGAATACCAACACGCACACACACACACAGATATAACAAGAATGCCAACACACACACACACACACATATAACAAGAATACCTAAATATGGTTTTTAACTTTTTCAAAATTGTATTATTTGTGAATGGAACATACTACCAGATGCTAGACATTCAAAAAATCTCAAAACAGTACAATTGTGTGTTTGCATGTGGGTCTAAAGCTGATCTCATATAAACAGAAGAGCTACTTTACAAAAATATTTTCAGTTTTTATTTTACTTTGTAGGGAAAATCAAAACTTACTTGGCTAGCATGTTTGCGTGCTTCAAAGGGTCGGTTGTGTAAAAAACAATAGAAAATAGGACTATAATGGTTGTTCACATGTTTGTTTAAAGCTGATTTTATAAAAACTGTTAAGACGTGACCTCGGCATAAAAGTTGTATGTCATTTTAAAGATTTACATAATAAGAAATTTGTTTTTTTTAAAGAATATTATTAACTAAATCAAAGGATCATATTATTTTCTCTCGCCAGAGAAAAGCCACATACATTACAAAAATATGGCATTTTAGTTTTTCTTATTTGTCTTTGTAGGGAAAATAGAAACTTACTTAACTAGCATGTTTATGTGCTTCAAAGGGTCGGTTGTGTAACAAGAATATAAAAAGAAGCTTAAAACGGTAATATCCAATTGATTTTATGGGTAACGGTCATGACAGCAGTGAAGAATGTCACCATTTCTATGCAAAATAAACAGATGAATCAAAAAAGACGTGTACAGAATAGAGGACGAGTTAAAAGAAAATGTGCTACGTATGTAGGCATGTGTAAGTAAACTTGAAAAGTGTTGAGTTTTGGAGTTGGACGTTTTGACAAGAGAATGTCGAGTTGTGGAGTTAATAGTTTTGACAACAGAATGTCAAGTTGTGGAGTTAACAGTTTTGACAACAGAATGTAAGTTGTGGAGTTAACAGTTTTGACAACAGAATGTAAGTTGTGGAGTTAACAGTTTTGACAACAGAATGTAAGTTGTGGAGTTAATAGTTTTGACAACAATGTTGATTTTTTTAATTGGAATTTGAAGTTTTTAAAAACGGAGTGTCGAATTAACCTGATGAGTCGAAGTACTCAGAAATAAAAGGGCTTCTTATCTGGGGTCACACTTGAACTCTTTAAGAGATAAAAAATATTTGTATGTTCTATTAAAGTTCTTTTGTATTCAGTATATTTTTGCATATGACGCAACAAATGTTCCTTCTATGTAAATCTGTCTTGCACTTGGTTCACCAGGTATATTTGCGAGGTAGTTTTTAAAATTATTTTGTCTAATTTAAATTCTTCTTATAATTACTGGAATACAGATCTTATTTGGGCTGTGAATACTATGTGATTTTGAATATTTGGTCAGGGTTTACTTCTATGGAAAAAGTATCCTAATGCCAGATTGTTCTGACAAACCCCTGTACAGAGAGACCTTAGACACTCGAGGACAGTGTCTAGTAGGCATTCGATTTCTCTCCTCGTATGTGTTTGCATATGATCCACCAAATTTGACTTCCATGCAAAAGAATAAGTTACTTCACAAGAATGTGATTTCTCTCACATGTATTCTCACATGATGAAACATATTTAGCTTTTGTGCAAAAGATCCACATACTTAACAAGAGTGTGGTTTCTCTCGCATATGTGTTGTCATATTACTCAACAAATTTGATTTACATGCAAAAAAAGAAGCACATACTTCACTTTTCATATGATTCAATAAATTTGACTTCCGTGTAAAAGAACCACATCACAAAAATGAGGTTTGTCTCTTTTATTTTCATTTTTCTTTAACTTTTTCTTCTTGCAGGGTTGGACATCCAACCAGATGTCTGACATTTACCCCTATTTTAGTGACTCAAACCAAGAGATCTTTTCAGGATTTTAGCCGTCCCTTTCAGAGCAATCGTTTGTATTTCATTTGCACTTGGTTCACCGGGTATGCTTGCTATGTACTTTTTAAAGTTCTTTTTCATAAGCCCAGTTGCTCCTATAATGACTGGTATAATTGAAACGTCTTTTAGTTTCCAATTTCGTTTCATATCATACATAAGTCCTTGATACTTTGTTATCTTTTCCCTATCAGCTCTGTTAAGCCCTGTATCATTGGGTACACTGACCTCTATTATGGTCGCTTTTTTGTTTGCTCTCTCCCAAATCACTATATTTGGTTTAACAGCTGCGTTTTCAAGATATGTACCAGTCGGGATTATGTAGTCATAGTGAATGGTGTAGTTGTCATTCCCAACTGTTCGTTCGGGTATATGTTCCCAGGATTTTTTACTACACTGAATGTTGAGTTTCTTACATATCTTCCAGTGAAGGTATTTGCAAACTCCGTTATGGCGATCTGTATAATAACCATCTCCAAGTAGGACTTTGCAACTAGAAATCAGGTGGCCCACACTCTCAACCTCAGTGCTACAGAACCTGCATTTATTATTGTTGCTTAGACCACACATCTTTTTGGAGGCGTTTGTCATGAGGCCCTGGTCTTGTGCAGCCAATATCAACCTCTCTTGGTCGTAATGGAGGGATCCTCTTTTGAGCAAGTCCAGGGAAGCATCCCTATCGATATATTCTTGGGATATTTCAGTCGGTAGGTATTTTGCCCGTTTATGGATGGTCCATTCTTCTGTTTTAACACTATGGAACTAGCTAGTGTATTTTTTCCGACTTTTCTGGGCTATGTCAGTGGCAGGCTTGTTTGGGTTCTCAGTATCATTTGTAAGGCAATCTTTTCCAAAATGAGTGGCAAGTTGTGTTATAGATGTTGTACTACTTGCTCGATTCTGATAATGGTCTTTAATTTTCATAAGCTTAGGGTTACAGGAACTTATGTACTGACCTATGCTGACGATTGTGGCTCTGTGTTGATGATTGACTTCCGAGAGTCCCATACCTCCTTCTCGCCTGGGTAGGTACAAACTAGGCATTCACTGATTTCGATAAATAACTCGGGACAAGGTTAACATTTTCCTTGTTTTTGTGTCAAGCCAATTTATGTCTTTCTGAGGCCAGTCAATAATGCCAAAACTATATGTTAGTACTGGCATGGCAAGTTGGTTAATTGCCGTAACTTTGTTCTTGTTTGTGATTTCAGTTTTGCAGATTTTTCCTACCCGGCGTAAATATTCTTGGCTTAGTTTCTCTCTCATCTTTGAATGCTGGATGGACTCATTTTCATCAATGCCGAGGTATTTGTATGTTTCCTGTTCATCCAGTTCTCTGATTACACTATTTTCATCGTGCTGTATATTTTCAGTAGATATCTTCTTGCCAGCTTTCAGAGTACACATAGCACACTTATCCAGTCCGAGCTTCATTTTGATGTCATTAGAAAAAGTGTGGACAATTTTCAGTAGATTATCTAAATCCTTATCCGAGCTAGCATAAAGCTTAAGATCATCCATGAAAAATAAATGGTTTATTAACTTGGAGGATTTTCTTTGGCGGCTGTTGCTTAGATTATAAGCACCTTGGTAGTTCTTTAGAAGCTTACTTAGAGGATCAATTGCCAGGCAAAATAGTAGAGGAGATAAACTGTCTCCTTGGAAGATTCCTTTTTTTATTCTTATATTTGGGATGGATATCCTTCCCCCGTTATGGTTTAAGGTAATGGATGTTTGCCACTCCTTCATTTGGGCAGCTAAAATTTCTCGTATGGTCGGGTGGATTTTATATAATTCAAGGCATTTTAGTATCCACGAATGGGGTACACTATCAAATGCTTTCTGATAATCTATCCATGCCATATTTAGATTTCTTTTTCTTTTCCTGCAATCTTCCAAAATGGTCTTATTAATGAGCAATTGATCTTTGGTGCCCAGGCAGTTTTTCCTACATCCTGTTTGTTCCTCCTCAAGATAATTACCGGATGAAAGGTGTTCATATATGCTGTCAGCTATTAATCCAGTGAACAGCTTGTAAGTCGTGGTTAGGCAGCATATTGGGCGATATTTGCTGGGGTTTTTGGTTTCTGTGCTTTTAACTATTAAGCTTGTATCGCCTTTTAATAGCCATGATGGTGTCGCTTCATAAGCTTTCAACATTCTGGTGAAGCATCTGCTATAATGATCATGCAATGCTGTTAGCTGTTTAACCAGAAGTTAGATATGTTGTCGATGCCAGGTTTCTTGTGATTTGAAGCTCGTGCCAGCTTTGATCTTATTTTATCTGGCGTTATTTCTGGCTCTGGCATTTCTCTTTTATTTTTGTTTGCATTGATAATATCCCCGATCCACTGGGCCTCTTCGTTATGTACTTCCTCTTTTTCAAATAAGGGTCTCCAGTAATCGTCTAATTCCTGTTTACATGGGGGATCTTGGATTTTAATTTCCTCTCTTATTAAATTCCTGTAGAAAGTTCTGGGATTGTTTGCAAAAAGCTTATTCTGTGTCTTTGCATGAATCTTTGCCATGCGATGTTTAATTCTTTTACGTAAAATGGGGGGGGGGTCACCTCAAATACACAAACGAAATGTTCAAGACAGATTATCGCTACAGTCCTCTGTCTCTTCTCTCTTGGCTGGCCGGGAATCATCTCCCAGCACCCAGAAATGAACATCGTTTTATAGGTTCCATCTTCACGCACACACGAGATTATGCGAGAACGGACGAAATAAAAATGCTGGCCGCCATGTTTGTTCTTCCTTTTCTTCGCCTGTACTCACTCGCTGAGCACCCACGGTAAGACTTCTCTTTCTTGCTTCTAACCACATGCCTCCCTGATCTCAAGATCACATTTCATAGTCTCTCATCCACTGTGGCGGTCGCCTCTCTCTACTTGGCCTCTGAGGTGTCTCGTCCTCCTCCTGTGGCTGCACACTCCCCTCCACTGCTTCGCCCTCAACTGGTCTGACGTCAAGAATGTGCCTCGGGACTCCTCCCACCACAATGTTGTTACTAGTGTTCCTCCCAGTCACGCGACCCCTACTCAATTGTGTGGTGCAGCGCGCCCCCGGTGGCTTCACCCATACCTCGTCCCCGAAATTGTCCCTGTGGCCTCTACTTCTCGGCTTGCCGGCTCCACCCTGGGATGCCTCCAGGAATATGCAAACATTGACAGTTGCGGGACCGTCTCTGGTACTTGTCCCAGTTTAGGCGACATGTTATACCAGAAGACGGCTTGCTCAGGTGAGGTGCCTCCTCTTTCCGCAACTGCCTTTATGGTGCGGTGGTTTCTCTCTACGATCCCGTTGCCACTAGGTCTGTAGGCAGCTCTGAAAAATTGTTGGATCTTCCATTTCTTCAGTACTTCTGTCACTGCTACTGACTTGAACGCAGTCCCATTGTCGGTTAACAACTCTTCCACGGGGCCTCGCTCTAAAAACACCTTATCAAAGATTGCCGCTATTTCATTGCCTGTTCCTCCACGTAGCTTCTTCCATAGGGCAAATCGCCCGGGCCCACAGTCAATCATGGTAAGGTAAAGTCCACCCCTGTAATGGGTGACATCGCATGCCAGTCTCTCCCAGGTCCCACTCACCTCCAATTGGCCAGCTTCATGCGTGCTTGGAGCAGGATCAATCGACTGACATCTGTCGCATGTCCTGACCACTTGCCTCACCTGCTTTTTGGTGATCCTTGGGTCGACTTTTTTCACTAAGTACCAAGTCCTCTCTACCCCCATATGGTGCAAATTGTGCAGTTCTCGCACACCAACATCATCTAGATCCGATGCAGCAACAACATCTTTCTTTGGCAACAGCCAACTCTTTTTCACTCTCGTGAGAGCATCTGCTCGGTTCTTTTCAGAAGCCACCATGTCTACGCGAAGCTTCAAACAAAACTCTTGCATCAGCTCAGCCAGCACCCCAAGCCTGCGCTTCACTAACATCTCAGCAGCCCCTCTCGTTTTTATCCTTTTTTCGCTTGAAATGAGAGACTTTAGCCAAGCAAACACCGTGGCGGAGTCTGTTTTGATGCAGATGTCACGTAGTCCCCATTTCAAGGCCAGATTGACTCCTTTTATTGTCGCGTCTAATTCCGCCACATTGATGTGGCTGACGTCATTCTTTTTCCTCAACCAGGCTGCATCTTCTGCAACTACTCCTCCAATTTCCAAAACGACCCGTTGCAATGCTGCTCGCATCGCACCACACGACTCCATCCAATGTTCGCGGTATGTTCCAGGTTCCCCGGACTGGGTCTTGCCGTTCTGCTTCTTTCAGGAGCTCTTCCATCATGGCGACCGTTCTTTCTCCCACCTTATCATTCCATCCTTGTCCTTCGGCATGTCTCTTTATGTAGCTGCATGCTGGTCTAAGCAAGCTAGCAATGGGGTAATGTCCGATCAACTTTCCGCATATGGAAAAAAGTTCACGTCTGTTGAGCTCCTGCTTCAGTTGTGGGATTTCGTTTCCCCTGCAAAACTCTAGGCCGCCTGACGCACCTCGTTTCAGTTTTAGGCCCAAAGCAGCCCCTCTGTCTAATTTTTCCGGCTCTTTGGCGACCAACACGAACTTCTTCAAATGAGCTACCACCTCCTTGGCAGTTACCACAGTTTCATTCACCAGAATGTCGTCTATGTATGAGCTCACTACCCCATCTTCCTTTCCCATTGTCTCCAGAATCTTCCTGAGGATAGTTGACATAATCTTGGGTGCCGAATTTAACCCGAACCCTACTCGTGTAAGGCAGTAGGTTTTGCCTTTGTACTTGACTAACTGATATTTCCAGAGCTTCTTGGCAACATGGAGTTGCAAATAGGCAGATTTTAGATCTACCAATGTAGATGCCCCATTCATCTGCCTCCATTCCCTAATGGTCTCACTGCACACATCTACGGTGTCGCCTCCCGTATGGCACTTAACATGGCCGTTCAGCTCTCGGAAATCCAGGACCGGTCTTACTTTCCCTTTAGTTGTTCGCAGAACGGCCACCAATGGCAAAATGCCCGACTCCACATCATCCGTCCAAGGCATCAGTATCCCTTCCTCAATCCATCAGTAGACTTCCTGCTCAAACTCCTTTCTCGCCCCTCCTCTAAGCGAATTTGTGTAGCACGCCACCCTGTTTGTCAGCGATGGCGCTTGATGTTTCCATATCCACTCCACCGTCCACCACTCTCCGTCGAATTCGGCTCGGAAGTCCTGATCTTTGATCGACAATTTTCTTTCCTCCCCGGCCTTGTTGATCCCTCTGGGGGCGTTCACCGTCACCGTGCACTCAGCTAGTCCGAACCTCACATTGTCACATGTGATGGTAACACCTCCAAGGCGGCATATAACATCCATTCCAATGATGGCTTGGACACCAGGCACCAGGCGATCAGTGACAATTGCATGGACCCTCATCCGACGTTCAGCAATATCAATAGTGACGGTCTTCTTCCCTCGACACTTCACTCGCGACCCATCGAATGCCACTACTTCACCCTTCCCTTTCCATCTTCCGACCAGGGTAGTGTGCACCATGGTAGTGGTGCAGCCAGTGTCAATCAGGGCCATCATTTCCCGTCCTTCCACCGCAATCTTCTGT
The DNA here is from genome assembly GCF_053919585.1 of Euprymna scolopes. Classification (NCBI taxonomy): domain Eukaryota; kingdom Metazoa; phylum Mollusca; class Cephalopoda; order Sepiida; family Sepiolidae; genus Euprymna; species Euprymna scolopes. Next base: position 46,101,821 of record NC_136527.1, on the reverse strand, counting down.
TTGGGCATCTGCTGCGGGTGTGCCTCTATTCTCGAATCGGGGCGGCCACTGGCGCGTCGGCCTCCCCTCGCCAGTTTCCCGAACTTGTGCATTTTACCGCTAAATGGCCTCTTCGATTGCATTTGTAACACACTGTCCGTTGCAAGAACTTCCTGCAGTCTCTTCTCATGTGTGGTCCCCCGCATTCGAAGCATGCGATCCCCGGGTTTGGCAGATTCCTGCCCACATCCTGCTGTACCGTTGCTGTCGTTCCTCCAGGCTCCGTGGGCTGGGTGCTCACTAAAATTTTCGCAGTTCTAAGCAGCTCACTCACATCCAGCACCTCCACCCCCGGTACCTGCTGCAACCTTTTTGATATTTCTTCCGGGAACCCGGTAACAAAAGTCATCTTGACTACGTGACTCGTGGCATGTCCTCTGATGCCCGACAACTCAACCAATCTCCTTATCTCATTCGCATAGACATCCACAGATTCACCAGTCCACCTCTTCTCTTTCAACTTATTAAAGGCCTCAAAAGGCCCCTCTGCGAAAGCTTCGATCAGTCGACCCTTGATGGCGTCTGCATCACCCTGTTCCCGCTCGCTGAGCTCCAAATAGAGGGCCAGTGCGTCTCCTTCCAGAAACAAAAAAACTTAAAAATGTGGACCTTGTAGGAAGGATTCAGAAGCTGGATGATGTGGCCGCAGTAATACCACATCATCCAGCTTCTGAATCCTTCCTAAAAGGTCCACTTTTTTAAGCCACGCCACCACATCACCGTCGCCATTAAAAGGCTTAATCATATTGCTTAAACCTGCGTTGGCCATCGCCGAAATAGCTTGACGTAAAATGGGGGGGTTCACCTCAAATACACAAACGGAATGTTCAAGACAGATTATCGCTACAGTCCTCTGTCTCTTCTCTCTTGGCTGGCCGGGAATCATCTCCCAGCACCCAGAAATGAACATCGTTTTATAGGTTCCATCTTCACGCACACACGAGATTATGCAAGAACGGACGAAATAAAAATGCTGGCCGCCATGTTTAATCTTCCTTTTCTTCGCCTGTACTCACTCGCTGAGCACCCACGGTAAGACTTCTCTTTCTTGCTTCTAACCACAGGGCAATGGCTGGTATTTTGCCTTCCAGTTCTTTCACTATGCTTCTGATATTTTTACAATTTGTTTTAAATTTCGCACAGATTCTTTTGACGATGTTTCTGAGTCTACCTTCCACCGTGGGATTATTCATGAACTGCTTTAATTGGCTAAGTTCCTTTCTACAGGTGTTTATTTTTTTATCAGCTTGGCTTTCCATTTTGGTGTTGCTTTGGTTACATTAGGTTTTTGTCTCCCGTATGTGTTCTCATATGAGTCATTAAATTTGACTTCTCTGCAAAAGAAGAACCACATACTTTGCAAGAATGTGGTTTCTCTCCCGTATGTGTTTTCACATGACTTATCAAACTTGACTCCCATGCAAAAGAAGAACCACATACTTCACAAGAATGTGGTTTCTCTTCAGTATGTGTTATCATATGCCTCAACAAAGCTGACTTCCATGCAAAAGAAGAACCACATACTTCACAAGAATGTGGTTTCTCTCCAGTATGTGTTTTTATATGACTCAACAAATATGACTTCTGTGAAAAAGAAGAACCACATACTTCACAAGAATGTGGTTTCTCTCCAGTATGTGTTATCATATGCCTCAACAAAGATGACTTCCATGCAAAAGAAGAACCACATACTTCACAAGAATATGGTTTCTCTCCCGTGTGTGTCTTCATATGACTCCGCAAATATGACTTCCATGCAAAAGAAGAACCACATACTTCACAAGAATGTGGTTTCTCTCCAGTATGTGTTATCATATGACTCCGCAAAGCTGACTTCCATGCAAAAGAAGAACCACATACTTCACAAGAATATGGTTTCTCTCCAGTATGTGTTTTCATATGACTCAACAAATGTGACTTCTGTGAAAAAGAAGAACCACATACTTCACAAGAATGTGGTTTCTCTCCGCTATGTGTTTTCATATGACTCGACAAATGTGACTTCTGTGAAAAAGAAGAACAACATACTTCACAAGAATGTGGTTTCTCTCCGCTATGTGTTTTCATATGAGTCAACAAATTTGACTTCTGTGAAAAAGAAGAACCACATACTTCACAAGAATGTGGTTTCTCTCCATTATGTGTGTTCACATGACGCAACAAATTTGACTTCTGTGAAAAAGAAGAACCACACACGTCGCAAGAATGTGGTTTGTCTCCCATGGTTGCTTGCATATGAATCCAGAAAAAGTGAATGCAGCGAAGTGTATGATGATAGGCAAGCTCATAAATTTCAACTTTAGGAAATTTATATGAAGAAATTTATAATAAGTTTAAACAGTTTTTAAATCACCAATGAAGAAAGCTCCAACTTATCCAAAATCGATTTCTTTAATTCTTGTTCTGGAAATATAAAACAAATTTTGAAAAATACATTTCATGGAAAATTGAATTTATGCTGATTTTTATTTAAAATATCCAAAACATTTATTTATGACATTCAAAATTAAATGAGTATGGGTTTATGCAATACTGTTTTATTAACAAAATAAATCTGTTTCTATTTTCAAATATTAAACGAATTTTTTTTACGTTTCTTCATTTTAGAGATGCAGATTCATTATTCATATTATTTGGATTCTTCAGAATACTGTCCTTATCTTAGGTGTTATTTTAGCAACGTTTCTATGTTACTTCCCATGTTATTCAGGTGTATTTTGCCCAACTTGGGAAGTTTTCTCTTCCACTAAGGAATCTGTACATTATTCTGAATGGAACCCTTTATTTAATACATCAGATTTGCATACTCTTGTATTGTTAGCGATGACTTGGTAAAATTTTAAGTAATTTAAAAACTATTCTACATCTTACTGAGGATTGAAACTTCAATGTTCAGTGGTATTTAACTTACAACTGAATTCACCACATACTCTAAACATAGCACCACGGGTCCTAGCAGACAATCATTGTATAAATTTTAGGAACTATTTTGTTATCACTATTTATTACTACATATTATAATTAGTTGTTTGGAAAAAGAAATCCAGCAGAGTGCTCAATTATGAGGAAAATCCGAAAATAAGAGGGTATTTATATATATTTTTCATTTACAGAAAATTATTAGATGACACAAGTCATTCATACCGTCGGTCTCAAACCCGATAATTAGGGCCGTTTTAGATACTCATATCAAGCTCTCTTCAGCCAATACTCATCTATTTTATAACCAGAAGTAGAAATATATATTCATCACGAGTTCATGTTTTACTCTCGTTTTGTGAACTCCCTTTTATATTTATTGGATGTTGATGATTTTATTATCTTTAAAGTTAAATTATATTAGATTTAAAATCTAATTTCAATTAAAAATTTTATGTTAAGTGCTTTTAATATTAAAACTAAAATTAATTTTAAAATTAAATTTTTGTACATATGTAAGATTTAAAGTAAAATTATATTAGATTGAAAGTTAAATTATATTAGATTTAAAATTAAATTATGTTATTAACTTTAAAATTAAATTAGATTTAAAATCTAATTTCAATTAAAAATTTATATTACGCGCTTTTAATATTAAAACCAAAATTTTAAAATTAAATTTTTATACATCTATATATATATATATGCATAGACACATCTTACTAATATTTACTATATATATATATATTTATTTAATAGTACAGATGTTCAGAAAAACATTGGTACCGTCGGTTTCAAGTCCAATATAAAGAGGATCAGTTAATGGTAAAACGTAAATGATGTTAGGCTCTCGTTAGCCATGTTGTTTTTGTCTCGAACAGAAACAGGAGACAAACACAGCATGGCTGACGAGAGCCTAACATCATTTACGTTTTACTATTAACTGGCCCCATTTATGTTGGGCTTAAAACTGACGGTACCAATGTTTTTTCTGAACTTCTGTATTATTTAATAGATATCAAGCTCTTATATCGAAAAAGTTTTTTGTAATCGGGCACTTTGTTGAAATTCTTTCCCATAAAACAGTAAACAAATATATATATATATATATATATATATATATATATATATATGTATATATAATGGTTTCCATATCATGTTAAATACTTTATCCCATTTTCTAATAAAGATAGGTTTTCGTCCTCCATGCATATATATTCTGACATGGCTCACATTTGTATAATTTTCCACATTTACATGAAATCTGTAAGTCATGATTTTTCCATAAGCAGCTTGACATGCACAACATGTTTCTGTAAAGTTGAATCACTCTTGAATAATATCTTGTGTCTAGCTCTCTGGTGGAGTGTTTTCTAAAACATTCCACCTAATTTTGATATTGTTATTAGTACATATTGTTTTGCTCTGTGTTGTATGACACAGAATATTACTTTGTTTACATGATATAGATTGTGACAATTGAAGTTTACATACCGTTTACATATTAAAAGATATTAAGGAATGACAGCTGGTTGCAAATGCAGTAAACGATGGGATTAGGTTGTCAGAATTTATATCGTTAGTGGTGAAAGAGCATACAATGATCAAACGTGAGCAAAAAGCAGGTCACATATATAGCACAGAGAAAAAAAGACGAGAAGCCTACAGTCAGCCGGCAATCAACAGCACACAATCGTTGTTCCATTTACCAACCTACTAGTCCACACTCTCCATCTCTAGCTAGGTACACACATATGAGGCAGTAATGAAACAGAAAATATAAGTGTGTATATTTTTATACAAAAACAAAATGTACATTTTTCTGGGTGAGAAAAAATTGACTGTGCATATCGACTGCTAATATCCTATTAGGATAGGGATGTGAAGATTGTTGTCATGAGACACGAGCCACAGGATCTTCAAGCAACTTATCAAAAAGCCCTAGCAGAAGTTAAATAGATCTGACTCAACACAAGCCAGAAGTATGAAGATGAGCCATGGAGGTTTGTCACATATGATGGCGGATTCTAGTTGAGGCTATGAGTCCAGGCAGTTTCCCAAGACATGGGGACAGACATAAAAACAAGTAGAGAATATATAGTTCATTTAGCACATGAAATTATGTTAAAACAACAGCATCTGCATACATGCATGGCTTGTGTTGGTTTTACAAATGGTCAAGGATTCAAATATGAGATAGAACAAATAGTGGATTCATTAGCAATCTTAGCAGAGTATCAGTAACTAATGTAGTGATAAAGATTGAAGGGTCTCGTAAGTTTCCATTTCTCATAATGAACAACACCAACAAAAAGTCACATTGAGAAGGGCTGCCAAATTGCTGAGTCTAGTGTGGTTGGTAACATTACCAAGATTACCATGCCGAAGTTCATACATTGTTGAAGCAAAATAGGGTTTGTTATGGAGAATGAGGACTTGGGTAGAATCGATATGGTGGAGATGTGTATACAAACTTGAATGCATGAGCCCATACTGAGATGCCCGTATTGAACACTGCTAGAACAAAAAAAATTCTACTGTGCTAGAAAACTACTGACACCTGAAAGTATCCTGTACCTCTACAAGGCCACCATTCGCCCATGTATGGAGTATTGTTGTCTCTCGCTCCCTGACAAGGTTAAAAAAAGAGTCGCCAATCTGATAGGCTCTGAACTGGCATCTAAGCTTCAGCTTCTGTCCCCTCAATGAAACGTTGCATCCCTCTGCCTGTTCTACAAGTACTTTAATGGTGAATGCTATGACGAATTGCAGACACTTGTGCCCCCACGACGTAGACACCCTCGACAAACCCGACAGGCAGCTTAATCTCACCCCCACACAGTAGAGATCCCTAGATGTAAAAGATCTTTCTACTCCAGTAGTTTCTTTCCCAGAACCGCTAGACTCTTGAATTCCATTCCAAGTTCCTGCTTCCCCAACTGTACTGACCTGCAGAAGTTCAAGTGCAACGTGAACCGACATCTTGCTGCCCAAATCCCAACATAGCCACCCCATAGTTGCTGCCCCTGATAGTAGCCCCCTACACCAAAGTGGCAATGCGCCTTGTTTGGGGTGAAAACGTAATTTAAAAAAAAGATTCTGAAATCGAGGAAATGATGTAAGCAGATGTAATTGAAAGATCCAATAGTCCATTGAGTTTTCTGATAATGTTACTAGAAAGGAAGGATGTTAATAAAAGATTTTTCATAGATTTTACAACTTTAAATAAAGTCACAAAGAAGTATGTCTGAGCGTTAACTGTCATTGATGAAATATATGCATCGCTAGGATCAGCAAAATACTTTGCAAATTAGATCTAAAGTCTGGGTACTTTAATGTGATGCGGTTTGGACTTGCAAATGATCCTGTGGTTTTCCAGGAATTAATGTCCATAGTTCTAGAGAGACACAAAGATTATGCATTACTGTATTTGGATGATATTTGAATATTTTAAGATTATATGGAAAGTCGCTTGGATCACATAGATAGGGTACTACTCGCCAGTTTACATGAGCACAACCTCAGGTTCAAAGTTATGCAGTGTAAGATTTTAGAAGAACAGGATCTGGGGTTCGAAGTAAGTGAACGGAATATATAGCCAGACCTGGAAAAAGTCAAATCGATAAAGTCTCAACTCCAACTACTGTGAGAAAAGTCAGAGCTTTCATTGGTATGACGTCATATTATCAACAAATTATAAAAAATGTTTCTGAGATTTCTGAGATGTTAGTACACCTGATGAGGAAATGTACAACATAGACGTGATCCTGCCATTAGATAATATATTAATGCCTTGTAGAGTATACTATGGTGATGAGTAACACAAGATCGCTCTAAAAGAGATGCATCAATCTTTTACTTTGGTAAGAAATAACATTCAGGAAGTTAGGAAAAAACTGATAGAGAACAAGAATAAGAAAATAAAGTCATTAGATTTTAAGATTGGAGATCTGGTTTTTATAAGAACCACCAGAAGGCGCATGTGGAACATCTGTGGGCAACGTTGATTGAGGAAAGTCCAATGAGTCGGATAGTGATTGAGCCACAGAACAAACTGATATCTCAATATGGAGAAGTCAACATCAATGGGAAAGGCTATTGATGGAACGGAGAGTCATGACACATAGCATGACATCAAAAATTGCAAATATTTTGAACACGAGTTATCTCCCAATTGCATCAATTGTGTTGTCAACCACAATAATATGATCCATTTGGAAAGGCCTAGAGTTGGCTTGGAGTTTGGAAGTGGGGAAGAAGAACCAGTGAGAGGGAATTCTTTAGGTTGGGTAAGATCTATATTCTATTTTGAATAAAATATTCTTTTCTCAGGATTTGTTCTATACGTGACACTTTGGAAGATGATTTCGGCTAACCATTTTGACATATGAAGAAGTTATGAAACAAAAGAAATGATTTTTTTCTTGTTTATAACAAGCATTGAGCATATAACACCAAGCTAAGTCGACCCCTAAGAAACTTTTCTGTTCGTAACTTTTGCGGCCTACTAATCTAAAAACACCAACATGTTTATTTTTTTATTTTTCATTATCACAGGTTTGACTTTAATTCTGAATATTTGCCTTGTTTTCTCCTAAATCACTTTTGTCAAAAATACTATTAACCAATATTTTTCTTTATATTTTAAACGAGAAAAAAGTCTCCCATGAAATCGAACATTTCCCAAATTATATTTGCATATTATCTGAAGTCAAAAACACGCGGCTTTTTTTTCTTTTTTTTCTTCTAAAGTATGCATTACTTCTAACTAAAGTTAATACATAACCCTAAGGTATTACTTCTTAACCAGCTTTTAAAACGAGTAAAAATAACCAGACTTTTTCAATTTGATAAAAGTTCCATTATAGCATATTTATTATGGGGTGGAGCTGGAACGGTTTAACATCCCAACTCGACCTAGATAAAGGCAAAAAGTATCCAAGCATTAACATGGGAGGGGAGACTATCTTCAAGTACTATCCCAAGCGTGGAATGGGGCAACGGACTTATACTAAGTAGATATAAATAAGTCCTTCTCACCTTTTATTTTTTTTATTATTTATTGTAAATTTTTTTTCCCAATGGAGAGTAGATAATGCATGTGGATGTGTAATCGGCAGCTGCAGTAACTCTTGCTTCTCCTTTTTTTTCCTTTAGTCCTCATTTCTAATGAATGATTTTTCTGACAAAAGGTAAAGAAAAAGCTGCTTTCCAGGTCGGTAGGACTTTGTAAAGAGTAGCCTGAGATGTCGGAAAATTTCTGTTTCTATGTCTATCCTTGTGGTCATGTCAAGGGTGCTGGAGGTAAACGTTTCATCTGGGCTGACGTTACCCGCCTGATAGTCAGGGACCTGAACCTTGGATTACCCACTAAGGAGGCTGTCCTATTAGCAGGTGCAAAGTACCAGGGCTGCTGTATTGCCATTTGGTGAATGGACTCTTGACCATTCAGTAGTTTCTGGCAGGGCCTCTCAATGCCATACTAGTGGGTAATTGTTACGGCTTTACCTTATCACGTTCCACAAAATAAAATTTCTTGTTTTTTTCTCTTTTATTTTCCCTCTCTGTCCTGTTCCAACTAAGTCTACCGACCTGCTCCACAAACCAAAAAACCTCAACAATCATGACAAATCTCCAAAACAGAAACACGAATAAACCTAGAACCCCATCCTCCAACATAGACCCCTACTACCAGGTCTCCTTCCCCAACATCAGGGGTCTACGTTCCAACCTTCCAGAGGTTGAAACACAATTACAGGAGACGAATCAGGACATATTCTTTATAAGCGAAACTGGCATAGGGCCAGCAACTTCTCTAGACGAATTCATAATTAAAGGATACTCCAACTTAACATCTAAATCTGACCCCCAAGATCGCCCTGGGCATGGAATATGTGCCTACATCAAAGATGTGGTCGGGATATCTCCAGAGAAGACACTAATTTACCTTATATATGTTTCTGGGTTGCACTAGCTTACACCACTGCATTTATATTTGCCCTCTATCACCCCCACAACAATGAGGTTACTAACTTTAAGAGCATATCTGAGAAAATTGACCACATCCTGTCTGCTCATCCTTTGGCTAACATTCACATTTGCGGTGACTTCAATGTCCATAACATGGAATGGCTGACCCACTCAAAACCGATGACAAGGGGTGATTTTGTCATGATTTTGCCATTGCCTATGACCTCACTCAGATTGTTCACGAACTCATCCGTGTGCCCGATACACCCGGTCAATATGCAAGCCTTCTAGACCTTTTCTTCACAACTTCCCCTGAGCTGTGTTCATGTTCCGTTCTATCTCCTCTGGCTACTCCATTGTATCAGTTAAGATAAAAATGAAATGTAATTAGTCTTCAGACGTACCCCTCCACCGTACTGTATACAGATACTCTATGGCTGACTAGGATAGCTTCCGTACATTCATATCTGACCTACCTCTGCATTCCATGTTTAAAAAGGATGTGTCCGCTATAGTATCAGACCTGATTGAATGGTTAATTGTAGGCATAGACCGATTAATACCATCCAAAAATTTCCAACAAAAACCTAACAGCCAGCCATGGTTCTCCCCTTGATGTGCTGCTGCCATCGTGCACAGAAATCACTTTTTCCATAGCTACCGACGTAATAGATGTACTGAGACTAAAGCTGCTTTCAGGACTGCCACCAACCACTGTCAAAGAGTAATAAAATATGCAAGAGAGCTATATGCTCAGTCTGTTAAATCCAAAATAGCTGAGCAGCGGCTTGGTTCCCATAATTTGCAAATAGCAAACAGGATCTTGAACAGAAGTGTGCGTTCCAGCCCAACTATCATCAATGGACCTGAGGTCATCTCGTCAGCATCAGACAAGGCCAGCTAATTCTACCCTATGCGACAATGACCATCAACTCCCCATATTTCCCCCTATAACAGACAACACGCTATGCAGCATACAAATATCTGTGCGTGAGGTTGCCAAGCTAATCAAGAACCTTGATTCCAGTTAAGCAACTGGCCCTGATGGCATTTCAGTTATAGTGCTGAAAAAGCTCCATTTAGAACTTGCCCCCATACTTACAAAACTGTTTAAGTGTTGCCTTAAGGAGAAGTGCTTTCCAACACCCTGGAAAACCTCATCAGTATGCCCTGTATTTAAGAATTCGGGTGACAAGTCATCTCCCTCTCAGTACAGACCAATAAGTCTCCTGTGTGTCATGAGTAAGTTGTTGGAATCCATATTAAATAAAGAAGTAGTCAACCACCTAAACAGAAACAATCTTCTTATTGACATGCAATAGGGTTCCGTTCTGAAAGATCTACAGCAAAGGTTCTATCACATAGGATTAGTGAATCTCTTGACAAAGGTTTCCTTCCAGGGCAATTGCTCTTGACATATCGAAGACGTTTGATAAGGCATGGCATAAGGCCTACTTCCAAGATTTCCAGCTATGGTATTACTGGAATTGTTTTCTCTATCATTAAATCATTTCTCTCTGATAGGATCATAAGAGTAGTGGTTGATGGGCAGAAATCAGAGGCCCACAGTATTAATGCTGGAGTCCCCCAGGGGTCCATCCTGGCCCAACTCTCTTCCTGATCTACATCAATGATCTCCCAAAACACATACTTAAATCATTCATTGACATCTATGCTGATGACACGACCATCTATGGCAACACATCATAGGCCGTAAATGACAAAGTTCTCTCTAATTCTCTCTCCTCTGATCTTGAGCGCATGGTACAATGGGGGAAGAGGTGGCTGGTCACTTTTAATTCATCCAAAACCAAGCTTCTATCTTTACATCATCAACGCTCTGATCCCCATCTGGCATCAATTGAAATGGATGGCTCTCGTCTTGGGGAGGCTCCATGTTTTGACAAGCTTCTGGGTTTGACCTTTACTCCTGATCTGAAATGGAACACGGACATCAAATCTGTTGCCAGGGACGCTGGGAAAATGGTCGTTGATATCTCACTACTGATGCAACTCTCTATCTGTATAAAAGCCAAGTACGTTCAAGGATGGAGTACTGCTGCCATATCTGGGCAGGAGCTGCTAAAAACAGCCTATCCTGCCTTGACGGAGTACAAAATAGACTTTGTGGTTTAGTGGGAGATGCCCTTTTCTCTTTCCGGCAACCTCTCTCCCACAGAAGAGATGTTGCGAGCCTGTCTTTGTTTTATCGTTATTTCTATGGCAGGTGCTCGTCTGAGCTCCAATCCCTCGTCCCCCCTCGCCAATCTTTCACGAGACCCACCCGTCTGGCTGAAACTACTGTCAACAATTTTCCCAACTCTTTATCTGTTCCTAAATCCAAACGTAGATTCCATGAGCAAAGCTTCTTTCTTAGAACTGTATGCCAGTGGAACTCTCTGCTGCTTGCCTGTTTCCCACCTGACTACAACTTGGACGTCTTCAAGTCCAACATAAACAAACTCCTGACAAACTGCCCCCTTAAGTAAGACATTCTATCAAAAACCCCAATACTAATGATTACTAGAATACTATCTCATTGATTACTGTACATGCAATAACCCTTATTCCCGAGTGGCCTTTGGACCTTGATAAGTGGTGACCCCCGTGTAAAAAAACAAGGAAAAAAAACTCGAGCATCGAAGTTATCAAGTGTCATCTACCGATGTTAATTTTAAATTATCAGATGCATGCATGTTAAGAAATTTAACAAAAGAAAAAGGAAACTTATTCTTGGAAAGAAAAAAATCAGTAAAAAAGACAATAACGAGTTTTCCGAATATTAAGCAATGTAATTCCTTATGTTATGAATGGTGGCCACCACTGATAACATAAATAATTACTTAGCTAAATAACCATAAAAATACTTCTTTGCGTCAATTTTAAATGTGATATTCGTTTTCAGCATACCCGAAAACCTATAGAATTCCTCATGGTAAAGATGACTGTTAAGGTTGAAAGTAAGTAACAATTTACCAAAACGGCTTTAAGGCAGTCCCTCCCCCAAATATTACCGTGTGGCCAGAAAGTGGGTGCTTATTTTATATTAAATTTATATAGAAAAAAATATTTTCTTCATGTCATCGAAACTAATTCTCTGCGCCTCTTTTGAAATATTTATTCATTTTAAGCATCCTTGAAAACCTATAAAAGTTGTCATTCTAAAGAATATTTGTAATTTTGAAAGATTTTAGACACTGACCTGTTTTATGTTTTAGTCATTAGTGAAAACAAAATTTGTTTTTTTTTAAACTTGGGAAACAGTTAAAAACATAAAATTTATAAAATTATTATTATTTTATTGTTTTGTTTTGGTAAACGATAAAGAAGTTATTTTTTTGTTTAAGTATTAAATCTAGTATTGAAAACAAAAACAATCGACAGCGAAAGATATTCAATGATAAATCAACATTTTCATTGGGATTATTCGCTTTTTCTTTCTGATTTCATGTTTCAATAAAGACACAGGGAAATTAAAGAACAAAAATCGAGAAAAATGTTATCAATACTGTACGTGAAACCGCATACAGAATTAGCCACCACTGATAACATAAAGAATTACGTATTGACCTTTTTTTATGTTTAAGTCAGTATTGAAAACAAAATCTGATAGATTAGTAACCATTCGATAATAATCCGATGAAAAAATGAAAAAAAGATGAAAATAAAAAATACACATACGTGCGCCATGTAGTAATACTTACGTTTTTGTTTTATAATCTGCTTTCGATTAACTTTATATGCTTTTATAAAGGAAACGATTTTTCAAATGTGATTGACTTTACAAGTTCAACTTAACATTCAAGATGACGAACGGAAGAGCAAGTTCGCAGAAAACAAAATTGAAGAGAAAAAATTAAAAAAACTCAAATCATTTCGAAATAGAGCCGATCTATTTGGTGAATATCACGGATAAAATTAGTATGATTTTATTTAACATTTTAATATTTACATGAGAGAGAACAGATTACAAGTTTCATCTTTATTAATTCTCTAATTCGTTGCATGTGCAATTTAATGGCGGAAACTGATAGTGTTTAAAGCCGTATTTTCGTATTTTTATTTTTATTTTTTTTTCATATAGATTTCTGATTATTTCTTGATTGTGTTTAAAAAATTAATCTATACGAGCAAAAAATGAATTAAGTAAATGTAAAAAAAATTACACGTGAAAAAAAAAGTTATAATGAAAATTGGGTGCACTTACTTATCCGCCCTGTTTTTTAAATCGTATTCCAAGTTTTATTAGTTTTATTTGTTTTTTTAATATTCAATTGTACTGCAATAATTACTTTAATTATTTTCTTCTATATTTTCACTTTTCACCGCAACAAAAAATTAAGTAGAAAAATATTTTGTAAAAAAAAAAAAAAAATATTAGGTGCATTCAAAATAATTCAAATAACAATTCACCTTTTTGGGGAGTTTTGTTAAGAGAAACCAGCAAATAAAGTGACAAAGCAAAATAAGTTACTCGTCTACCTACCTGGATAAGTTATGTGTTTTATAATGCTTTTATTCAGTCCGAAAAGTTACAATTTTACCTACCTGGATAAGTTATGTATTTTTATGCTTTTATTCGGTTCGATAAGTTACTCTTCTACCCACCTGGATAAGTTATGCGTTTTATAATGTTTTTATTCAGTTCGATAAGTTACTCTTCTACCTACCTGGATAATTTATGTATTTTTATGCTTTTATTCGGTTAGATAAGTTACTCTTCTACCTACCTGGATAAGTTATGTATTTTAATACATTTATTTGGTTCAATAAGTTATGTCGGAATTTTATCTTGCTTCCAGATAAATTCGATGCTAAAGTAACTAACCTGAAAAAAAATAACCGCATGGGATAAAAGGGGGGGTAAAGAATAAAATATAAAGGTCTTGCTTTGAAAAGAAGAAGAGATTTTATTCACAATAAAATTAGTTGCAAATTTTTCCCTTTGTGGGCATTAAATTTATGAAATGCCAAGGTAACATATAATAATAAAAAAAAACACTGGTTCTTATAATGAAGATGTTGTATCCATGAACGAATACAATAATGAGATTCAAAATAGTATTTCTTAATAACACTCTCATATGAAATAAATTTGTGGAGTGTATCTACAAATTGAAAGCCAGTCAGGCACGTGCCTTTTTCCTTTTTTTCTTTTTTCGTTTAAAGTCCTTTTAGAATTTTCTCTCCTCCATTTGCGTGCAAACTGTAGACACACAGATGGATTTCAGAAGTCGCATACATGGGGTTTTCTTGCCAGGTTTTCTTCTTTGTAGGAGGTTCCAAAATTCCTTGTCACAGAAAATAAAGTCTTTTCAAAAAATAATTGCCCTCCTTCAAATTATGTGCAAAACCGTAGCCACATAGATAGTTTTCAGAAGTATGCCTCGTCGCATAACTGGGTATTCTTGCCGGGTTTTCTTCTTTGAAGGAGGCTCGTCAAAATTCTATTTTCAGTGCCGGGCAATGAAACAAACGTCCAATCTCCACGTCGGCGGAATTTCAAAAGAGGCCGAAATTGGCGCTGGGCTCGTGACATCATCACGGAGCTAGCATTTCTCTTTTCTCCAAATTAAAGGGAGTTTCGTACAAACCAAAAATATACGAAACTAAAAATCATAAAGGATACGAAATACAAAAAATCATATATAAGAACCAGATAAAGTAATAAATGTAAACGGGGGGGGATGCACCATTATTGGTACAAAAAAAATTCCAACATTCTCTCCCAACAGGAAATGGCAGTCAACCTACAGTTAGATGACATCTGTAACATTTACAATACAATTTTTTTTATATATATACATATACCACACAATGTATGGTCAGAAGAACTCCAGGAAACAAATATCAGAACAAACAAAAAAGGCAGACGAATTCAAATAGGCTTATTCTATAGAAATTCACATGAAAACCTTCATGTTTTAGGTTGGAACAGAGGAGTACCTAACCAGATTCATAAATTTAAAACTAATGATCAGATGCAAGTTTGCAACAGAACTTTGAACTGAGAATATTTCGCCAGATAATTAATTATTTGCATATAAAAGAGTATAAAGGCTTGAGGAGTTCACATAATTTATCATCTAACCTCCTCATCCCTATAAGATCTCTAGCGAACACCAAAATATATCAGCTCCCTCGTAACCACAAGAGCCCAGTGAGATCAACACTTGTGCTACAAGAGGGACGAATCCAATCAACCCTATGCTTTGATAAGTTCTTCAACTTGGTGGAATGAAATAAAACTTCAACCCAAATTCTGCACAAATTATTTAAGGCAATTACAGTTTTAAACGTATGCATAGCCATATACATATAGCCAAACAAACAAAGTTTAGTATAGGTGTCAGAAACACCTCGGCAACTGGAGTTGTAATACTTATGGAAGACCCCTAGCAAGGAGAGATCCAATCTTTTTGTGTCCAGCACTGAAACAAACATCTCAGCATTAGAAAACTCACTTCTAAGTATAAGAGTACCCTGAGCGCCTCAGAAACACCCCAGGAAAAATCGAGCTTTATTTCGATAGCTCTTGCAATACTGCAGTAAGCTATGTGAAGGCAGATCTTCACAAAACATTTAAACACAATGACACCTGCATGTGACTCCAAAGCAGGAAATGTTATGATTAAAGGAGCAACTTCATAGAATGAAGGTTCTGCAAGTAATCTCTGCACAACATATCCTACATTCTCATAGGAACTCGGAGAAGCTGCATTACACACCATGTAGTTAGCAAATTCGACAGGATACCACATGGGATTCTTTATCGAATTACACTCAACCTGAATTTGGACGCCCCTGTCAAACTTGAGTTCACGTAACTCTTAAAAAAACATTCTTCTCTTGGTTTTTACATGTTCACAGGTGGATATAATGCTTTCTGCCCTATACCCTTGATGGAGAATTTCTCTCCCAGTGCTAACATTAGCACTTAAAGAAGTGCACAAAACTTGCACTTTCACACAGGATAGACTCCTGTCCTTTAACTACTGGCTATTGTCAGAACTACATGACCTGAGTAATATCTCACCGTCATGACTAAGTTCCTCGGTATTCTGACAAGGTTGTAGAAGACACATGCAAGTTTTCGAACTCACATGGTTAGAGGGTAAAACAATTCCAACATCCCATGGAAATCCCTCCATGAATTTCACAATATTCATGCCTACGCTTAACAAGTCGTGGACACGAGTGGTATCATTCATGATACCTAGGAATCTCACTCCCAATACATTTTTCTTTAAAATATTACTGGAAAACTGCCTGCCAGAAAAATCAAACTTCAGCACCTGACTACGCAGATCCTCTGAAGTGGAACTTGCAACACTGCTTTCAGATTGAGATGCAACATTTTCCAAGCCAAACTTGTCAGCACTCAGCAAACCGTCTTCCGAGTCTGGACATTTGGGCCTAGTAGTCGGTAACTCGCCAAGCATCTCCGTACGGGTTTCGAATATGACAGGGTTGCACAAGGAATAACACTCCACACCATCTGCCAACCTCGAGAGAATGAATCGAACCTGGGACGAGAACACTACAACATTAAGAGCATCCGCTTCTACAAGCGAACAGTCCACGTCCTCACGCAACGAACGATCACCCAACAACTCAGTTATATTATCTACCGATGCTAACCATTCATCAACATCGGCTTTCATTGTCATAAAATAAGGCTTACGTAATTCCTTCTGCAACCGCAACAAATCCAAGACGGCGATAATTTTCCCTAAATAAAACTTTCATTTCCTTACAAGGAATCCGGAAGAACGAGTGACCAACATCGTGCAGCGTTTTTTTTTTCAAAAATATAAACTAAATCCAAACAAATATAAAAAATAGGCGTTCAAATATTTTACACAAAAAATGCACACACAAAGGTTACAAAGGTATTTGCATAAGATTCCTTCTTCATAGCACAAACAAAACAAGACCATACACCATACTGAGCCGTGAAAATATCAAGGGCTACAATCCCCAGTTACAAATTAAAAAGGTCACTATGACTCAAAATTAAAATTAAGTGGATTTAAAATGAAAACTTCTATATGGAAGTTAATTGACTAGAAAATGAATAACGTTTAACACTTTTATAGCAATATCCTTACTGAAATTTAACCTAGGAAAAAGTGAGAAGAGAGTTTAAATATACTACGTCAAGGGAGGGTACATGCCACTTATGTCACATGTGTATCTTCAAACGAATTCAAATAACCAAATGCAAATACGGGTCAAGGTAAAGAAAGGGGAACTTGTTTTTTCACAAACTCTTTGAATAACACAGTCCGCAAAACAAATCGGTATGAACTCGCTATTGAAAATTTTAAATATCTTCAACATATAAGAAATCGTTTTCTACAATAAAATACGAAAGTAATCGCACATATGCGAATGCAACAAGTTTTAGGTAAAGTAGACTTCAACACATAATACAATATCTGTGATACTATCGTCCGGTTTCGGACACAGCATCTCTATTTACTAGGCACCCCACGAGGGTATAGTTAGATAAAAGTCGTTTCTTAAAGTGGGGAAAATCCAGCTTCCAAAAAATATCGAACACGCTGAATTAGGACGAAAAATAAAATTACCTCAGTCTAGCAGGATCTCCTATTCGCTGACTAGGGAAGAAAATGCTATAGTTTATTCCAACATAAATCGCAATACCCCTGGAATTTCAACTAATGCAATTAAAATGTAGATTATATTTCGAAAGATGGTTACGAAAGTTACAACTTCAATTTTAAAAAGTAGTAAAAGGAAAGTATATATGTATTGCTTAATCTCTTTTTATAAGGAAAATATGTGCAAAACTGCGTGCTAGGCATACGTAAAATATATTAGACAGATATAAATAAAGACATTAGACGTACATAAAAATGCTAAATTTAGGAATAAACTAAATATAACATTGCAGTCCCTGTACAGACGTACTATGTTAAATTCAGGAATCTTTGTTAAGCTACTGTCGAATATTCGAAACATATAAAATTACATTACACGTTTTCTAAACTAAGGACATAGTAGGCGTCGTGTCTTTTAATGGGACGTTGGGATACACGCCAAGTTACAACTTAAGTGGGAAGGGAATTTAGTAGTTGAAATATCTATACAGACCGTTTCTAAATACAGGCGTGGGGTACGGGGGGCAACAGAAAGAGTCAACAAGTGGGCCAGTGTATTTAACCCTAGCTAAGTAACGCATTGACAGAATGAGAATAAAACGGGTCTCGACATAGGAAAGATATACTTAATTTGAAAAGTAATTTGAAATAAGGGACATGAATTTACAATATGACTTCAAATAAAAGCAGTAAACTTACAAAATGTTTCTAAATAAGGGAAAATAAATTTGGAAAATGCCTGTAAATAACGGAAGAAATTCACAGTAGTCGAACGAATCTAAGAGACAAATTGATAGTGTCAGGTAGCGGAGATAGCAGAAATTTAAAGAGGTTAAATTTAATCCTAACTTGAAAGAAAAAGAAGTAAAACGTATCTCGATTAGAAAAGGGTACACTTAATATTCAAAGTGTCTTAAATAAGGGACAAAAATTTGCTAAATGTGTTTAATAGGGGGAAAAATTGCAAAATGCATTAAATATAGGGACAAAATTTGCCAAATGCTTTCAAATAAAAGCAGACATTTCCCAAACTACTTTTACATAAAGGGACAAACTTTTGCAAAAGGCATTTACAGAAAGAGAATTAAAACATATCTCGATGAAAAAAGAATACACTATATTTTCAAAGTGTTCCGAAAAAGGGAATAAAAAAATTTGTAAAATGTTGGAAATTTATCTTGTTTCCAGATAAATTTGACACGAAAGTAACTAGCCTGAAAAAAAAATAAAAGCATGGAATAAAAAAGGGGGGTAAAGAATAAAATATAAAGGTCTTGTTTGAAACGAAGAAGAGATTTTATTCACAATAAAATTAGTTGTAATGTTTTCCCTTTGCGGGCATTAAATTAAAAAAAAACGCCAAGGTAACATATAATGAAAAAATTATACTGGTTCTTATAATGAAGTTGTCGTATCCATGAACGAATACAATAATAAGATTCAAAATAGTAGTTTCTAATCACACTCTCATATGTAATAAATTTTAGGAGCGTACTCACAAATAAAAAGCCAGTCAGGTATGTGCCTTTTTCTTTTTTTTTTGTTTAAAGTCCTTTTAGAAATTTCTTTCCTTCCATTTACGTGCAAACCGTAACCACACAAAATAGAAACCTTTTAAAAAAATATACTCCTTCCAAATACGTGCAGACCATAGTCACGTAGATAGTTTTCAGAAGCATGCCTCGTCGCATATCCGTGGTATTCTTGCCGGGTTTTCTTCTTTGAATGAGGCTTCAAAATTCCTTGTCTGCGCTGGGCAATGAACCTGCATCCATTCTCCACACCGCTGCAACCAAAAAAAGAGGCTGAAATCCTTGCTTGGCTCATCAAACCCAAAATGTATGAAACTAAGAATTATTACAGATACGAAATACAAAAAATCAAATACAAGAACCAGATAAAATATAATAAATGTAAACAGGGGGGGGCACTATTATTGGTACAAAAAAATGTAACAATAGAGTGATGTGGTTCTCGGTTGATTAACTGTGTCGGATATATACTCGAGAGTCAAAACAATGATAAAAAGGTTCTCTTGTCACAGCCCTAGTAATAAAATAAAATGGACTTCCTGATATTTTTTTGGGGGAAGGGTTATAGAACTTATGAGCGACGCGTTATCTTTTGTTTTGATTAAGCAAAGCTGGATCTGTTACGAACTTCTTCTTTGATGGGTGGGGAGTAATTAAGCTTTTTTCTAAAAACAATGTCTTCTTTTTTTTTAATCCAATAAATATCTTAAGACTTTATTTTATTAATTATCTTTGAAATAGTACCAGAAAACTAATATTTATATTTCAAGGGATGTTTTACAATAAATTTAATTTCTAAATTTGAATTTGTCAGTTTCTGACACCACCAGGAAAACATTTTCATTACAACTTTTTTTTTTCATGTATATTTTTTAAACAGTTTTTACGTTAAATTAATATAGAAAAGTAATCTCCAGTAATTTTAAATTTGAGGGTGGAATCGTTACTTAAATAGAATCCCCCCCCCAAAAAACTAATAAAAATAAAATAAAAATAAAAAGAAAACAAAAACAAATTTCATTTCGATAAAAAAGAAAGAGACAAAAAATAAAGCTGTTTCATTTCATTTCATTAATAAAAACTGAGAAAAATGTATTTTTTTTAAAAAACATTTTTTGTTATAACTAGTGGTCGTTGTTGTAAGCACAAACGCTCATTTTTGCTGGTTGGTTGGTCACAATTACCAAATAAACACCCCCTTAAGAAAATTACCCCCCCCCGCAAAATGTGGCCGTAAAGAGGGTGCTTATTTTACGTTACATTAATATAAAAAGGTGATCCCCCTCATTTTCACACGATAATTTTTTCATGTCTGAAAAAATATTTGTTTCTTGAAATTTTAAACGTTGTTTTCGTTTTCAGCAGCCAGAAAACCCTTAGTAGTAGTAATTTTAAATTTGAGGGTGGAACCTTTATTTATATAGAAGACCCCCCCCAAAAAAAAAACTAATAATGTGAAAAAAAATTAATTTTCCCTTAAAATCCAATGACTGCTCAGTCGAGGAAAGGAAGCAATGTGCACCTATCTTAAGTTGCAGAAGAATTGCCCCCTTTCGCGACGTGACAGTCAGTTAAAAATTGCTAGCCAGCAAAGCTTGGGTAATCAAAGAATAGCTTTCCGGCACCAGCCACAAATTCATCTGGAAAAAAAAAACTTGACCACTGGGAAGAATCTCCCTTTAAATAACAAAAAGGTCATGTGATTAACGGTCACCTGACCTGTGAAAAAAAAGCTTTAAAAAGGCAGTCTCTTTTTGTTAGTAAGCAAGGTAAATGCACAACGCTCTCCCTCTCGTGAGCAATCATTAACCCCCCCTTTTCTTTCACAATAAAAATGAAATAAAATAAAAATAAAAGGAAAACAAAAACAAATTTCATTTCGAAAAAAAAAAGAGACAAAATAATAAAAATAAAGCTGTTTCGTTTCATTTCGATAATAAAAAACTGAGAAAATTGTGGGGGGCAGAAACGAAACGTTTCGATTCATATTTACATTTCCGATTCGATGTTTTGCTGTCTTAGGAGAATTCGGGATAAATTATTTCCTTGAGCCGAATTTAAGTAACCAGTAAATATCATCGATTAACTTTAAGCTTTAATCTTTAAAACACGATTAAAAATATGATAAGGCTTATAATATTATCATTGATAAGCTTTCAAAAATATGTTAAGTTATCTGTTCCCGCCATTAAATTGCACGTACAACGAATTAGAGATTTAACACGATAATGGATATATATATATATATATATATATATATATATATATATATATATATATATATATATATATATATATATGATTAACTAATGTTCACCAATATCTTCATTTTAAATGAGTTTGGTAAACTGCACAAACATCAGATTAACTTTAGGCTTAAATGTTTCAAACAATTTTAAAAAATCAGGAATATAAAATAAATAAATAAATAAAAATACGAAAAGGCGGCTTTAAATCAGTGTCAGCCATTAAATTGCACGTGCAACAACGAATTAGAGAATTAATAAAAAAAATTAAACTTGTAATCTGTTCTCTCTCATGTAAATATTAAAATGTTAAATAAAATAATACTAATTATATCCGTGATATTCACCAAATAGATCGGCTCTATTTCGAAATGATTTCTTTTTTATTTTTCCTCTTGCATTTTGTTTTCTGCAAACTTGCTCTTCCGTTCGTCATCTTGAATGTTAAGTTGAGCTTGTAAAGTCAATCACATTTTAAAAATCGTTTCCTTTATAAAAGCAGATAAAGTTAATCAAAAGCAGATTATAAAACAAAAACGTAAGTATTACTACATGGCGCACGACGTATGTGTATTTTTTATTTTCATCTTTTTTTCATCGGATTATTATCGAATAGTCACTAATTTATCAGATTTTGTTTTCAATACTGACATAAACATAAAAAACCGTTCAATACGCAATTCTTTATGTTATCAGTGGTGGTCACGTACCGAATTGATAACATTTTTCTTGTTTTTGTGTTCTTTAATATCCTTTTGTCTTTATCGAAACAACAAAAAAATTAAAAAAAAAAAAGGCCCGCCTTACTAAATGGCCATAAAGTAGGTGCTCATTTTACATTAAATTTATAATGAAAAGTTATCCCCCACTTTTTGAAAAAGTAATTTTTTTATATCATGAAAACTATTTCTCTGCGCCACTTTTGATGTATATATTCGTTTTCAGAACTCCTGAAAACCTTAAAAAGTCGTCATTGTAAAATATTTTTTGAGGATTGCAAAGCTTTTAGATGTGGACTAAAACAACCTATTTATTTATAAATTTTCTCCTTTCAATTTTTTAAATTTAAATGTTTTTCACTGATTCATATGTTTAAAGTAAAGTGTATTTTTTGATTTTCATATTTTTTTTCATCGGATTATTATCGAATGATCACTAATTTATCAGATTTTGTTTTCAATACTGACTTAAAAATACAAAAAACGGTCAATACGTAATTCTTTATGTTATCAGTGGTGGCCAATTTTGTATGCGTTTTCACGTACAGAATTGATAAATACATTTTCTTGATTTTTGTTTTTTAATGTCCCTGTGTCTTTATTGAAACATGAAATCAGAAAAAAACAAACAAAAACAAAAAGTGTCCGCTTTGCGCTTTACTAGGTGGCCATAAAGTGGATGCTCATTTGACATTAAATTTATAATGAAAAGTGATCCCCACCTTTAAAAACAAATAATTTTGTTATATCATGAAAAATATTTCTCTGCGCCACTTTTAAAGTATATAACTCCTGAAAACCTTAAAAAACGTCGTCATTGTAAAGATTTTTTGGAGGATTGGAAAGATTTTTGACGTGGACTAAAACAACTTATAATTATAATTTTTTCTTTTTTTTTAATTTTTTAAATTTAAATGTTTTTCACTGATTCATATGGTTAAGGTAAAAAAAAAATGCTCGATGCACGTATGGAAGCAATACCCTCCCACTGTGTATATTTTTTTGTCATCTTTTTTATTGTATCTTTTTTCAACGAAGTCTAATACTCAGTAATCTACCAGATTATATATAAAAAAGAATTCAGTATTTAATATTTTTAGGTGTACTCTGTTTCTAATACAACACTCTAGTAAATCGAACCCCCATTTTGGAAACATCGACTTTTTTAGCCAAATTTCACAAATTAAGTAATGCAGTTATTGTTTTCTCATTTTTAAAAATTATATGTTTCTATTCTTGTTGAGTTTTCCTGTTAATTTATTTGGAAATGCAGTTATTAAATTTTCTGTTCGTTTGTTTAAAGAATGCTGATAATTAAAGAAACTTATTATTATGTATTTTTAAGTTATCTCAAAAATACATTCAACAAACCTTACAAATAACTTTGATTAAATTAAAAAATAATCATGATTTTTAAACAAATTATAATATTACGGTTCTGAATTTCTTTAGATGAGGAATGATTCTTTGTCTTATTCAGATTATTAAGACTACTGTTCTCATCTTAATGTGAAAACATTGTAAAAATAACATTTAAGATGAGAACAATAGTCCAAATGATACGTACCAATAACATTTTTTATTTCTTTACATGTATTTTTTACATGTTGAAAACTTGTTTTTGTTTTTCATCACAATAATGAAATTTCATATTTACTTACTGGATTGTTATAGTACCCTTTAACGTTTTGAAAAGTGATGATGACATAAAATTAAACTATTTTGTATTTTATGAAACATTAACTGTGATAGATGAAAAGGTTGGAGTTATTATTAATGGGACTTTCATAAGTGGATGTTCTGAATTTGTGTAGGGAAAATCATAACTTAATTTGCTAGCATGTGTGTGTGCTTCAAAGTGTTAGTTGTGTAGCAAAACAAGAAAGATTAAAATGGTAGTTGGTTTTATTGTTGACGTGTTACTATGTATGTTGTGATTGTTGTGTAATGGACTATTGTCATCAGATTTTTAATGTCTGTTGTAGATGCCCATGATTCTTCTAAGTGTTGGTGTGTGCTTGCATGTCAACATATATACATATATAACATAACATGATGTCATACCTGTTTCTGCTACTTCTGATAGGTTTGTCATACATCCTTGGGGATCTCGAATCAGTTTAAAGGAACGCTTTAAGACAGGACCCAAGACGATGTAGGATTTTTTATATCTTTAGATTTGAGATTTCTTCTTTGCTTCCATTTTGAGACGTCTCCTTCACAAGGGTGACCCATTTAATCCTATCTGTCTTTCTCGGCGTCTCTAATCCAACTTCAGCTATGCTTGCACAAACTGGAACACATAACATGTCATCGAAAATGACTTCAAATCTTTGTTGTCAACTCATCGCTAGATAGGTAATTATATAGACAGATAGATACAGAGATAATTAGATAATTTTCTGCTTCTGCCTTGTTATTCTCTAACAGACGGCCACTTGTGCAATGCAGACTCACTATTTCTATGCCCATGAAATGGGTGAATAAAAACGTTTGTGAAACAAACAGAAGAACAAGTTGGATAAAGGATGCTATGTACGTGGTCATGTGCAAGTTAACTTGAAAGAATGTTGAGTTTTTAAGTTGGAAGTTTTCACAATAGAGTGTCGCGTTTTGGAGTGTGATGTTTTGACAACAGTTTCAAGTTTTAAAATTGGAAGCTTTTGACATCTGTATCGAATTCACCCGAGAAATTGTTAGTTAAAGAATAAATTGCTAATTTATATTTATCTGCTGAAAGGATTGTAGTATAGAAAGACTCATTCTAACATTGAAAAACAACTTTATTAATTTTATTCGTTAGTAAAAATGTAGAAAATAAGAAAAGGATTGTAGAATGAGTCCATGTTTCAACCAATCAAGCAATTAAATGTGATAGATGAAAAGTTTAGAGTTATTATTAATGAGGCTTTCATAAGTTGATGTTCTAAATTTGTGTAGGGAAAATTGTAATTGACTTGGCTAGCAGGTGTGTGTAATTATTTTTTATTTTGTTGAACATTAAATTGTTTTTGTTTTTCCTTGCAATAATGGAAATTTCATATTTACTTACCGGATTGTGATAGTACACATTAACTTTAATTCCGTTTTGAAAAGTGAGATGACATAAAATCAAACTATTTTGTATGTTATGGAACATTAACTGTGATTATTAATGGGTTTTTCATAAGTGGATGTAATGAATTTGTGTTTTTGAGTTGAAAGTTTTTACAATAGAGTATCGAGTTTTGGAGTGTGATGTTTTGACAACAGTTTTAAGTTTAAAAGTTGTACGTTTTTGATAGCATTGTATCGAATTTACCCAAGAAATTATTGGTTTAACCATAATTTGCTAATTTATATTTATCTGCTGAAAGGATTGTAGTATAGAAAGACAAAGTCTCATTCTAACATTTAAAAACAATTTTATTAATTTTATTCGTTAGTAAAAATGTAAAAAAGAATAAAAGGATTGGCTGTAGAATGGGTCCATGTGTGCAACTGACTTGGCTAGCATGTGTGTGTGTGTACTTCGAAGAGTTGGTAGTGTAACAAAAAATAAAGGAAAGAAAAGCTAAAATGATAAAACTGTTGGTTTTATTGTTGATGGTCAATTGTGCAATGCAGACTGTCGCCATTTCTATGCCAATGAAACAGGGAAATTAGTAAGTAGAATCACCATTCAGTGTGTTGTCAGTCCAAGAGCTGGAATGGAAGAGAGGATTGCCAATGTTTAATCGTTTTATGAATGTTGTCATCTGCTCAACTTGCCTGAGAAATGGCCTTTTATTTGGTAAACTAGAAAGGAAGTTGACTGCTAGCAGCAATCAGCACAGCTTATAAACCAAAAATTCAAAATGTCAGACCGTCAGGTGTCGGTGCTGCTGCTATAGAAATAATGGTTTCCATCTAGACTTGATATGCTGCTTTTGGTTATGGCTCAGTAATAAAGCAACTGGCACAGTCACTGGGATCTTGGTTTCGAATTTCACTGATCATTTATAGAGATGAAAGTATTTAATGTGGTTCTTACACTTGAACAGTGTTATTACATTTCAAAAACCCAGACCTGCACATTTTCTGGTACCATCGCAGAAACAAAAAAGGAAGGACATTGAAATATGACTCAGCATTTTTTAAGTGGATACACAAGAATTTATTCCAGTAATTTCGAACAATGCACTTTACTGTGTTTCAAAATATCACTTCGGTGTCGAACATGTTTCTCAGAAATGCCCTTTCATGCATGTGTCTTTTTCATCACCTTCCTTTCCATTTTTTGACCACTGCAGATGAGTCCAAACTTGTCCAATTGCTTTCTTTTTGTGTCAACTTAAAAATTAATTTCTTTTGTCTTTCTCATAATCACTTTCAATTACTTTTTTTAATCATGCATGGAACGAACCCGAGAAAGGAATATTCTTTTAAAAACAGAAAATAGATCTTACCCAACCTAAACAATTCCATCTCACTTGTTCCTCTTCCCCACTTCCAAACACTGAACTTACTTTAGGCCTTTCTGAACGGATCCTAATATCGTCTTTGACATCTAACCCTAACCACTTCCAAACACTGAACCTACTTTAGGCCTTTTCAAATGGATCCTAATATCATATTTGATGAAAATAGGGGATAATTCGTGTCTAAAATATATGCAATTTTCGACGTTATGCTCTGTGTTATGACTCTCCTCTTCATCATTGGTACATCAGATTCCTGATCCGATCTTTGTTGTTGATGTTAACTCCTCCATATTAAGATAACAGCCTGTACTATGCCTGAATAGCTATCTAACTCATACGCTCTTTCATAATGGTCTTTCCATGCTGGGAATTTCCCATTCCTTGATTGCCGTTGTCCACAGATGTTACACATGCACGTTTGTCATGGAGCCCATCAAATGCTACTTAATCTTATATAACCACATAATATGTTTTCTAACATAATAAACCAGATCTTCAATCTTAAAATCCATTGACTTTGTTTTCTTATCAGAGTTATCTACCAGTTTTTTTCTTAGCTTCCTGAATGTTATCCCTTACTAAAGTAAAAGATCGATGCATCTCTTTTAGAGCGATCTCGTGTTGCTCGTCCCCATAGTATACTCTACAAGGCATTGATATATTATCCAATGGCAGGATCACGTCTCTGTTGTAGACCAAGAAGTATGGTGAGAATTTCATTATTTCGCTCACATGGAATCTGACAGTCGCCAACATTTGGTTTATGTATAAATGCCATGACTGTTCATTGTTCGCTAAAATGTCATACATCATCCTATGAAATATTTCTATTTTCTGTTACTTTAGGGGAAATAAAATGATGTGGTCACGTGATGTATGTTGAGGTCCTCCCATGCCTTCTTCATCACTTTGTTAACATTTTTGGACCCATTGTCTGGTAACAACTGGAGTTGTACCTTGAATCTTGGGAAAATCTCATTCAACAACAGATGCACCAGCGTTTCTGCCTTCTTATTAGGGATCATAAAAGTCTCCAGCCAAGCACTATACATATCGATGAACGTCACTATGTACTAGTTACCTGAAAGTGTAGGGTAGGGCCTGAAAATATCCAATATCAGTTTTGCAAAAGGAAAACGAGGCAAATCACACTTCTAGATTTGTAGTTGTTGCTTTCTCAGGTTTCTGGTTTGGCATGAAATATATTTGCCTACGTATTCATTCACCTCCTTAAATGAACACAGACAGAAATATTTTTACTTATTGGCGTGAAATATCTTTTCCACGCCCATGTGACCATTATTGTCATCGTACTGCACAACCAGTCTTTTTCTATGATGCGACGGTACATATAACCTTATCAATAGTTTGTCATTGAGTTTCGACATTATTTCGTCTTTCATTATGACTTATTTTTGTTCCATTATAGATGATTTACCATTCTTTATCCGCATCTTTAAATCTAAAAAATTCCCTATCTGCCTCTTAAATCTACACTCAAAATCATAGAACATTCGGACGATACTGATGAACACTCAACCCTTTTATATGACGCAAACTTTTTTGGCTCCAAATGATTCGATTTTATCATTAACTTTATGTGATAACTAGTAAATTGGTTTTTCAGCTTCTTTGCTCTTCCTTTGATCATATGACAATTTGCGACGGATATTCCCCAAATACATGATTAAATGCATCTGTGTACAGCCGGTTGTCCTTTTCAGGATCAAAATACGCCAATATAACCATATCTGCAAACTTCTTTTTTAGGCAAACATTAAAGGCAAACTAGCATGTGTTGTCCCATTGGAACCTTTCATATTTCTTCATCAAGTAAACTAACGGCTCATTGTTTCACAAAATTATTTGATAAATCATTGATAATATGACGTGATATTGAAGAAATCTCTAATTTTATCGATTTGACTTTGTTAAGGTCTGACTCTATACCCTGTTCACTTACTTTGAACCACAGATACTGTACTTTTCTCCTAGAAATCTCACACATTAGGTGAACACAGCTTTCATTTTATTGTCCTTACTTAATTTAAGCTGCTATTACCCTGACTTTAGGTCAATTTTTCAGAAATATTTTGCTGGCCCGAGCAAGGGTAGTATATCGTCAATAGGGGAGGTCGATTTTTAACTTTTTCTAGAAAATCAAAATCTTCTACGCAGGGAAAGTTGTGTGTTGGTATGGTGAGTACTAATAAAAAAAATTTGCTTGCCATCTTTCATGGTTGGATGAGCATTTAACTTTAAAGATTGTCTTATTAGACGCGCTGAAGAAACCGTTGCTTTTTAGACAATTTTATAAATATTTTACAATTTCAGTCCAAACAAATTTATTAGATTAATCATTTTAGTAAAAAGGAAAGAAATATATTAAAATTAATATTAAAAAGTGAATCCCCCCCCTGGCTGCATATAATCTTCAGTTGACAACATTAACTGAGGATGCAAGTCATAAAAAGTAATTCTGGGTCAGAATCTTTTCCATCTTATGCATATTATTAGCAAGATTTTGACCTTAAAATATTATTTTTTAGATCCTTACATAAAGTGGCTTCATGCCTTGTCTGGAACGATTTCCATAAAAACATAAAATTAAAATAAAAATGTGAAAGGTCATAATTATTATTGAAGGAATAGAATGAAATGTGATTGGAATTTATAAGTGAATCAATTTTTAAAAACTACAATTGTTAATTAAAACTGCTCTAATACCTATATTCATCATAGGTAATCTTAGGTTCAAATTTATACACTAATTTTTAAACAGATTCATAAAAAATATGTCAAACCACACACAAATGTTAGCAATGATTATTGTTGCATCATTTCATAGTGTTCCACATAAGATCCTTTTGAATCAAAAGAAGGCCTCATTTCTCGACATAAAACTTTTGCAATAATATGCTTGTGTCTTCTTTCAAATCCATAGACCAACTGAGAAGCCTCTGTAGTTAAATTAACTGCCCTTCCGACACTTTGCGAATGTGCAGGTAAATCAGGAAAATCTAGTTTCCTCCCACTCAACGATGAATCCTGAAGTTCCTCATCTGAAAATTCTTCTGTAAAAGCAGGCTCACAAACTCCACTTTGAGATAGGTTTATTAAATGACACCAAGCTTTGAAAATTATTGTTGAAAATTTTTTTCAACCTTTTGTGAGATGATTTTGATCTCCTGAAAGAAAAAAAAGCAATTAACTTTAAAAATGGATTTTACTTGTTTGAATTTTTTCTAATGATGAAATTTCAACAACATTTAAAAATGAACATATAAATCAATGTAAACAACTTCATTATTTTATATAAAAAAAATGTTTACTTACCTAATGGTTAAAAATTTTTTTATAGCTTCTTCCCTCACTTTTATTTCATCTGATTTGACCATTGCAAACAAAATATTTTCTGGCAATAGAGCAAAAGCATTGTATTGAATATTTTTAAATGTAACTGTTTGGATTTCTTGTGGCTGCTGCTTAATTCTCTGAATCATATTGAAAATGTATAGTTGCTGGTTATGAAATTTATTGTCTCTTTTAATTTCAAACCAACTAACTGCATACACTTCAACAATAAATTTAACCAATGTGTGCATTTTATCAAACAGTGTTTGACGATAAATTTGTCGCGTCCATAAACACATTAGTCGAATTGCTAGAGTTAGCCATCTGGCTTGATTTAAAGGCCCAATCCTCCATGCAGCATATTTTGGGTCAACCTTTCCCCGTGAAATTCCTACTGCATATTCCAACAGTAGTCTTTGGTCGCCACTCAGATCATCAATGCCTACCAGTACAGAATAATTGATATCCAAAGGATTACTTATTGGTGGAAATTCAACCTGGGGCAAATGATTGTAATTATTACCACACAATTTTCCAATTGGCCCAGTAAATGATGTTGGGCTTTGTGTATTACCATCGATCCATTTAAATAACGCCCTGAAAGGAAGTTCATTCTGATGTAGGGAGCAAACGATAGTGTGTAACTTCCTGTTTAATATTTTTTCTAGAGATGTGACAAGCCCAGATTCACAGCCAGTGTTTGTATTGGTGTTGTCTAAAAGCACAGCCTTTAATGTAGTCACACTCTTATATTCTTTTAAGACACTTGCAACTTCTTCTGCTAAAACAACACCAGTTGCATTAGTATTAGGGATAACTCTATGGGTGAGATATCCTCCCTTTTTATCACAGCCTATTTCCGCTGTTAATATCAAATGGCGTTCTGGTCCCTTAACTTTCCTTATTTGTGTTTCTCCATTCGCTTCCACCACCTCCTGATAAAACAAAGTGTCTTTGTCATGCCTACTATCCACACCAATACAAACCAGATTTTCAATTTTTTCATTGTGCTTTTGAAGGGTATGTTCTTTAGTTTTTTCTTTTTGTCTGTCTATTTTTGATTTATCCAGGATGATGTTGTTAATGTTTATACTTATGTTGAGAAGGCCCATAGCATTTAAATCCAAAAGGAAGGCATTTGCCAGGCTCGCTCCTAATTTTGAACTAACATCACCCCGGATTAGTTCAATAGCGTACCGTGGAATTTTTAATTGGCTGTAATCTCTCTTACAATATCTGTCTGGCTCAAAATGTTCGTCTTGTCCATCGCTATTATCTGATTGGGAAGGGGAAACATTCTGGTCATAAGATGTCGAGGCAACAGAAGATGAACCAACTTGGTTCCCTATTTCTCCTAACACTGCACTCCTTTTATATTTTTTAATGGAAGCTTTATCTATAGGACCAAGTTGAAAAGTGCCTTTAGGTCCTATTTTGTTTCTTTGGTCTTTTAGATATTCTCTGTCTTCCAATGGAACCTGAAAAATCAAATTTGACACATATTGGATGCGAGATGTGACTCAGAATTTTCATGCAATTTCACATAAAATGAAAAAGTATGAGATTTTTAATTTGTTTACTTAAAATACAAGTATAGAAATTAATTTACTTTAAAATGTGTATGACATTGTCTTAAAGAATGAAAAATAGAATAATAAACTTACCTTCTGTTTGAGGGGGCAATTGCAGATTATGTGTTTGGTCTGACAATTTTCCTTTTTACATTTCACATTTTTGTCCTCACAAGATAAAATTGGCAGTTGACAACGGCAAGAAGAAATGTCAAACAATGTGTTGAGTTTCTTTATCAAAATGTCAAATATTTTCTATTTATCTGTTTTACTTTTTTAAAGCAGATATTTTGCAATTTATTCACAATATACACTTCAGTTAATAGCGGTAAGCGTGGATTAACTGCTTTCCAAATATCAATTATATCACCGGCTATTAATTTTGAAAGCGCAAATTTACTTGAGGTTGGATGTATATTTTCCAGGAAATAACTGTGCTGTATCACTTGTCGATATATGGGGGGGTTCTGTTTTATCAAGCATAGAAGGTGGACCAGCAAATTTAGTAGTATCTCTACTGCGAGTAGAAATTTTGGTTTGTTTCCCAACCATTTTAGAAAAAAATATCTGAAAAACGTATATAATATCGGAAATTGTCGAATTATATAAATAAGTAAAAATTGAGAGAGAAAAAATTCAAATAGGATAAAATATAAAATAATAAATATTCACTTACTGAATTACAAATCAAACTGCTAACGGCAAGATGTTAACAGCAAAAGGCACGCAAAATAAACAACTTTCAAATGAAAAAATATCTTTACAATTATAAAATATCTTTAAAATAAACAAATAATTATAACAATAATAATAAAATTGTTTTATAAGAATTATAAAAATATTTTTGTTTCTTGATAGTTATGTATTAAAATGAAATGCAAACTAGTAAATACGTGTGTGAATTAGCGAATGTTTTGATTTTTCCGGTGAAGATTGAAAATTGCACCAGTAAAAAAATAGACCGGATTTGTGTGAAGTTCATTGTAAATTAAATTAAATATTATTCAGTGTTAGCCTTTTTTTCAAATTTATTATTAGCTAACTTACTTAAAATGCCTCGACAGTAAAAAATATATATATATTATTTAACATATTTGCTTCAGATTTTCTCAACCCCGGTCATAATTTAACCTATTACTTCTATCACTTAACACCGGTATAAAATCAAAATATACGATAATTTCGATGTTTAAATTCATTTGCTCATAAAACGGTAAAGCTTTGGAGAAAAATATTTTGCACTTTTACTTTTTAGGTTAGTTTACATCTTTCACTGGGTAGAAGTAACCGTGGTTCCAAAATCGACCTCCCCTAATTGTCAATGACCAGTAATGCTCAGGCATACTTCTTTGTAACTTTGTTTAAAACCCGAAAATATACACAAAGTCTTTTCTACTAATGCTAATAGAAAACTCCACGGGCTATTCAATGCCTCAATTCCACCTGTCCGCATCATTTTGTCTATTCTCTAAGTCTACCAACTTTTATTGCTTTAGTGGTTTTCAATACAGGCGTCTCAGTATGAGTTCATGCCTTCCAATATTGATACGCTTCGCCAGCGTATTGGTTCTGTCCAAGAAAAATCTCTATTCTACTTCAGCAACATATCAACTTCCAACTTGAAATCTTGAGGTATTTTTATTCCCTTCAAATTTTTTTCTCTTTTGTTCATCATTCATGGTAATCTCGATAATGTTACCAGTCACACTACACTTTGTTATTTTGTAGCTCCCTCTCAAGTATGTATGTAGATGCTGGTGTTTTAATGTAATTTTCTGTGCTAACTGAACTATTGATGAAATATGGGAAAATCTTCCAGAGCGATATACTCATCAAATAGTCTCATTGCTTCTAAATCAAAGTACATCCTAACACATTTTTCTTAAGTTGTGGTATAGTATGACACTTGTACTGAGATTCTCTGTAACAAAGAAGTCCTCGTTGATAGACTGACTTCCTATTCCTAATCTTAATCGAAGGATCCCTTCTACAATTAATTGGCACCCATTAGCTGTTCTTAAACTAATGCTTTTATCGCATAGTTATGTCTCTGTCAGTGCTTTAAAAAATTTATTACTGACACCTCTGCTCCCTTATCTACCAGAGCTCTATAATTATTTCCCTGAATTCTTATTGAAAAGGAATTTGATGCGCCCATATTACCAACTATGTGCATTGATGCCCTTGTTCCGTTTATAAGGCATCAAAGGAATGGAGCGCCCTTGTTTCCTTGGATATGCTTCCTGCAGAATCTCTGTATATGGCCCAGCTCGCCACAATAACTAATATCTAATTATCTACCTGCCTATTTACTTCTCTTTACTTCATGTACTAGTCCCTTACTCCTCTTTTATGTCTCCATATCTTTGGGGACTGGCTGGACCCATAGCCTCAACTAGAATCAACTGTCTCATGTGAAAAATCTCCGTGGGATTTTCTTCGTATTCCTTCCTTATGTCGAGCCAGATCTTCCATTTAACTTTTGCTAGGGCCTTCTGACATTTTTCCTCATCCACTACTCCGGTCACCCTGAAATATTACAAGGTATCAATAATCCACCTCCTTTATTCCACTGTCTCTTTTATTTCCCAACAGCACTATTTTCCTAAAAAGAGATCTCCCTCTTATTTTTATTGTTACTGACACCACTGCCTTATTTTTCAATAGTGAACTCAATCCCTGCACAAAATTTGAAAACAGATACTACTCCATTATAACAACAAAGTGCTACTGACGAAAGAACAAAATAATAATACCACTCCAAATCAAACTCTTGTCTCTTATTTTCCAAGTCATCTCATGCCACATGTGGTTTGCATCATTAAAAGACTGCCAGTATAACAGTTCAATCCTCACAATCTATAATGTAAAGAAACTGTCTGTTTCCTAAAACACCGAGCAAAATCAACACATACAAATAAAAATATACTAATATACTAATAACAATACATATTCAAATGAGGTGGAAAGCTTAAGAAAAACTCTCCACCAGAAAGCAAGATAGTCAAATCTCTTCTGAATACTGCCATTATGTTATACGAATAAAAGTTTGTATATCATATACAAAAGACATGGCAGAAAAAATAAAAGAATTTGTAATTTTTAAAACGTCAGGTTAGTATTAAAGAGTGCATGTCAAATGGTTTATGGAAAAATCATGACAAAGAGATTCCATGTAAATGTTGAAAGTTATACAAATGTAATCCATGTCACTCACTCACAGTAAGATTAAAAAAACATTGAAGAGATTGAAAAACCAGTTATGGCAGAATATATGATTTAAAAAGCAAACCATCTAGCCTTATGAGATGAAGTAAAAATTATAAATGGAGAAGAACAATAAAGAGTAATCTGGCTTAAGGAATCGATATATATTCTGGGTGATGATCAATTACTAAGCCTAGTATAGTATTTAACATGATATGGGAACAATTAATTATAAATAATATAGTAATAAGCAGTAAAAGTTTCTATAAACTCTTCCGATACTACAATCTAAAAGGTTATGGAAACAAAAAGCTACATTCTAAAGATTTATTTTTAAAATTTACATTTTATGAAATTAGGCTTTTTACACATGATCAAAATTATAAGACCAGAGACAAAAATTCTATTAAATTGTAAAAAAGTGTACGAAAAGTGTATGTAAACATTAAACAATAAAACTTAATAATGAGTTCTACCTCCACTGCTTTTGATGACTTCAAAAATTTTGGGGGGCATGTTAAAAATAAGGATTTCCATTAACGTGCGAGGAGTCCTGGTCCAGTTTCTGAAGATGGCTTCACGAAGTTCATTTTTCTTGAATATTGTCTGCCGTTTCGATAAACCTCTTTTTTCATCCATCCTTAAACATTTTCAATTGGGTTCAAGTCTGGTGAGCATGAAGGATGTCCCAAGAGATGGACTCCACTTTCTTGTAGAACGTTCAAGGTCCGTCTTGCATTGTGGACTGCAGCATTAACCTATTGGAATAACCATCCATCCCCACACAAATGATGTCCCTCCGTCATCAAAGATGCTTTTTGTAGCACGCTAATATAACCAGCTGTTGTCTGACGATCCTGCACCATCTGGAGTTCCCTCTTATCATCTGTAAGAAAAGGCACCTCATACCATTATGGACCCTCTACCACTATGATGCGTGGAAAAAATTTCAAAAGACATGCTTTTGTCATGTCAATATCGCTGTAACTCATAAGGACCATCTAAATTGAATTTTTCTCATTAGAAAACAAGACTGTCTTCCACTTCTCAACGTCCCAGATTTGGT
Organism: Euprymna scolopes; assembly: GCF_053919585.1. NCBI lineage: Eukaryota > Metazoa > Mollusca > Cephalopoda > Sepiida > Sepiolidae > Euprymna > Euprymna scolopes. Next base: position 46,066,129 of record NC_136527.1, on the reverse strand, counting down.
ATTCCCAACCAAATCTTAAGCGTTCCACTTTGTGACGTGGAAACAATAGAGGAATTTGTTTACACTTTTTATTTACCATGCCTTTTTGTTGTAAGTGTCGTCTGATTGGACTGTTATCAGCATCTGTAACCGACTTAATTTGACTCGAAGAAAGTGCTCTGTCATTCATAACAACCTGTCTGATTTTCCTACTCAATGCAGGAGAAATTTTGGGGGCCTACCAAAGGATTTTGCTTTTCCATAATTCTCAATGTTCTTTAGAAAGTTGACAATAACAGTTGCACTGCGATATACCTTAACTGCTATCACTTGCTGTGACAAACTTTGCTTATGGAATCCTAGAATTCGAGGGCAGTCAACTTCGGTGAGTTTTCTTGGTTTAGGCATGGTAACACCTTTACACAGTGATTGCTAATCTCTAACTGAACTAAAAACATTAGAAGTACCATAAATCTAAGAATTTAAACCCTTGGTCTTATAATTTTGATCTTATGTAAAAAACCTAATTTAATAAAACTGCAGATTTTAAATAACATTTTTGGAATTCACCTTTTTGTTTCCACAACCTTTTATATTGTAGTATTAGTAACATTAAGTTAGAAGAGTTTAAAATCTATCCTTAAAAAAGTGCTATGGTTAGAGTACTTGGTAAACATCAGTTGTAAGTTAAATACTCCTGAATGCTGAAGTTTCAATCTTTAGTGATATTGAAAATAAAATTTCAAATTACATAGGATGCTACTTCAAATTACATAGGACGCTATATATATTTTAATAAAAATGAAATTTTATCACAAAATTTTATTTTTTCAAATTTATTGTATATTTTCAGAATTTGCAACACTGAAAAGAAATCCATTAAGAGATCAGAAGACCTTTTCTTCCTTGGTTACGTAACAGTTTTAATTCCTTCAAATATATTTTTAGAATTATTAGCGTGCTTTTTCTCATATACTCAACTCAATATACCTTTTGTGGAATGCAATCAAACATGGGAGATAAACTACATTCTTGTGAAATATGTGGTTCTTCTTTTGCAAGGAAGTTAACTTTATTGAATCATATGAAAACACATATGGGAGAGAAACCACATTCTTGTGAAGTATGTGGTTCTTCTTTTGCACGGAAGTCTCATCTGTTGCAGCATATGAAAACACATACGGGAGAGAAACACCATTCTTGTGAAGTATGTGGTTCTTCTTTTGTGCAGAAGTCAAATTTGTTGCATCATATGAAAACACATACGGGAGACAAACACCATTCTTGTGAAGTATGTGGTAGTTCTTTTGCGCAGAAGTCAAATTTGTTGAGACATACGAAAACACATACGGGAGAGAAACCACATTCTTGTGAAGTATGTGGTTCTTCATTTGCACATAAATCAACTTTGTTGAATCATATGAAAACACATACGGGAGACAAACCACATTCTTGTGAAGTATGTGGTTCTTCTTTTGCACATGAATCAACTTTGTTGAATCATATGAAAACACATACGGGAGAGAAACCACATTCTTGTGAAGTATGTGGTTCTTCTTTTGCATGGAGGTCAAGTTTGTTGAATCATATGAAAACACATATGGGAGAGAAACCTCATTCCTGTGAAGTATGTGGTTCTTCATTTGCATGGAAGTCAACTTTGTTGAATCATATGAAAACACATACGGGAGAGAAACCACATTCTTGTGAAGTATGTGGTTCTTCTTTTGCGCAGAAGTCAAATTTGTTGAGTCATATGAAAACACATACGGGAGAGAAACCACATTCTTGTGAAGTATGTGGTTCTTCATTTGCATGGAAGTCATGTTTGCTGAGTCATATGAAAACACATACGGGAGAGAAACCACATTCCTGTGAAGTATGTGGTTCTTCATTTGCATGGAAGTCAACTTTTTTGACTCATATGAAAACACATACAGGAGAGAAACCACATTATTGTGAAGTATGTGCTTCAGGTTTTGCACGGAAGTCAAATTTGTTGCGTCATATGAAAACACACATGGGAGAGAAACCACATTCTTGTGAAATATGTGGTTCTTCTTTTGCACAGAAATCAAATTTGTTGACTCATATAAAAACACATACAGGAGAAAAACCACATTCTTGTGAAATATGTGGTTCTTCTTTTGCACGGAAGTCACATTTGTTGAGTCATATGAAAAAACATACGTGGGAGCAACGACATGCTTGTGAAGTTACTGGCTCTTCTTTTGCACATAAATCAAATTTGTTGAATCATATGAAAACACATACGGCAGACAAACCACATTTTTGTTAAATATGTGGTTCTTATTTTCCTTGGAAGTCAACATTGTTGAATTGTAGGAAAACACATACAGGAGAGAAACCATATTCTTGTGAAGTATGTGGTTCTTGTCAAGTTTGTTGACTCATGAAAACACATACGGGAAAAAAATTAAGCATTCAATGTAGCAGCAAGTCCTGGAAACATTAACCGGAAGAACAGTTGGAAAGTACTTATATACAATACATTACTATCATGTAATCCCTACAACCACCTATCTAAGAAATGCTGCTGTGAAACCTTACATACTTATCTATATAAATAAAATAGTGCATGTGTGTAATATCTAACAGGTTAACCCTTAAACTACTGGTCACATAACACTGAAATTGTCAGGAAATAATATTCATGCACCAAGGATGGTTTATAGTGAGTTATATCTTTGTTTACATACATGAATAACGTGTAGACATTGGCAGAATTTACACTTATAAAATGTACATTAACCACTAGCCGACATTATTTGCGTTTATGCACACAATACAGAAAACAATATTAAACTGGAACGCTAGATATTTTGACTTGATTCTAGCTGATGACAATTCATTTTTTTATGTCTTTGTATTAAAAAATGAAATAATACGTAAATTGTACTCATGGTTTTTTAATTTGTAAAGACAAACCTATATTTCTTTTAAGATTTCATATTTATTTTATTTCAAAAATATTTTAAGGCAGAGGGGATCGAAAATAACACGGAATATCGACTGTGCTGAAATAATATTATTTAGTAAGCCATTCTTAATATGTGGAGGGGAAGGTATTTTCTAATTATTCTGTACTTTCATCTAACAATTTATTAAATAAGGAACATGTATACGGAATACGAACTGTGTTGAAGTAATAATGTTATTATTTAGAAAGCTATTCTTTATATGGGGAGGGTAGGGTATGTTTTTTACTATCCTTTATTTTCTCCTAACAATTTTAAATAATTGTCTCAGTCATGAAGAACTTCTCCACCAACTGAAAAAAGTGAAGCAGAGCATCAGAACAGATACTACACTTTAATCTTAGCCAAGTAACCAAGTAGTTTTTTTTACCAGGCATTATTTCCTCCTTGAAAAACAAATGGGGGGGGTGAAATCTCTGAACTGCTTAGAAAAAGCCAGGTAGATTCCTTTCATGTTTATCTCTATTTTTGTTTTATTATTGTTTTCATGTCAACAATAAGTATCCATTTCTCGATCTAATTTCATTCAAAATACAAAGTCTTGAGTCTCAATGCTATTAATAAGAAAGTCATTTTTATATGGGAGGCATATGTTTTTAACTATTCTATACGTTCACCTAACAATTTAATAAATAAAAAACTGACATGCATATTACAGACCGTGCTTAAATAATAACGCTATTATTTAGAAAGCCATTCTTAATATGGGGAAGATATGTTTAAACTATTCTGTACTTCCACCTAACAATTTAATTAAAAAACCCTGACATATTGAATACGAACCGTGCTGAAGTAATAACATTATTTAGAAAGTCATTTTTAATATGGGTAGAGTGTCTTTTAACTATTCTATGCTTTCACCTACCAATTTTATAAATAAAAAACTGACATTCGAAATACAGAGCATGCTGAAATATTAACGTTATTATTTAGAAATACATTCTTAATATGTGGAGTGTATGTTTTTTAATAATTCTGTACTTTCACGTAACAATTTAATAAATAAAAAACTGGCATATGGAAACGAACCGTGCTGAAGTAATAACATTATTAGAAAGCCATTTTTAATATGGGGAAAGTATCTTTTAAATATTCTACGCTTTCATATGGATTTGAAATAATAACGTTAATATTTAGAGCCATTCCTTATATGGGAAGCGTGTGTCTTTAACTATTCTTACAATTTAATAAATAAAAAACTGAAATATGGATTAAGGACCGTGCTGAAATAATACCGTTATTATTTAGATAACCATTCTTAATATGAGGAGCATATGTTTTTAACTATTATGTACTTTCACCTACCAACTTAATAAATAAAAAAATGACATACGTAATAAGGAGTGCGCTGCAATAATGACATTATTATTTAGAAAGCCATTCTTAATATGGGGAGAGTATATTTTTAACTAATCTGCACTGTCCTTTAAGAATTTATTAGATGAAAAAATACCATACAGGATACGGACCGTGCTGAAATAATAACATTATTATTTAGAAAGGCATCCTTAAGATGATGAGCATATGTTTTGAACTATTCTGTACCTAAACCTAAGAATTTAATAAATGAAAATATGGCATGTGGGATACAGACCGTGCTGAAATAATAACGTTATTCTTTAGAAAGCCAGTCATATTGAGAAAGGAAGGTATTTTTGTAAACTATTCCATACTTTCACCTAACAATATTAGAAGTAAAAATTTGACATGGAATACGAACTGTGCTGAAGTATTAACGTTATTTAGAATGCCATTGTTGATACGAGGAGAACAAGGTATTTTTTAAACTATTCTGTGCTTTCACCTAACAAGTTAAGAAACTAACATACGGAATACTGGCCATGCTGAAATAATAACGTCATCTAATATATTAAATGAGACTGATGGAAATATATACTAGCATAAGGCCCAGCGTCGCCGGTGATTGAATGAAATAAATGGAAATATATACTAGCAGAAGGCTCGGCATGGCCTGGGATTGAATGAGGTAGATGGAAATATATACTAAGGCAGAAGGCAGAGCGTTGCCACTTGAAAGTTTTATGAAAATCGATCAAGACAAGGCATGAAACCACTTGATATGTTTTTATGGAAATTGCTCCAGACAAGGCATAAAGCGACTTGAAATGTTTTTATGGAAATCGCTCTACACAAGTGATGAAGCCACTTAAAATTTTTTTATTAAAATCACTCCAGACAAGTCATGAAGCCACTTAAAAGTTTTTTTTATTAAAATCGCTCCAGACATGGCATGGAGCCACTTAAAATGTTTGATGGGAATCGCTCCAGACACGACACGAATCCACTAAAGATTTTTTATGGAAATCGCTTCAGATAAGGCATAAAGGTACTATAAATTTTATATAAGAATCGCTCCAGACACAGTATGAAGCCACTTGAAATGTTATATGAAATTCGCTCCAGACAAGGTATAAAGCCACTTAATTTTTTGTGAAATTTTCTCCAGACAAGGCATGAAGCAACTTGAAACGGTTTATGGGAAGCGCTGCAGACAAGCCTCTAGACTTTTTTATGGAAATCGCTCTAGACAAAGCATAAAGCTACTGGAAATTTTTCATGGAAATTTCTCATGAAGCCGCTTCCAATGTTTTTTAAAAATCGCTCAAGTCAGTGGGAAGTTTTTCTTGAAATTACTCTAAACAAAGCATGAAGCCACTTGAAAGCTTTTATTGAAATCGCTTAAGGCACAAAGCCTCTTGAAATGTCTTATGGAAATCGTTCCAGACAAGACATCATGCGACTGAAAATGTTTTATAATAATCGCTTCAGACAGGGATTGGAGCCACTTGAATTTTTTTTATGAAAATCGGTTGTCTAATCATTAATCAAGGCAATGTATTTATGTATTAATTTGGAAATCATAACGATCCATCTAAAAATTACTTCATTTTTTTTTTAATTATGGTTGCCTTGGTGGGAAGTGAAATTATTTCATATATGTTGTACAATACCTGTCGAGAGTATGTTAAATTGTTTAATATATGTATTTAAATTTCCCGTCTGAGGATAGGAAAACTTATTTTAAATATCTGTTGTACATTACCCGTCCTCACAAAGGTAAAATTATTTCATATACATGCTGTTAATTACCTATCCTAGGGAGGGTACAATTATTTCATACATGTTCTAGGTAGGTAAAAATTCTTTTGCTCGAAATAGCAAATTATACATGGATATTAAAAATTCCTCTATCCTAAGAATAACAGATATGTTCAAAATCAACTTCAATTTTGTAATAGTTTATATGGTCCCGAGCAACGCTGGGTAGCCCTGCTAGTGTAAAATAAGCACCCACTTTCTGGCCACGTGATAATTTTTTTATTTGTTTTGTTGGCCTGCCTGAAAGCCGATTTGGTAAATTGTTATTTACTTTCCACCTTAACAATCATCTTTAACATTACAACTTCGATAGGTTTTCAGGTATGCTGACAACGAATATCGCATTTAAATTTGGTACAAACAAGAAAGTATCTGGATATTAAACAATGCAATCATTTGTTGTCAGTGGTGGCCAATTCAGTATTCACTTGCACATACAGAATTGGTCACCACCGATAACATAATGAATTGCATTGCTTATTATTTGGAAAACTACTTGTTTGTGGCAAATATATGTGCGCACTTGCACATAAAAATGGTCACCACTGAAAACATAAGGAATGACATATCTGTATAGAGATTATACTTTATTTTTGTTCTTAAATATCCCCATGGATTTATTGAGAGAAAAAAAGCCAAAAATACTTTTTGCCCAAAAAACAAAGGCAAAAAGTAACCCCCTACGTAGGTGGCCATAAAGTTGACCAAAGCAACAAACCTTAAAAATGAATGAATTAAAAATAATCATGATTCTTAAATGTTATGGTGTTAAATGGTAATAAAACGAAAGGAACACGGGACGTTTAGAAACAAACATGTATTCACATATATTACAGGCAAGGCAGGTTGAGCAATATCATTCCTCAACTGTTGGACGTTTGCATACAACCTCCTTGACCACATACCAATCTCTGCTAGGCACCGGTACTCGTTACCGGAAGTGACGTCACCAGAGGAACTTACATCATGAGATAGTCCATTAATTTTATGGAGGGGCGTCTCCAACATTAAACCAATTCTATTATTACGATTCTGGATTTTTTAGATGAAGAATGATTCTTTGTATTACTTGGATTCTTAAGACTACTGTTCTCATATTCAGTGTTATTTATTGTGCAAACATTGTAAAAATAGCATTTGTCAAATATTTACTTACCGGATTGTGATAGTACACTTTTACTTAAATTTTGTTTTGAAAACTAAAGGCGACATAAAATTAAACTATTTCGTATTTTGGAGACATTGATTTTTAATTATTACAAATAAAATAAAAATGTGATTAAAAACTCGCTCCTACACATTGATACCATCGCAGGAACAAAATACGAAGGAAGGACATTAAAATAGGATTAAGCATTTTTTAGGTGGATAAAAAAAAACTATTCCAGTTATTTCCAACAACGAACTTCACTGTGTTTAAAAGTATCACTCCCGCGTTGCACATGCCTGTCAGAAATGTCCCTCTTCTGTATCATTTTCCCCGCCTGGGTTTCCACTTTTTCAACCATGCAACACATTTTTCACTGCATATGAGTCAAAACACGTCTGATTGCTGTCGTCTCTCATCATGTGTTCTTTTTTCTGTCTTTTTTTCTTCTTCCCGTGACATCAGTGTGCACACGCTTTGCATATGTACTTAGATGGCGGCTTCTCATATTTTCGCTAGTCAGCTATTCTACAGCTGCTGCTGATTTTCTCACATGAGCATCATGCACGTTATGCAAGTTAAATTATATATGCAGCATTTAAATAAAATCTGAGTATTATATCTCTAATTTCTTTCATAATTTATTTCAGCTGGTAAGACCCTTCTGGAAAGTTGTTTAATCCAGGGATTTTGAAAGTTGCGTAAAAAACTGATATTATTTTAGTTTTTTTATAAGTGTGATCCATTATTTATTTCGATATTACCATAGAAATTCAGTAAGGAACCATTATACCCCTCTTTTTATTTATATATTCTTTTATTTTTCTTTCAACTATGAGTAAAATAATTTGTGTATCTATCTTTTAGATCACTAGCCATGTGTTTGTTATGAAATTTGGATACGTTTCAAATGTTACCTGTGATAATCATCTGGGAGGATGTAAGCAAATAACTTTTAATCACCTTCCCAATCTTGAGGTTATTCTCGGATTAGCATGAAAAAAGCTGATCATTTCCTGACATATTTTCCCTGCAATCATATGAAACTAAACTCCGAATGATTGTCACATCTTGAAGTCAAAGAGGATAAACTGCTAATGATTCTATTTTGATATAGGACACCTTATTTTCATTGGTTGCTAAAAGGAACTCATTTCTCAGAGTAGCCTGAAAAAAGCTGATCATTTCCTGACATATTTCACCTACAATCATATGAAACTAACACAAATTCCTTCTCCTCTCTACCTGCTTAGGTAAAACTCTCCTCTGTCCATATAGGAAGAACAGGAGAAAGAAGAGACAATTAAGATATGCAATCAAAAAGCCAAAATGAACAATTCTCCTAACCATGCGGTAGGTCATCATCTCGCAATCGAGTTACTTATTTAAAATCCTGGTAGTTGCATGATTGGTCCTAGTGATGAGGTGTTGGTTGGAGTCTAAGACTATATGAAACGTGCTACAGGAGGAAAAAAATTTCTCCTCTCTTAACAGTCCTCCAAAATTATGTGATTAAAAACAAAAAAATACATTAAGACGGTTCTAATTAAAATACATGAGTACTTTTACAAATCTTTAAAATTGACATCCATTATAGATATTGGTGGTCAGTCCTAAAGTAATATGATCACTGTTAAAATGGACCAATATTCTATGAGATATGTTATTGATATTCTTAGCTAGTATGGATTGAGCCACACATGGGCTATGTTGATTGTCGGCTGAATGCAAGCTTCTTTTTTTGTTGTTTAACCCTTTGGTCGGTTCTGTCAATTTGGTGGCCAAAAGTTTTGAAATCTGTTACTTACCCTGAAAATGCTTTAAGATACGAAAATAAAATTAAATATTCCCATTTTACTTCTAGGAAACTGCCTGTTCTTCACTTATAGAATGTCTCTAAGTCCTATATGTCCTCATCCATTATAAACGGTATGCCAGGAAGCATTATTTTCAATAAAATCTGTCTCCACATTCACAACACCAAGTTGTAATCTTTGTGCTTTTGAAACCTTCATCTCAGTTATTCCTTTAGGTTGGTCTAACGACAATAATGTTGCCTATTGTCTTAGCAGTGTAACGAAATGTCGTTTTACGATGTGCTTCATTCATGTGTATGTAACTAACACCCCCCACTGAAAATGGTACAGTCTGGTTATTTATTGATGACTGAGGTAGCTGACATTGTCACTGGGTAAATAGTTGGTATTGGAGTCCAGGTTGGCCCACAATGAGCAATGAAATTACACCACTAAGACGATAGGCGACAACCGACCCAAGGGTTAATGTCTTTATATGGGAACACCCAATGCATGTTGTAATCATCCGACGATAAATTAACACCAGTAGATAACACTCGATTACTTCCATGCGTTGTTACTGCTTGAGTTAATAGTTGAGTTAATAAAAAAATCATTTCTTTTGTCTTTCTAATAATCGTTATTTTATAATTCAATCCTAACGCTTCACACTTCATACTCTGTCCAAACGGTTAGATATAAGCATCTTTCAGTCTCATGCATGAAACGAAGCTCGAGAAAGAAATATTCGGTACTTTTTCATAATTTGACCTGGATTCTCGGAAATTCCCATCAAGCATGGATCAGGCAAGACCAGCAATCATTGGTTTAGTCTGAACGTTGTAACAGACACAAATTTCAAAATGAACAAACCGGAAAATTTGGTACTTTTCATAAACCAAAAAAATAATAAAAAGTGCTTGAAAAAGATTTTTTGCAAATTATTCATCAGCAAAATTTTTTCTTCAAGAAAAGATGAATATTTTACTTTTTAACTGTAAATTATTAGGTGAATGAAAATGTTTTGAGGGGATTTTCTTGACATCATTTTCTTCATGAATAGCTTGACATCATTTTCTTCATTAATATATTGACAATTTTTTCTTCATTAATATATTGACATCAGTTTCTCATTAATATCTTGACATCATTTTCTTCATTAATATCTTGACATCATTTTCTTCTTGAATATCTTAACATCATTTTCTTCATGAATATCTTGACATCATTTTCTTCATGAATATCTTGTCATCATTTTCTTCATTAATATCTTGACATCATTTTCTTCATTAATATCTTGACATCATTTTCTTCATGAATATCTTGACATCATTTTCTTCATTAATATCTTGACATCATTTTCTTCATTAATATCTTGACATCATTTTCTTCATTAATATCTTGGCATAATTGTCTTCATGAATATCTTGACATCATTTCTTCATTAATATCTTGACATCATTTTCTTCATGAATATCTTGACATCATTTTCTTCATGAATATCTTGACATCATTTTCTTCATTAATATCTTGACATCATTTTCTTCATGAATATCTTGACATCATTTTCTTCATTAATATCTTGACATCATTTTCTTCATTAATATCTTGGCATAATTGTCTTCATGAATATCTTGACATCATTTCTTCATTAATATCTTGACATCATTTTCTTCATGAATATCTTGACATCATTTTCTTCATGAATATCTTGACATCATTTTCTTCATTAATATCTTGACATCATTTTCTTCATTAATATCTTGGCATAATTGTCTTCATGAATATCTTGACATCATTTCTTCATTAATATCTTGACATCATTTTCTTCATGAATATCTTGACATCATTCTCTTCATGAATAGCTTGACATCGTTTTTACTTGAACATAAGGGGCTACTAATTGGATCCTGTCTAACACGATATTGTGGAGAGCTTATCAGTGAGATGCCTGTTTACATTACATCAAAACTATTGCATGTCAGTACACTCAGAGAATAAAATAAACGTGGGGAGATGGTTTAAGTTTGAGGGAAAAACTATTACACTGAATATTTGCAAGTGCTATTTCATTAGAGCACATTCAATTAAAGAAATTACAAAACAGAGATTCAACATTCCAGCGATGTGAATAGAATCAATTTAGTAAAATAACCGTTGTCACTTTGCTTTAGATAACGTTATATGGTCTTTCCTTATGGGTATTGCATCCTTTTTTTTTGCAGAATGTTATAATACCGCAGATATATTCACCTATTCTCGCTTAGGACCCAATGAAAACATCATTCTTAATAAAACTACTAAAACTTGATCTGCAGTTCAGCTCTATTCTTCATATTAACAACTAACAAGTACCACACCATGGTGGCAGCAATGGGATTAGATAAGTCATAAAAATATATACGAACGGCACAATAAAACTATAACTAAAAAATAACAGGCAAACAGAAGAAAAAGAAAACTTCACACGGCATGTGGTCAAATAAATAATTCACGCAGGGACGCCATTTTACAAACCGTAAGTACCCAAACGGTTTGACCATTTACGTACTCCATCGTCTTGTTATTTATATCCCTTAAAGTTAAATCTTGTCAGACGATGAGAAATAATAATGCCATTAATAGTAAATAACGTGACCAAGGCCAAAAACGTCTAAATGCTGGCGGCTTAACTAACGAACAAAGAAATCAGCAGAACACCCCTGGAATTTCTTCGAGAGCCACCTTAGGGTGACCGTCAACTTCAGAATTCACAGACTTAAGTTTCCGTGATCAACATTCAATTCTCCGAGGTATTTGCTAACTTCATAATTCTATTTACGGATTCACACGGACTTTCAAGATCTGAATCCCCCAGTCTTCCAAATCAAACCATGGAAAAACGTAACACCTTTCTTAACTAACCCCTTAATTGACCATAACCCTGTTTGTGGTCAACGGTACAAAGCGATTTACAAAATTCTTAGATATCCCGAAAATGAGGTGTGTGATTTCTTAAAATGTTCCTCTCGGACAACTTCAGAATACCAAACTAAGAACATCCCACATACATTCTCTGAGTTATAAAATTTGGTCACTTTCACAATTCACAATATTGCAGCATTTTACTTCTAATGTTCTTACGTATAAGCGGCATCTATTCTATTTTTGTTTATTTTTTCTCCGTCGGATGCACTACATAATGGCCACGTCAGCATCATAGGTCTGCTCTTGTGTTGGAAATTCTATTACTTCCAAGATTGGGCATTTGCAATGAACCTGAAGCTCACAAGTTTCCCCATCTGCAAGCTTACTCTATGTGGGTGCATTCTATCATACACCGCCGTTGCAGCTACAACAAGCGTTTCAAGCCCATAGACTTGCCGTACTAGGTGTGTCAGAATTTGGGGTGAATTTTTGACGCCCCTTACAGAAAACTGCGAATAAAATATAAAAAAGCGTAATTTCTCTTTTTAAAGTGGGTTGTTTATTTTCTTTATGGAATATACTTCCAAAATAAACTATTAAAGTCGTTTAAAACATAATAAAAATATTTTTTATGAAAAAAAAACTGTTTACAAAGTGCCTGCGTGCATTCATGCAGCCATTTTGTTTAACTCAAAATATTTCTAAACTACGACAGTTGCTTTAAACTGGAAAAATAACACCCTTAATGTAATATATTAAAACTTTACACCCGTAACAATTTTGTTAATTTGTATGAATTTTTGTAAGGGGTAGAGTCGTACATCTCAGGATAACATATCGACAAACAGAAATATGCCGTGCTGCTGCAGGTTGCGGAAATAAGGGGATAAAAGTTTTCACCCAGTCTTAATTGGGGAGCGAGACAGGAAAATTATCTGGCTGTCTGCGTCATACTTAAGACTAACATAGAAAACATTATTAAGAAGTAATTAGTTAATTGTATATTGGTCTCTCCTCCCATGAACAATTTCTTTTTAAATAAAAACTTTAAAACTAGCAAGAACCAAGAGAATATAACGGCAAAGGAGAGGCAATATTTAAATTTACTTTAAAACAAACACCTTGATTGCTTCAAGGTAAAAACGCAAGTGAGAAAACACCATGCGTTTATGAAAAGACTGCACGAAGTTTTGTGGAGCATACAAATGTTGCATTAAGTTAAAAAAAAATCAAGCCTATATAACTAATGCCCTGGGAAACACAATCGGATTTTTTCAGATTACTCAAGCTGGTTCAGCTGAAATACCACAAAATGTGTATATCACAGCTATAGACGAACTAGCAAAAACAAGATAAATCAACACACATACACAATGCCATGCACTCATATATATATATTACATACATGTGAATATTATTAACACTATGAACATATTAACTCACACATCTACAAAGCTTTGTGATTATTTTGCTTTTTGTACCAAACACGACTTTTAATAAAGAAATCTTACTGATTGAAAATAATAATTATATATTTATAAAATTGTTGATATAAACAGGCTTTGTTATAAAATTTCGCTTTCCGCGATGTTTATTTAAAAAATCTATTAATTAATTAAATTATCACTTGCTAACTGATAACTGCAATATTCATTAATGCTTCATTTATTGTCTTTAAAATAAATAAGCACTTCGTAATGTATTCTTCCTCAACTAATCCAGCAATGGTCCATGGAAAAAAGAAACACAATTTAAACAATATAAAACAGCCACACAAAATACAACTGCTACACAACTTACTATCTACGTTGAGGCTGTATATGGCTAATCAGTTTATAATTGTTGAATTTTTATTGATATCAAGATGCTGCAAAAGTAAATGGTAATTGGATGTTGTTCAACACTCTTGCTTTATCGTATGTAAATTGTGGATACCGGTTTAAGACACCTAGAGTGAATACTTCTTTGGTACACTGTGGTAATCAATGCGGTTTTGCTTTTGGAAAGTTGTCAGCAACCTATGAATCCATCAGGTAGTTTCCACAGACCCTGCACTAATCATCCCCTTTAGCAAATAGTCAAGCATGGATCTTCAAAAAATGTTGCCTCAAAATGGCCGACAGTTGTCTCATCAATGATGGATGGAGAGCATTCAGACCTAAGTGTATATGCAACAGTTTTACTAGCTTAGACAAGCGGAAGTGGGTCAGGCTCATTACTTATTGAACGTCAATCGCATTAAAAAGATCTTGCACAATAAACGTATGCTGATAAAAATGATAAAAAAGCTAAAACATGAAGTAGATATTTAAACATGAATACACGATATAAAATAGACGTTTTAGTGAATTTAAAAATAGACGTAAAAACTGTTAAGATGTTACCTTTGTTCTTTTGGATGATTTTAAAGATTTACACGAGAATAAAAACTTTGTTTTTAAAAGGAAATTATGAACATAAGCAAAGTATCGAATTCGTTTCCCAGGTTTTTGCATGAGAGAATAACACTTTTTTAACACAAGAATACCAACACACATAACAAGAATATGTTTTTTTTACTTTTTAAAATTTTTATTATTTCAGTTCTCGCTGTGGATGGACGTGCAAGAAGGCATGCTATATACGTAGCCGTGTGAAACTGAACTTGAAAGAGTGTTGAGTTTTTGAGCTGGAAGTTTTGAAACAAGACTGTAGTTTTTGAGTTGGAAGTTTTGAGAAATTTACCTGGTAAATTGTTTACTTATACATTTTAGTTAGTTTGAAGAGATTCTCCTGTAACTTACGTGATTTTTTTTTGAATATATAGATATTTATAGAGTTATTGTCCCGGTTATTGCTTCATTGTAAAAGTTTGATTTTCTCATAGTGTGTAAATATTTCTTAAGATTTTTGTCTTCAGAATTGTGTGTAAATATTTCTTAAGATTTTTGTCTTAAGAATTGTGTGTAAATATTTCTTAAGATTTTTCATTAAAACAGTTAGTATATTTCATACACTTTTCTCTTTTGTTTCAATTTTGATCAGTTGAAGTTCTCAGAAATCGATGGGCTCCCTACATAGGTCTCACATTTATCTCTATATGAAATGCACAGATATTGAATGTTCTTTCGTCTTCCGTATGTTTTTGCATCTGGGACAACAAATGTTCCTGCTATGCAAAGAACCACATACATCGAAGGAATGTGGTTTGTCTCTTTTAATTTAATGGATTTGGTGATGGTGTATCCTAGTGGATGCTAGGCATTCAGCCTTTATACATTTCAACCGAACAATCATATTAAGATTCTAACTTCTCTTTTTGAGCAAATTTTTAATCTCTCTTGTACTTGGTTCACCAAGTATATTTGCCAGGTAGTTTTTTAAATTCTTTTGTTTAATTTCAGTTTCTCCTATAATTACTGAAATAGAAATTTTCCAAAGATTCCAATTTTTTTCATGTCGTACATAAAACCTGATATTTTGTTATTTTTTACTCTCACTCTTTTTAACCTAGTATTATTGAAGACATTATCTTCAGAGATTGTGACTTTCTACTTATTTTCTCATATAATTATGTCAGGTTTAACAGCTCGTTTCAAGGCATGTAGTTTTAGGAATTGTGGAGAGTCATAGTGGATGGTGTATAACATGTCCAACTGCTGCTCTCATGACTTGCTGCAGCATTCAATATTCAACATGTTATAGATCGTCATGTGGATATATTTATACATTCTATTTTATTTCATAGTAGCCATCCTCTAGAAGAATCTGACAACTCGATGTCAAACGGTTCACCCTCACTATTTCTGTGTATTTTAAACTTATAAAGTCCTAGATGAATGAATCCAGAAAATACTTGTCAAAATATTGCTTGGCCAATTTTTTCCAATATTCTGTAATGGAACTTCTGGAGTATTTTTAATAAATGTTTTGGATGATTTCTGTAGCAGACTTGTTTTCTAATTCTGTCATATTTGTAAAACAGTCTTGATCAAAATGGTTGGCCACTTGCGTGATAGAGGTTGTTCTGCTGGTTCTTGTTTCATGAAGCTGGAATAGAATGTTGAATATTTGGTCAGCATTTATTTCTAGGAAAGTAACCTCAGACCAGGTTGTTTTGGCAAACCCATGTACAGAGAGACCTTAGACACTCGAGAATAGTGTCTAGTAGGCAGTCAAGTTGTTATCATATGCCTCAACAGATGTGACTTCTGTGCAAAGGAAGAATGTGGCTTGTCTCTTTCTCTCTATTTTGCCATAATTTTATCACTTTTTTTTTGCTGGGGATGGAACATTCTACCGGATGCAAAACATTCTTCCATTGGTTTAGTTACTCCAACAGTGAGATCTTTTTAAGATTCAGTCCCTTTACCTGTTTGTATTTCTCTTGCTCTTGGTTCACCAGGTATATTTGCCAGATAGTTTTTGTAATTCTTTTTCATTAGCCCAGTTTCTATAATAATTGTATGATTGATGCATTTGTAAGATTCCAGTTTCATTTTTATGTCATACAAAAGTCCTTGATATTTTGTCATTTTCTCATATTATGAAACAAATTTGATTTCCATGAACAAGTAGAACAACATACTCCAGAAAAATGTTGGTTTTTCTCTTTTTTATTTCCTTTCTTTGAAATGCTTTTTATTGAAACAGACCGAGAGCTCTTTTTAGTATCCTCACTATAAATTTGACTCTACTTCAAAAGAAGAATTACATACTACATTCGAATGTGGTTTGTCTCCTGTATGTGTGGTCATATGCCTCGACAAATTTGACTTCCGTGCAAACGAAGAACCACATACTTCACAATAATGTGGTTTGTCTCCTGTATGTATTGTCATATGCATCAACAAATATGACTTCCGTGCAAAAGAAGAACCACATACCTCACAAGAATGTGGTTTGTCCCCCGTATGTGTTATCATATGACGAACAAAAGTTGACTTCAGAGCAAATGAAGAACCACATACTTCACAAGAATGTGGTTTATCTCCCGTATGTGTTAGCCTATGACGCAACAAAGTTGACTTCCGTGCAAAAGAAGAACCACATACTTCACAAGAATGTGGTTTGTCTCCTGTATGTGTTTTCATATGACTCAACAAATGTGACTTCTGTGCAAAAGAAGAACCACATACTTCACAAGAATGTGGTTTGTCTCCCGTATGTGTTAGCATATGATGCGACAAAGTTGAGTTCTGTGCAAAAGAAGAACCACATACTTCACAAAAATGTGGTTTGTCTCCTGTATGTGTTTTCATATGACGCGACAAATTTGACTTACATGCAAAAGAAGAACCACATACTTCACAAGAATGTGGTTTGTCTCCCATATGTGTTAGCATATGATGCGACAAAGTTGAGTTCTGTGCAAAAGAAGAACCACATACTTCACAAGAATGTGGTTTGTCTCCCGTATGTGTTAACATATGACGCGACAAAGTTGACTTACATGCAAAAGAAGAACCACATACTTCACAAGAATGTGGTTTGTCTCTTTTTTTCATTTTTCTTAACCTATTTCTTCCAGGGGATGGGACGTCCAACCAGATGTCTGACATTTACCCCTATTTTAGTGAGTCCAATCAAGAGATCTTTTTAGGATTCTAGCCGTCTCTTTCAGTGCAATCGTTTGTATTTCACTTGCACTTGGTTCACCGGGTATGCTTGCTATGTACTTTTTAAAGTTCCTTTTCATAACCCAGATGCTCCTTTGATGACTGCTATAATTGAAACATCTTTTAATTTCCTCCAGTATGTGTTATCATATGCCTCAACAAATATGACTTACTTAGAAAGGAAGAACCACATACTTCAGAAGAATGTGGTTTGTCTGCCGTAAGTGTTAGCATATGACGCCACAAACTTGACTTCTCTCCAAAAGAAGAACAACATACTTCATAAGAAAATGCTTTATCAGCCATGTTCGATTGCATCTGATTCCACAAAATGTATATACAATGTAGTGTATGATCATAGGCAGGCTAGTAAATTTTAACTTTGAAAATTTATATAAAAAATGTAAAATTATTTTAAACCTTTTTTAAATCACCAATAAAGAAAGGTCCTCCTTATCCATTCATTTCTTTTCATTACTGTAAATTCTGAAAATATAAAATAAATTAAAAAAATTATATTTCATGTGGTTAAGCTTAATTTCTCATATTTATTTTTATTAAAAATATCAAAAACATCTATTATTAATGAAATTTAAAAAAATGAGTAGAGTTGTATGCAATACTGTTTAGTTAATAAAATTAATGTGTTTTTATTTCCACATATTTAACTAAAATCTTTACGTTTCTTCATTTTTTAGAGATGAGGATTGATTATTCATATAATTTAGATTCTTCAGAATACTGTTCTCATCTTGAGTGTCATCTTGGGTGTTATTACCACAACGTTCATACGTTACTTCCGATCTTATTCAGGTGTACTTTGTCGATCTGGGTTACCTTTCTCTTGAATGCAGAAATCTGTACTGAATTTTGAATAGAACCCTTTATTTAGTACATGCGAGTAACATGCTTTCGTGTTGATGACTGGCTTAAAAGCCTTAAACAATAATCTATTTTAAATCTCACGCACACACACACACACACACACATATATATATATATATACACACACACACATATATATATATATATATATATATATATATATAGTGAAAACGCAAAAAGGTTCGCACTCATCGTTTTTATCAAAAGCTGCAAAGTGAAGCTAAATTGAAAGTATCCTAGTGTTCACATCAATTTAAAAACTCCGCACTATGAAAAATTGTATTTTATTATAAATTAAGACCATTAGTGTAACACAAATACAACACAAACACAATGAATATTTAGTAGTATAGCCCTTCTGCAATTTGACAGCCTGCAATCTTTCGGCATTCCTTGCATTAGTCTTCAGCAGAAACTCTGGTGAGAAAGCATTGCAATTCTCTTTTATTTTTGTTCAAAATTTAAAATAAAACATTATTTATGATCAATGGTAGCAATATACCAAAATGATTTTCTATTTTCCCCTAGCACACTACTCGGCCATTTTGATTGAATATTAAACCGAATAAATCTCTTCTGTATTCCCTTATTCTATAGGAGCTAATTTGAATGCTATTGTGTTGGTTAAGAATATCAATAGCATATCTTATAGAATATTGGTCCATTTTAACAGTGATCATATCACTCTAGGACTAATCACCAATACCCACAGTGGACGTCAATTTTAAAGTTTTGTAAAAGTAGTCATGTATTTTAATTAGAATCGTCTTAATGTATTTTCTTGTTTTTAATCACATAATTTTGGTGATGGCTAAGAGAGGTAAAATATGAAAGTAAACAATATTTGCCTCCACAGACATGTTTCATATACCATTAGACTCCAACCACAACCTTAACACGTTTAATATACCATTAGACTCCAACCATAACCTTAACGTTTCATATACCATTAGACTCCAACCATAACCTCAACACGTCTCATATACCATTAGACTCCAACCAAAACCTTAACACGTTTCATAAACTCTTAGACTCCAACCATAACCTTAACACGTTTCATATACCCTTAGACTCCAACCATAACCTTAACACGTTTCATAAACCCTTAGACTCCAACCATAACCTCAACACGTTTCATAAACCCTTAGAGTCCAACAATAACCTCAAAACTAGGATCAATCATGTTGCTTCCATGACATTCAGTGAGTAACTCAATTTCATAATGATTGATCCAAGAGAATTGTCCAAATTGGCATTTTTGATTGCATATTCTTAATTTTCTCTTCTTTCTCTTGTTCTTCATTTTTTAAGCAGACATAAAGTTGGCTGTGGAAAGAGGAAGGGAAGAGAAAGAATTTTTGTTAGTTTCTCATGATTTGAAGGGAAACTTGGAGGGGAGCAGAAACCAGTTTAATGATTTTGCACATGTCAGAAAATGATCAGCTTCTCCTCATGCTAATCTGAGAAACGATGCCCTTTTTAGCACGTTTTTATTCAAAAATAAAAACCGTCTGCATTGCACAAGTGACCCGCAACCATTTTAGGCTTTGTTTCTTTCCTTTCTTTTTCTGTTACATGACCAATCATTTGAAGCACACACGCATGCTAGCCAAGTAAGTTACGATTTTCCATACACAAATTCAGAACATCTACTTATGAAAGCCCCATTTATAATAACTTCCTTTTCATCTGTCAATGTTTATGTCCCCAAAATACAAAATAAATTAATTTTATGTTATCTTCACTTTTCAAAACAGAATTAAAATTAAAGGGTCATATCACAATCCAGTAATTATGGAATCTCAATTATTGCAAGGAAAAACAAAAACAAGTTTTCAACATGTAAAAATACATGTAAAACAAAATATATATATTGTGATTTGTTCGTATCATTTGAATTATTTGGACTATTGTTCTCATCTTAAGTGTTATTTTTACAATGTTTGCACAATAAATAACACTCAAGATGAGAACAGTAGTCTTAAAAATCTAAATAATACAAAGAATCATTCCTCATCTAAAAAAAATTCAGAACCATTATATTGTAATTTGTTTAAAAATCATGATTATTTTTTTAATTTAGTCAAAGTTATTTGTAAGGTTTGTTGAAAGTATTTTTGAGGGAACTTAAAAATACAACAAAGTTTATTTTAATGATCAGCATTCTTAAAACAAACGAACAGAAAATTTGATAACTACATTTCCAAATTAATTAACAGGAAAACTCTTTGGTATACTTACATGTGTACACACAGTTTCTGATACATCGAACCCTCAGATTGAAAGCACTAGTCAAGAATGCAAACATTTAATTAAAGAAAAGAGAAAACTACTAAATATCAAAAAGGTTAAAAAAAAATGGCTAAACTACTAAATATCAAATAGGCTAAAAATAAAAAAAAGGCTAAATTCACAAAATTGGTTGAAAAAGTCGATGTTTCCAAAATGGGGGATCGATTTACGAAAACTTTGTATTAGAAACAGAACACAACTTAATTGTAAATATTGAAATCTGTTTTTGGAAAATCTGTTAGATTAGTGACAAGTACACATGAGCATACCACTTCCATGCATGCGTCGAACATTTTGTTTTTAGTGGAAATCATTTAATATTCATAATTTTTTTTCAAGGTAAACTATACAGTTGTTCTGGTTAATGTCTAGATTCTTTCGCCCCCCCAAAAAAAAAAATTGTACGATTACCACTGTTACAAGTTTTCAGGGGTGCTGAAAACGAATATATGCTTTAACAGTGGTGCAAAGAAATTGTTTTCATGATATGATAAATGTACTTTCTGAAAAGTGGGGTATCACTTTTCATTATAAATTAGTTTTTTCAAGTTTAATTAAAGTTTTATGATATCTGTTTTTATTAAATTGTAAGGTTAAAGTACAGAATATGAACAAAACACCCTCCTCTTCCCATGTTAAGAATGATTTTCTAAAAATATTTCAGCATGGATCAATACGTACACCGGTACCGCTCATTTTACATTAAATTTATAAAAAAAATGATCCCCTTTTGGAAAAAGTAATTTCATCATATAATGAAATATAATTCTCTGCGCCACTTTTGAAGTATATATTCGTTTCCCAAAAGACTATAAAAGTTTCATTGTAAAGATTTTGATGGAGTTTTTTTTTTGCTTTACGTCAGATTCTAGGCATTGATCGTTGTTTTTTATGTTTAAGTATTGAAAATAAAATAATAGATTAATAATAATAATCCACTGAGAAAATTGAGAAAAAGATGAAAAAAAACATTAAACAATGAAAAACATTTAAGATTTATATTTTTTTTCTTTTTGTAAACTATAAAGAACATTAGTTTAAAGTATTTAAAATTTATAAAATTATTTTTTCTTTTTGTAAACTATAAAGAACATTAGTTTAAAGTATTTAAAATTTATAAAATTATTTTTTCTTTTTGTAAACTATAAAGAACATTAGTTTAAAGTATTTAAAATTTATAAAATTATTTTTTCTTTTTGTAAACTATAAAGAACATTAGTTTAAAGTATTTAAAATTTATAAAATTATTTTTTCTTTTTGTAAACTATAAAGAACATTAGTTTAAAGTATTTAAAATTTATAAAATTATTTTTTCTTTTTGTAAACTATAAAGAACATTAGTTTAAAGTATTTAAAATTTATAAAATTATTTTTTCTTTTTGTAAACTATAAAGAACATTAGTTTAAAGTATTTAAAATTTATAAAATTATTTTTTCTTTGGTAAATGATAAATTCGTACTGAACAAAAACTTGAAGTTGCAATAAAAAAATTGATATAAATATTATATTACTATATTTCTTTTTAAATCGCGTTTTTTTTCTAATCAATATATACTATTATCATATATATATATATATATTGTAAACTATAAAGAACATTAGTTTAAAGTATTTAAAATGTATTTATTTATTTATAAAATTATTTTTTTCTTTGGTAAACGATAAATTCGTACTGAACAAAAACTTGAAGTTGTAATAAAAAAATTATATCAATTTTTAATTACTATGTTTCTTTTTAAATCGCGTTTTTTTTTCTAATCAATATATACTATTATCAGTTGAATTGCCAAGAAAAAGAAACTTCCTAAAAATTAATTCATTTTTAAAAGATTAAAAAGATAAAAATTCCATTATTTTAAAATGTTCTGTTACAACATAGACTGTTAATTAACGGTGTTTAATTTTTTTTAATATAAAATTATAATATAAACATGACTCTTCCCAACTATTTTATGGCCAGATTAAAACCGATTGAAAAATATTATTGCACAAAAAATAAACATCTTTTAGACCAATCTAGCTTATCTCATTTTACCAAATAAAGAATAAAAAAAATTAACCAAATTAACAGTCGTACATATTTCGTAAAACTGTATTTCATATTTAATATACAAATGTTTCTAATATTATTAATCATTTAACTGTGTAAATCTTAAAACCAAACAAAATTATAACAAAGAGTAATTATTAACTGCAGTTTAAAAATCATTAAGTCGTTCTGCTGCCCCATATATAAGTTTGACGTCATGGGATTATGTGCTCCGTTCTCCCCAATTGTTTGGATGTGCCTAACGATTATAAAGATGGAAAATAAGTCACAATTTACCAAAACGGTAATTCTAGATACTGACCGTTGTTTTTTTTAAAGTTTTTTTTTTAATGTTAAAGTTAATATTGATAACAAAAAACAATCAACACTGAAAAGTTTTTTTAAAGTTTTTTTTTTAATGTTAAAGTCAATATTGATAACAAAAAACAATCAACACTGAAAATTTTTTTTAAAGTTTTTTTTTTAATGTTAAAGTCAATATTGATAACAAAAAACAATCAAATCTGAAAATTTTTCAAGACTAAATCAACATTTCAAGATTATTCGTTTAGTAAATGTAGTTATCTCCCTTACATTTTTAACGTATTATGTAAATGTGAAAAATTGATACTAAATTAATGTAATAATACTTACGTTTTTGTTTTATAATCTGCTTTTGATTAACTTTATTTGCTTTTATAAAGGAAACGATTTTTCAAATGTGATTGACTTTACAAGCTCAAGTTAACATTCAAGATGACAAACGGAAGAGCAAGTTCGCAGAAAACAAAATTGAAGAGGAAAAATAGTAAAAATAAATCATTTAAAAATAGAGCCGATCTATTTGGTGAATATCACGGATAAAATTAGTATTATTTTATTTAACATTTTAATATTTACATGAGAGAGAACAGATTACACGTTTCATATTTATTAATTCTCTTATTGGTTGCACGTGCAATTTAATAACAAAAGCTGATAGTTTTTTAAGCCGCCTTTTCGTATTTTTATTTATTTATTTATTTAAGACTCCTGATTTTTTTTGTGTGTGTTTGAAAGATTTAAGACTAAAGTTAATCTGTTGCTTCTGCAGTTTACAAAACACATTAAAAATGAAGATATTGCCTAAATTAAAAAAAAAAAGTTATTCTGAAAATTGTTTTTACGGCGTCGTTAGAAACAGACAAATGAAACTGACAAATATATATCAATTTTTAATTACTATGTTTCTTTTTAAATAGCGTTTTTTTTTTTCTAATCAATATCTACTATTATAAGTTGAATTACAAAGAAAAACAAACTACCTTAAACTTAATAAAAAAAAAATTCAAACTATTAAAATTCCATTATTATAAACTGTTCGGTTACCACATAGATTTTTAATTAACGGTGTTTAATTTTTTTATATAAAATTATAATATAAACATTACTCTTGCCAACTATTTTATGGCCAGATTAAAACCGATTGAAAAATATTATTAATCATTAAACTGTGTAAATCTTAAAATCTAACAAAATTATAAAAAAAGATTAATTATTAATTGCAGATTGAAGAAGATAAACAAAGGTTTTAAAAATCATTAAGTCCCTTCTGTTGTTCCATATTTCGTATAGTTAAGACAAGTTTGACTTTACGGGATTGTGCTCCGTTCTTCCCAATCGTTTGGAAGTGCCTAACGATTATTAAGATGGAAAGTAAGTAATAATTTACCAAAACGTTTAAAGGTATTCTAGACATTGACCGTTGTCTTTTTAAGTTTTTTTTTTTTTTAATGTTTAAGTCAATATTGATAACAAAAAAAAAACAATCAACACCGAAAAAGTTTCCACGATAAATCAACATTTCAGGATTATTCGCTTACTAAATGTAGTTATCTCCCTTACATTTTTAACGTATTCTGCAAATGTGAAAAATCGATACTGAGTTCATGTAGTAATACTTACGTTTTTGTTTTATAATCTGCTTTCGATTAACTTTATCTGTTTTTTTTATAAAGGAAACGATTTTTCAAATGTGATTGACTTTACAAGCTCAAGTTAACATTCAAGATAACGAACAGAAGAGCAAGTTCGCAGAAAACAAAATTGGAGAGGAAAAATAAAATAAAAAAATTGAAGAGGAAAAAAAATCATTTCGAAATAGAGCCGATATATTTACTGAATATCACAGATAAAATTAGTTTTATTTTATTTAACATTTTCATATTTACATGCGAGAGAACAGATTACAAGTTTCATCTTTATTATTTCTTTAATTCGCGTGCAATTTAATGGCGGAAACTGATAGTTTTTTTAAGCCGCATTTTTATATTTTTATTTATTTATTTACTTAAAATTCCTGGTTATTTTTTTAATTGTGCTTGAAAGATTAAAGCCTAAAGTTAATCTGGTGCTTGTGCAATTTAGGAGAAATAAACTGACACATTCATCTAAATCCCCTGAAAGATAAATATTAGTTTTCTGAGACTATTTCAAAGAAAGTTAGTAAAGTATAATCTTAAGATATTGAATTTAAAAAAATACACTTGTTTGTGCCAAAAAAATTAAATAGCATCCCCCTCCCTCACCTACATTTTAGTATAGGCAAGTTGTCGCTTTTTAAAACGAAATTAAATTTATTAAAATCATTTATTTATGAGTAACTTTTTTCCCCAGAAAATGTAAAATATTTCTACTATATTTAATAGAATTTAAAATTTTTATTTTCCTCAAAAGTACAAAAGCCGACATTTTTGTCTAGAGCGATAACATAATTAAATATTTGTTTTAAAAGGTTTTTCGAGCAATAAATTTGTTTATTATTTTTTGTTTTTGTATTAATAAGATTTAGGATTATTTGCTATAAAGATATACAAAAAAACTATAATATAAGTACCTGCATTTCAAATGATTCCATCTTTTATCCATATTCAACCATTTATCGTGGCCAAATGACATTTTGATGATAACTTGAACAAAGTATGGTAGACTCGACAGGCATAAATTGTTTTTTAGTCTCGTAAATTTCAATGTGTTTTAACGTTGATTTTTAAGTGCACAATGAATTTTGCAAGTGTTTTTTTTTCATAAGCAATATATATATATATATATATATATATATATATATATATATATATATATATATATATATATATATATATATATGCATAATCAGCCTCCCCAAATAGGGGCACTTTAAATCAGAATAAAAATTAAAATTGCTCCAGTAGAAAGATTTCTCCTTCATTGAACGATGAAGAAGTATAGGTTTTGTTGCCTAAATAACCTCTAGAGTTAAGTTTTTTAATTTTTTTTTTTAGTTTTAAAATTTTAACTTTAGTAAAAGTGTTTTGTTTACAAAAAATAATACATTTTCACTAAAACTGAAAAAAAGTATATTTTATGATGGTTAATAAATACTGAAAATTTCATAAAAATTGGTTCATTTTCTGAATTTTGGTGAATTTAAAAATGCAAGGATCAAATGTTTATGCATTTTGGGGATCGGCCATTCATTTTACCTGAGTTTAGCAGCCCTTTTCCCTCACACACTTACTTCACCGAACAAGAAAATGCAACATATATAATGGTTAAGTCAAACATAATTAAATATTTGTTTTTAAAAGTTTTTAAAGCAATTAATTTGTTTATTATTTTTTTGTTTTGTTTTTTCTAAATAAGATTTAGGATTATTTACTATGTAGATATACAAAAAAAACTATAATATAAGTACCTGAATTTCAAATAATTGCATCTTTTATCCATATTCAATCATTTATCATGACCAAATGACATTTTGATGATAACTTGAACAAAGTATGGTAGACTCTACAGGTCTAAATTAAGTCTTTTATAGTTTCGTAAATTTCAATGTAATTTTAACCTTGGTTTGGTGTATGTTACTGATATTGCAGACAAATACTTTATTAGCAGAATTTATTACCGAGAATTTTCCCACAATTAGTGAGGTGACATACAACAGAAATGATACCAATTGGTCAGCACTAAGCCAGGTCTGTGGTAAAAAAACATGCGATTACTGTGGAAAGACTTATTATTTATGAACATCACGACATAAGTCCCCCTACTCGGATTTTGCCCAACTCTCCTTTCCCAGCTTAAATCAGCTGTTGTTGCAGCATATTATAATCTTGACTCATTACACACCCGACACCACCCGCCTATATAGCCCATTTCGGTGTGTATGTGCTGACTTCTTCCACTTTAAAGGTACCAGCTACTTAGTCATTGTTTACAAATACTCCAATTGGCCCATAGTTGAAAGAGCCTCAGGTGTGACTGATGGTCTAATAGACTCTCTCGAACTTTCGTCACATTTGGTATACCGGATGAGCTGTCTTCTGATAGAAATATCAGAGTTCACCAGGCAATTCTTACAAAATTGAGGTGTCCATTTGTTGCTTTCCCACGCAGCAATTGTTGGCCTCGGATTGGTGTCAAAACCGTCAAACGGCTGCTCATTGATAATACTGGTTCATAATGAGAACTCAACACTGATGCATCCCAGCATGCAATACTGCAATACAGGAACATTGATAATACTGGACACCAAACTATATCCTGCAATGTGAATTTTTACAATCTACAATAAGTCCTTGTTCCATCCCTCGGGGATTGTACCAATGATTTGGGGGAGATAGAGAAATATTTAGCACAGCTATACCTGTTATGTTATGTGAGTGTAACTATTCCGTTTACTTAGTTCTACCAATCTACGTATTACTAATCTTCATCATTTGTGATGTCATCCTGAAATGATATCAAAATGGTGTATGCTTATCTAAATATGAGAGGTTACTTAATTTTCCGTTACGTCTGTTTTTATTTTTCGTGTAAGGGACGCTATTCCACTTTAAAAGTATATTGTATTATTTCCCTTATATATTTTAATCATTTTATTGATCCATTTTATTTCATGAATTTTAACTGTACAAAATTAAACGTTATATTTTACTAATTAAACGTTTTTCAACTTCACCTCAATTTATATTTATTTTTTATTTATGTAAGTCGGGATATTGTAAATCAATTCCACTGTAAACTAATATGTACGCATATTTTTAACTACAAGTATAATCTTTAAATTATTTTATATTAAACTCAATATAAATCTGGTATCTCAAAATACATTAAAATGCGTTAATGTGGTCCTCAGTGATGATTGCTGTCTTCATTACGGATTTCGGGTTCTTACTCATCAGATCGCCATCCCGACCTGTTATCCGATCCTACAAGTCGTTGTAAAGATTTATACAACTGTTCTCTTGGCAGGAATTTATAATTCCTGTGCTTCTTGCTTTTTGTCAGTCAACGAAGGAAAAGGAACCTTGTTTTCGAATAAATAAATAAAATATGTTCTTATCGAGTTGATACTTTTATTGCGTCATTTAACTAAATTAATTAAGACAAAAATATATAAAAAGTTAAAACTGTCGTATTGGACTGGTTGATTTTAACTTAAAGTTAAACTACAACAAAACTATCATAAGTAACGGATGAATTATAAATTAATAAAGTTAAAATACATAACCAAAACTTTCAGATGCCATATTGGTTATAATTGGGGTCATATATTTCAACCGATTTTGAATGCTTCCTTGCCCGGTTAATGCAATAACTCGCAAATATCGTTGTCAAAATTTGCTCATGCTTCCTTGTTGGCAGGCGGCCATTTGATGCGTTTTCTTGACTCCATGCCTAAAGGAGGAGAAACTTCAGTTTGGTGTGGCTGGGCACTGTGGTGTGACTCCTGGTCGTGCTCCTCTGTCGTTTTATAAGGTCTTGCAACTTCACGTTGTTTCTATCCCTCTCCCTGAAAGCATTTCTTCCTGTCTTGGTGGATTCTTAAGCCTCGCTGGTTTTTGCACAACTTCCTACAAATGCTTTCATTTTTGCTTCATGGCTTACCGAGCTCAACCACACCATGGTTTCACTATCATAAAAAGGTGCTGTCATAAGTGTGTGACTTAATCGTGTTTTCACCTGGATCGGTAACATACGACACTTTTAAGACACAATTGATTAAATGAAAGTCGGATTGACAACAAAAGCGTCCCTGGAATAGGATCAAGGCGATAGGACGCTGTCTCAACTCTTGAAAACGATGAAGTATCTACTAGGCGAAAACCTACTTGAACCGACATTTTGAAGCAACTATTCACCAATAGACTGCCAGAGTTCAAATGATACTTTCATCTACTCGATATATTACATCGATCAAAGGATTGGTCAACCTTGCTGACAAAATAACTGAGGTCAAAGCGTCAGTCTCCTCAGTCAACCAACCTCAAACCCCGCCAATCCTTCTTACAACACCTGAAGTCGACAAAGACAACACGGACGTCAAAGAGATGCTTAAAATAAAGCTCAACTTTTATTACAAGATTTAAACAATCAGATGCAGAATCTAATCACGATGCAGCATACGCATTTACACAAACATCTAAATCAATGAGAAACAGCATAGCTAAGAGATACTGACACCCTTGGCTGGCTTTGTACGCATTGGACTTTCGACATTACTGACAGGAATTACAGCATACATTTTCTCATCGATACAGGAGCAAAAGTGAGCGTTATCCCAAGCAAACTAATAAAGAAACGACACACACACACACACACACACACACACACACACACACACACACACACACACACACACACACACACACACACACCGGTCTTTCTACAATGTGGTAAAGCTCTAGGTGTGTCAGACTTTTTTTTGGGAATTTTTGACACACTTAACACAAAACTGCGAATAAAATATACAAAACTCGTAATTTCTCTTTTTAAAGTGGTTTGGTTAATTTATTTATGGAAAATACTTCCAAAATAAACTATTAAAGTTTTTTTGAAGAATAATAGAAATATTTTTTTTATTTTTTAAAAAACAGTGTTTACAAAGTGCCTTCGCGGGCTTATGCAGCCATGTTTTTACATAATAAAATGAAATGAACCGTGAATGTGGCAAAGCTCACATTCACGGTTCTAAGGGCAGATTTGCAACACTGTTTTGGTATACTTCTCGTCGTCCAATATGGTAGAATAATGGATAACAATAGCAGACTATTAGTGCAAGCCAGAATCAGCGATAAAAATAAGACCAGTCATATTTAAAAACAGAGAAGACACAAACACAAAAACACTTCGACATTTTCCAAACATTACGCAACAGGAACATGGACGATACTGTCAAACATGACGTCACACATCATATATCAACGTCCGCCCGTGCAGACTCTGATCCAATCGCTTAAAGACAGCAAAACAAGAGTTCCAACACATTTTGAATTTAGGCATCATTCGTCCGTCTCAATGTAACTAATCGTCACCACTCCACATTGTTCCCTAGAAGACATTGGGTGATTGGCGCCCTAATGGTGATTATAGGGAAATTAACAGCCAAACAAAACCGGATAAATATCCAATACCACGCTTGCAACATTTTTCAATTTGCTCAATGAGAAAATCAATTTTCTCCAAAATCGGTCCCTTGACCCTGAAGACATCGTCAAGACTGCCATCACATTCGAATTTTTGAAATGCCTATAAGAATAAGAAACGTGACCAAAGCTTTTCAATGGTTCATAGACGAAGTCACTCGTGGATTGCCTTTTGGGTATGCATACATTGACGACTTATTAGTGGCAATTTTGTCTACATAGGAACATATTCAACATTTCAACCAATTATTTCACAGACTATCGGAATACAGCGTGTTCATCAATCCTAACAAATGTGACGAACTAAAAAGAACAAGGTAAATACACACACATACACAATGCCATATATTACTTACATGTGCATATTATTCACACTATGAACATATTAACTTATACATCTCTAAGTTTTGTGATTACTTTGCTTTCTGTATCAAACACGACTTTTTATAAAGATAAAAACATGTTTTGTTATAACATTTTGATTTCTTCAATTTTTTATTTTAAAATATTTTGTTTACGTTTTTAATTAATAATTGGTAACTGGTGGCCGCAATATAAATTAATGCTTAATTTTTTTCTTTTATAATAAATATGCACAATTTATTCTTCCTCAACTAATATAGCAATGTTCATTGGGAAAATGAAAGACAATTTTTATCCCAAATTACGTGTACATGGAAAAAAAAATGCAGAATAAAACTTTTTAATCCAAAGTTAAATTAATGAAAATGTCAATTCTAACATTTGTTAACTTTATTTCACGGTGTCGCTCCTTTAACAAAAGAAAGAAATTAAGAAATAATTTGACACCAAATGTGATGTCATATCACTGGTGACTTGAATAAGAGCGTCATGCGGCCGGTTTTGTTGATGTTAAAATGGTTTAATTTCTCATATAAATAGAACAATGAAAATTAGCACAGTTATTAGTTTTTTCTAGATAAGCACCTCACAGAGTTTCATATTTCTAGCATCGTTTAATGCATATCGGGAGTTTTTGTAGAAAATGCAGAAACTCAGGAATCAAGATATATCATCTGGAAAACGCTTTCAAAAACAAATTTTTGGCTTGCTGAGCTAAAAATCGGAAGTAAAAATCAGACGGCACAAGGTATTGAAAAGTGTATGGAGAAGAATTCCATGGTCTGCGCTTCTGATTTCACACATAGTGTATTGTGGATCGGAGTGATATTTTTCAGGGGGATATTTGCTGATCAGGCCCCGCCTCTTGATTTTCATAACCATATTTAATTTCCTGAAAATTAAGGCATAAGCTCCTGTAAATGATTTTTATAGTTTACATATATTTCCAGAAAACTGAAGCATAATAAGCTTCTGTAAATCGTGGAAGCTGGTTTAACACATCTAGAGTGAATCTTGCTTCGGTATAGTATGGGAGTCAATGCGTTTTTGCTTCTGGGAAGTTGTCAGCAACCTAGGAATCCGTCAAATCTTTTCAACAGACCCTGCACTAACCTTAACATTTTGGTGATTTGGCGAATAGTCTTGTCTTCATAAAAGATAGCCTCACTATGGCTGAAAATTGACTCATGGAGGGCAACCAGATCTAGGGCCTGCTGCTACAGATTTCATGACATATTTGAAGTTATAATGGCAATGTTTTACAAAAACAATATGTGACAATAATAAGCTCCTGTAGATGTAAATACCGGTTTAACACCCTAGAGTGACTATTGCTTCGGTACAGTATGGTAATCGACGCATATTTGTTTCTGGAAAGTTGTGAGCAACCTAGAAATTCATCAGCTAATTTCAACAGACCTTGCACTAATACTGACCTTTTAGGCGAATAATCAAGCATTGATCTTTAAAAAAAGTAGCCTCACCATGGCTGAGAGTTACCTAATCAATGCCAGATGGAGGGCAACCAAGTCTAGGTGCTGCTGCTACAGATTTCATGACATATTGGAATTCACAATGACTTTTTATAAGAATATGATGTGACATTGTTTCAATTTCATCAAAAGTTTCCTGTGGTGTGCATAATTTCAAATAAGACAACTGAACACTGCATTACACTTAACTAATTTCGAACAACAATTAGTTCAGAGTTGTATTTTTCCACATTACACAGCAAATGTTACGTCTATGCAAGCAATCACATACTTCACAGGAATGAGGTTTGTTTTTTATTCAATTATTTTATTTAAGGGCTGATGACGCATCCATACTTCATCTCATACATTTCAACCGGCAAATAATTTAAAATGTTTGTCTCTTTTTGAGGAATTGTTTGAACCTCTCTTGCAATTGCTTCACCAGGTATATTTGCGAGGTACTGTTTAAAATAGCTTTGTCTGATTTAAGTTCCTCCTATAATTACTAAAATACAGATTTTCTAAAGATTACAGTTTCTTTTCTATGTCGTACATAAAACCCTGGTATTTCGTTATATTTGTCACTGTTTATCCAAATATTTACTTCTAAATTTGATTTTCTCCTTATGGTCGTATTTTATTATGTCAGCTTTAATTGCTCAGTTTTCTAAGCATGTAGCTGAATGAATCGTAGAGTCAGAGTCGATGGTGTATGATATGTCCAACTGCTGTTTCCAGGACTTGCTAGAGCATTCAATATTCAATATTTTACAGATGATGTGGATATGTTTACACAATCCCTTGTATTGCATTATATAGTAGCCATCCTCTAGCAAATGTCAAATGGCTCAAACTAACTTCTCTGTTGCACGAACCACACTTGTCATGCTGAGATCCTTTATCTTATTAGAAGCATTGGGCATAAAATTTGATCGTGAGCAGTCATTATAATTTTTTCCTCATAATAGTAGCACTATACTCTTTTAAGCCAGTCAATGGCACTATACTCTTTTAAGCCTTCCTTATTTATAAAGTCCTGAGTGAATAAATCCAGGAAATATTTGTCATGCTCATTTGTCCAATTTTCTGTAATGAAAGTTCTGGACTCGTGTTGGTGATTTCCGTAGCAGATTTGTTTTCTGATTCTGTCATATTTGTAAGACAGGCTTGTGCAAAATAGTTGGCTTACTATGTGATAGAGGTTGTCGGGTTGGAGGTATGGATTTTGCAAAATCATCAGATATTGTTTCCCATATATGTTAGCATATGACGCAATAAATCTGGTTTCTGTCCAAAGGAACCACGTACTTCACAAGAATGTGGTTTGTCTCTTGTTTCTATTTTCTTATAAATTTTCCTGGGGATGGGACATTCTACGGGATGACAAAAATTCTCCAATTAGTTTAGTTACTCCAACCAAGACACCTTTTTAAGATTCTAACTGTCTCTTTAAATGATATTGTGTTTATTTCTTTTACACTTGGTTCATCAGGTATATTGGCCAGATAGTTTTTGAAATTCTTCTTCATAAGCCCGGTTGCTCCTATACAAACTAATATGATTGATAGCCTATAAAGATTCCAGTTCCTTTTAATGTCATACATAAATCTTTGGCATTTTGTTATTTTCTTCCTCTCCGCTCTGGTAAGGCCATTAAAATTTGGGACGCTTGCTTCCACTAGGGTTGCCACTTTCTCCAATATCACTATGTCAGTCTTCCATATGTGTTTTCATATGACGTAACAAATTTGACTTCCATGCAAAACAAGAACCACATACTTCACAAGAATGTGGTTTCTCTCCCGTATGTGTTTTCATATGACTTAACAAATTTGACTTCTGTGTAAAAGAAGAACCGCATACTTCACATGAATGTGATTTGTGTCCTGTATGTATTTTCATATGATTCAACAAATTTGAATTCCGTGCAAAAGAAGAACCGCATACTTCACAAGAATGTGGTTTCTCTCCCGTATGTGTTTTCATATGATTCAACAAATTTGAATTCTGTGCAAAAGAAGAACCACATATTTCACATGAATGTGGTTTGTCTCCCATATGTGTTTTCATATGATTCAAGAAAGTTGACTTCCATGCAAAAGAAGAACCACATACTTCACAAGAATGCGGTTTCTCTCCTGTATGTGTTATCATATGACTCAACAAACTTGACTTCCGTGCAAAAAAAGAACCACATACGTCACATGAATGTAGTTTTTCTCCGGTATGTGTTTTTATATGATGCAACAAATGTGACGTCTGTGCAAAAGAGGAGCCACATACTTCACAAAAATATGGTTTCTCTCCCGTATGTGTTCTCATATGAGTCAATAAATTTGACTTCCATGCAAAAGATGAACCACATACTTCACAAGTATGTGGTTTCTCTCCCGTATGCGTTCTCATATGGCTCAATAAATTTGACTTCCATGCAAACGAAGAACCACATGCGTCACAAGAATGTGGTTTCTCTCCCGTATGTGTTTTTACATGACTCATCAAACTTGACTTCCATGCAAAAGAAGCACCACATACTTCACAAGAATATGGTTTGTCTCCTGTATGTCTTTTCATATGAGTCATTAAATTTGACTTCCGTGCAAAAGAAGAACCACATACTTCACAAGAATGTGGTTTCTCTCTCGTATGTGTTTTCATGTGATGAAACAAATTTGACTTCAATGCAAATGAATAATCACATACTTCACAAGAATGAGGTTTGTCTCCCATATTTGCTCGGATCTAATTCCACAAAAATTATATGCAATGAAACGTATGCTAAGATATGCTAATAAATTTCAACTTTAGAAAATTCACAAGAATAAATTATATTATTATAAACTTATTTAATTCACCAATGATGTAAGATCCTTCTTCATTTATTTCTTTTCAGTGTTGCGAATTCTGAAAATATAAAATAAATTAAAAAAATAGCGTTAATTTAGTTAAATTGAACTTATTATGTTAATTTTATGAATATGAATTTATTATTAATTGAATTCAAAATAAAATCACTATAGTTTTAATCAATACTAGTTTGTTAACAAAATTATTTTTCTACTTTCAAATATTTAACTAAAATTTTTAAATTTTATTAATTTTAGAGATTAGGATTGATTATACATATTTTGATTCTTCAGAATACTGTTCTCATCTTGGGTGGGATTTTCCCAACGTTTCTATGTTACCTTCGATTTTATTTAGGTGTATTTTGTAGAACTTGGCATCTTTCTCTTGAACACAGAACTCTATACAAAATTCTAATGTTCGTTTGTTTATTTAACCAGCATATCGACCGTCTTTAGGTCATTTAATGCCGTCTATAATGGTTTAAATTTTTAAATACTTTTAGAATCGATTTTCTCTGGGTATGTTTGTATAATGTTTGGGAATGGTTATATGGTAAAGGTTTGCTAGTTTTAGGAAATTTAGAATTGTTTTAGAGTTTTCTTTTGAGTTTGTGGCCTCGTAGCAGTGTTTCCGGAATTGTGTGAGATCATAGCCGTCAAGTAAAAAGTGTTTCACTGTATAAGCTTTGTGACCTAGTATACTTAGCATGGTTTACTGGGATTTAATAATTTTTTAAGTATAGGTATAATTTGGAAGAGTTTGTTGTTTTGGCCATTGTTCCAGTCATCGCTTAAAGCACAAGACCATGATACTCTGATGTACTAAAAAGGTTCTATTTTAAAGTCCTACATAAGTTGAAATTCTATTTTCAATCTCAAAAAGGATTGAAACTTCCACATTCAAGAGTAACTTACAATTGCATTTATTTAATATATGAGAGTAGCATGCTGTGTGTTGTTAGCGATGACTGATTAAAAGTTATACATAATTTGAAACTATATTTTCAATATCAATATTTAAACCTCAACGTTCAGGAGTATGTAACTTACAACTGAATTTTACTACTATTTATCACTATTTATTACTCCATATTATATGCATGTGCTGTTTTTCTAAAGCCAGTCTTCACTATTCTTCTCCATCTATAATTTTCACTTCATCCTATAAATGTAGATGGTTTCCTTTTCCATAACTCATTTTTATATCTTTCAACATATTACAGCTTTTCAATGCTTTTTAAATTTTTACTGTTAGTGAATGACATATTACAGCTTTTCAATGTGTTTTTTTTAATTTTTACTGTTAGTGAATGACATATTACAGCGTTTCAATGTTTTTCTTTTAATTTTTACTGTTAGTGAATGAAATATTACAGCTTTTCAATGTTTTTTTTTAATTTTTACTGTTAGTTAGTGACATATTACAGCGTTTCAATGTTTTTTTTTAATTTTTACTGTTAGTGAATGACGTATCACAGCTTTTCAATGTTTTTTTTAATTTTTACTGTTAGTGAATGACGTGGCTTACATTTGTATAATTTTCTACATTACATGGAATCTCTTGTCATGATTTTTTCCTAAGCAGCTTTACATGCACAGCATGTTTTGGCGAGTCGAACAACTCCTGAATACTATCCTGACGTTTTATGGATTACAGATTCTTTCAATTTTTTCTGACAAGTCCTTCATGTATGGTGTACAAACTGTTATCCACATAACATGACAGCAACATTCATAAGCTATTTTTGATATGTATTGTTATTAGTACATATTGCTTTTGTTCAGTGTTGTAGGAAACAGATTGTAACTTTCTTTACATAATATACATTGTGAGAATTGAAGTTTTGATACTTGTTACAATATTTTTTTTAATGTAATCGGGTATGATCCCACACAGTTGGAAGACTCTATTTATAAACGATGCTGCTAGGAACTGACGAATCGAAATAATTCACGTTCTGCTACCAACCAATCACAAACCAGAATTGCTATTTTCTATAGCAATTTAGCATGTTTTCTTAGTGTCAACATGGGAAGAATCCTTTGCTCTGTGGATTCTAACTCGAAAACTATCTACTGCGAAATAGTCATCTCGTAGGACTTGTGTAGAACAAGGACCCATCGTAACTCTTCTGAAACTAAACATGGCTTACATTTCTAGAGTGTATGGACCCAGCGTGCACCTTTATTTCGATGGATTCGAATCAAAATTCGAATTGTGGCAAGTGAAATTTCTAGCATATCTACGAATTCAAAAGCTACACAAAGTACTTCAAACACAACCTGAAAACAGAAACGACCCCGACTTCATTGAAAAGAACGCAACTGTCTTTGCAGAATCAATACTGTGCTTAGATGATCGAAGTCTATCACTGGTAATGAGAGAAGCCTTGGATGATGGCTGCAAAGCATTGAACATATTGAGAGAGCATTATTTATAGAAAGGAAAACACAAAATTATTTCTTTATATACTGAACTGACCTCTCTAAAACGAATAGAAGCTGAAACTATTACTGATTATATTATAAGAACTGAAACGACTGCAAATTCTTTAAAATATCTGAAGAAGTTATTAGCGACAGTCTGTTAATTTCTATGGTCCTGAAGGGATTACCAAGTGATTTCAAGCTATTTACCACCGTAATAACCCAGAAAGAAAAACCCATGACTTTTAGCCAATTCAAGGTAGCACTCAGAAGTTACGAGGACACTGAAAAAAATGATCACAGAAAAAAAACGAATCTACAAACATCATGAAATTTAAAAATGCACACATAAAAACACCAAAATTAAATTATACCCATGCCGGGAATAAAAAACGGAACTTTGCCAAAAACAATTTTTCTCCTAAGTAGAGTACAAAAATTATTTGCTATAATTGTGGACGACCTAATCACAAGAGTTTCCAATGTAGATACAGGACATAAAATGGCGACTCTATTAAAAGGCGAACATATATTCTTATTTTCATGTATGTTTAATGCTTCAACAAACAATAATAATTTTCTTGTCGATTGTGGTGCAACGGCACATGCGATTAGAAAGGAAGCTGATTTTATCAATTTTGATCCCCACTTTAAGTCACAATATCATGTTGTAGAACTTGCTGACGGCAGTCGAGTAAATGATATCTTTTTGAAAAGAGGCGATGCTAAAGTCTCGGTAGGGAACAATAAAGGTGAACTATGTTTCTGTATTCTAGAAAACGCTCTTCTAATCCCGAAATTAAAAAAATATATATTTTGTGTACAAGCTGCAATTAAACAAGGTGCAAATATAAACTTTAGCCTCAACAAATCAAAACTGGTGTACCCGAATGGAACTGTATTCAACATTAAAGAAAATGGAAGACTATATTATTTAAATAGCATAGCTCCATTGAAAACCGCCTGCCATGATCTACAAACATGGCATAAAATTCTTGGACACTGCACTATTCCTGGTATCAAAAAGTTGCCGACTGTGGTTGATGGAATGAAAATACAAACATCAAAATACTTTAACTGCGACGTTTGTACGCAAGGAAAACTGACAAACTATCAATACAAGATACCAGACAAAAAAGCCAAGAATATCCTATCACTGGTACATTGTGTTTTGAACGGGCCTATGGAGCCGATGGCCAGAGAATATTATAGATATGTGTTGAATTTTGTAGATGACCATTCAGGTTTAATAATTGTTTACTTTTTACATACCCTGCTAGCAACTAAAACTCCTCAAAAGCCTCTCGACGTACTCACTTATGGCGGCTGCCTATATATGCAACAGGTGCTTAAACAAAACACTATCTAAAACCCCGAATGCATGTATTTGGTTCAACTTGTTTCGCATATATAGATAAAAAGAGTAAATTAAATATTAAAACCCATAGAGGTATATTTGTTGGATACGATAAAAACAGTCCAGCTAAGTAAGTATTTTTCCAGAGAAAAATAAAATTTAAAAAAATCCGATTTTTTTTAGGTCAACAATATGAAAGATTATCAAATTGACTATTGCTATTCCATGGAAAACACGCCCAAAAGCTTTAATGAAGCAATTAATTTAGAACATTATGACGAATGGAAATAGCCATGAAAAAAGAAATGGATGCTTTGACCGAAAATATTATTTCTACCAGATGGGTCTTTACAAAAAAGACTACAGAATCAGGCGTTGAACAGTACAAAGCTAGATTTGTTGCTAGAGGATACTCCCGGATTTATGGTATAAAATATATTTCCACATTTTCACCGACCACAAACCTAACGACAATCTGAATATTATTGCAAATCGGATCGCAATATTACCTAAACATTCATCAAATAGATGTAGAAAATGCTTATTTGAATGCCCAAATAGACTGTGAAATTTATATTACGCCTCCAGTGGGATTTATAATGTGGCGACTTAACAATCAATTGTTCGGTCTAAAGCAACAACTCATTATATGATCGAAAGCAGAGTGCTCTGTGTTGGAACACAGTATTTCATGATTATATGATTAAACAACAATTTAGACAATGCGCTGCAGACCCCTGTTTATATACCCAACACAAAGACAATAAACTACTGATTTTGGTTTTTTGAGTCGATGATATTTAAATCGCATCAAATTGTAACATAACGTTCACCAATCTTAAGAACAAATTAAGTAAAAGATTCAAAATGACCGATCTTGGCAAAAATATCATGGTTTTTGGGAATAGAATTTACTCAAAGGAAAGAAATTGTAATGATGAATCAATCGAGATACATTGACAAAATGCTATTCTAATTTGGAATGGAAGAGTGCAAGAAACACTCTAAACCGGTCGAAATAATATTAATAAAAATAATATTAATAAAAATATACATACAGAATCTGAAATAATAGACGATAAATTATACCGACAAATCATAGAACGTCTTGTATATTTAATGACTGCGAGGAGACCTGATATATTCTATGCAGTAACAAAGCTGTCACAAAAATTATCAAGATCGACAATGAAGGATTTAAACAGAGCTAAACAAGTCCTTCGTTATTTAAAAGAAACTAAAGAACAGAACTTAGTATTTAGAAAATCAAAAAGATCCGCTTAGGTTAGAAGGATTTTCAGATTCAGATTGTAGAAACGACGAAGACCGAAAAAGTATATCTGGATATTGTTCCAGACTATCAGAAAATGGGCCTATTATTCATGGAAATCTAAAAAGCAACATATTGTATATTTCTCTACGTGTGAAGCAGAATTTATTGCAATCACACACAGGACCCAGAAGCACTCTACCTTAAAAATATCCTAGACTATTTTAGAGCCAGAATTATCTAAAAGCCCCGTAGTAATTAATTGTGATAATCAAACCCCGTAGTAATTAATTGTGATAATCAAGCCAGTATAGTCTTTGCACAGAACACGATAATCAACCAAAGATCTAAGCATATATAGATATAAAATACCATTTCATAATAACCGAGGTGCAAAGGGAATCTATTATTTTGAATTTCAGATCATCAGAACAAAATATCGCTAATGTATTCACGAAACCCGCAATAAGAATATAGTTAAAGGGTTTTTCTT
Source organism: Euprymna scolopes (assembly GCF_053919585.1). Taxonomy (NCBI): domain Eukaryota; kingdom Metazoa; phylum Mollusca; class Cephalopoda; order Sepiida; family Sepiolidae; genus Euprymna; species Euprymna scolopes. Next base: position 46,025,698 of record NC_136527.1, on the reverse strand, counting down.
CAAAACTTGTTGGAGATTCAACTGAATAATTTTTCACGTATATGTATGTATATAAATTTCTATATATTGAAAAAAAGGTTCTGGGCAAGACGTTAAACTGCATCCATTTTGTTTTTATTAACACTTTAAGTTAAATTTAATGTAACAAAGTATATCTTATTTGTTTTCTATTATTTTATCTGTTCATATTTGACTTTTAATTGAAATGAACAAAAAATAAAGTATAATCTGTATACAGATACGTATCATTCCTTATGTTATCAGTGATGACCATTTTTGTATGTGCAAGTGCGCACATACACTTGGAAAAATGTTTTAATGAACAATGTTTTCATGGTGGCGTCAAAGATAATTAGTAAAGTAAAGTCTTAAGATATTGAATTTAAAAAAAAGTTTTATTAGCTCCTTCCCCCAAAGTGAGAGTTTAGTCATAGATCTAGCTCCACACAATCAAAACAAAAGCCAATGCATCGCGCATTATTTCTAAAGAAGCCCAAAAGTCAAAAAAAAAGTATTAGAGTGTCATCAGCTAGAATCGAAACCAAAATCAAAACTAGTATTCAAAGCTTGTGACGTTACCACTGTACAAACGTGACACACATATGAACTGATTAAAATTAAACTAAGATTAATGCATAAAATGTATAACGATTTTTTTTCAATTCTGACCCTATAGAACTCATGGAAGTGGTACCAATTTGTAAAAACTGACTGTGGAGTCACTAACTTCTACATGTGTGACTATGTGTTCACACATTCATAATTGGGATCTATCAATTTTTAGGACAGAGGTGCATGAATTTCCTGAAGTCGAAAGTAGTACAGCAATTGCAGGACCGTTACAAATAAATTTAACAAGATCGTCGATTAATAGAAGGTTTTCACCAAAGCACATCCTCACATACATGAAATAAAAATATAGAAATAACCCCCGCAAATAACGACACTTGACAAACAACTCGAAATCACTGTATTAAGATGAAATAACATTTATTTACGTGTTAGGAATATTAATTCAAATCGTTCAAATGTAAATGTTTTCTTGTAACGAGTGTTCATTATGCAGGCTTAGTTAAATGAGGATCTCGTGAGAATAACATGAAGTTTAAGATTATTGATTTTTATGAACAGAGTGTAACGCGTGGCTTGAAATGAATGTGAATATTTTCTGAGAGAAAAACGGTCATTAAACCATGTAAGCGAAATATTTCTGATAATTTTTATCATTAAAACCATATTAAATATTTTTACAATTATATTATTTTTGTGAAAATATTGAATGCATACTGCTTATCGTAATATTCCTGAAATATTAAAAATATTTTTAATTTTAACATCTACAATGTTTTATTTTTATATAAAAAAGCAAACGGAAATTCATGCATTATTTTTAATTTAAAAAGACAATAATTTGCGAATTTAGTCATCATATCGGTGTCACTGGACACATGTGTCCATAAAAATAAAACTGAGTTTTTAAAGGAAAGGAAATAATAAAATCAATTCAATAATTGATATTTAAAGTTTATTATCCATTTTCGGGTTTGTATTATTGTACACATAGATTCGAAAAAGTTGTCAAAAAACAAATATATAACAAACAAATGTTATCAAAGGCAAGATAAGTTACTTTTCTACAAAACTGGATATATTTTTCGTGTCTTTATTCAATGTAACATGTTTATTCAGCTCGAAAACCATACAGTGTTTACCGATGTATTGGAACATTCAAGATGGCGTCTGATTCTCTCTTTAACACGGTAAGTTTGGGAAAAGGTGTTATAAATAAAAAAAAAACGGTTAGAATACTGTTAAAAACTCGCTCAATATATGTTACCGTGACATAGGTTGACATATATTCGGCGGGTTTTTAATAGTATTTTGTCTAGTTTTTTTTATTTATAACACCTTTTTTCCATACTTACGGTGTTAAAAAGGGTGTGAGACGGAGACGCCATCTTGAATTTTCCAATACATCGGTCAACTAGCACTGTCACAAATTTCGTGAAAATAGTGAATAATTCCACCCCATCTTTCCAAGCTTATAACTCCTCGAAAAATGTAATTCAAGCCCTAATTTTTTTTTTTTCAATTAAAGGAGCAAGGACCAAGGTTTTATTAAAAAAAAAACAAAAACAAAACAATGTGTTTTTTTTTTTAAAAAAAGGTTTTAATCTTCGGACTTTACAGGTAAATTTCTAAAAAAGGGATTTTTTTTTTTGTTTTAAATTTGAATATATTATTTATTGACCTTTTCTCTTCAATTTGTGATATATAAAACTCCACGACATAAATTAATTATTTACTTTTTAATAGACATTTCAAAATGAGAGGCGTGAATTATTCGACCCCCTATCTTCTAAGCTTATAACTCCTCGAAAAATGTAATTCAAGCCCTAATTTTTTTTTCAATTAAAGGACCAAGGACCAAGGTTTCATTAAAAAAAAAAAAGACAAAAAGAAACAATGTGTTCTTATAAAATAAGGTTTTAAACTTCGGACTTTACTGGTAAATTTCTAAAAAAGCGATTTTTTTTTTGTTTTAAATTTGAATATATTATTTATTGACCTTTTCTCTTCAATTTGTGATATATAAAACTCCACGACATAAATTAATTATTTACTTTTTAAGAGAAAGTTGAAAATGGGTGACACTTGGGGGGGGGGCGTGAATTTAAAAAAAAACGTTTGTCTAAAATATTATATTCGGTTTATTGGAAAGAACATAAAATTTCACATTGACCCTGAAAATATCGTAAAAATAGAATCAATAGAAAAATTTTGATAGATTTTTAAAATTTAAAAATTTAAAAATATTGAGTTTAAAAATTGAAAAATATTGAGTTCGGAAAATTCATTACTGTTTAAAAAAAAATATTTTTATTACTTTTAAAACAACTGTAATAGTTTATTTTGGAAGTATAATCCATAAAGAAAATAAATAACCCACTTTTAACAGAGAAATTACGAGATTTTTATATTGTATTCGCAGTTTCGTGTTAGGGGTGTCAAAAATTCCTACAAAAATTCTGATACTGCTATCGGTCAACATTGTATGTTTTTCGAGCTGAATAAATATGTTACATTGAATAAAAACACAAAAAATACATCCAGTTTGGTAGAAAAGTAACTTATCTTGCCTTTGATAACATTTATTTGTTATATATTTGTTTTTTGACAACTTTTTCGAATCTATGTGTACAGTAATACAAACCCCCATTTTCATATTAAGTTAAATGAAATGACAAAAACATAAATAAAAATAGACTACGATAAAATATTTAGTTTAAAAATACAAATAACGGTTTACTTACTGGGTATTTTTCCGGCATTCACCGGAAGTTATTATGTAAGTTCGATTTGTTTATATGTTTAATCCTTTTAATTAACACACGGTAAAACAACAACAACAAAATTGAAAGAAACAAAACAAACAAACAAGCAAAAACATATATTTAGCAAAATAAAAGTGTGATACGGTAAAAAAAAAACAAAAAACAACTGATGAAACAAAACAAACAAAAATAAATGTTGAGAACACAAAGAGAAAAGATAAGAAACGAAAAGTTATAAAAGGCTAAATGGTGAGTCGTATGCGTAAGGAAATGAACAACACAGCTAAAAGTAATTTTGGGGGGGAGGTCGGATATATGTGGGTAAAGAAAATAAACAAAGTTCAGAGTTAAGATGAAATAATATAAAGAAAATAACGGTAAAAGTATTAAAAAGTGTCTTTAAAAAGGAGATATATAATGTTTCTTACCGGAGATGGCTTAAAACGGCGAAGGACAACAGAAGATAAAAGACGAAGACATGTGCGGGGAGAAAGTCTGCTGGCTACAACTAGGGAATAAACCACCGGTCAACCTGCCGGTGTCGAGTCAAAAAAAAACTTTATATGAAAAATGTCCGGCCCAAGGAGATAACTGTTGAAGGGACTAAACTAAGGGATATAATATAGGTACGGGCAAAATGAATGTCAATGCTCAAAATGTATAAACATTTTGACCCCTCCCTTTACTTAAAAAAATCACCAAAAATCAGGAAATGTACAAATTTTAATGTAATTTTCAGTATTTATCAAATGATGATCGCGGATTTAAATCTTAGTGGAACTTAATTATTTCGTTTAAACAAAAAATACCTTTACTAAAGTTATAATTTTCAGTAGTAAATAAAAAATCGCAAGACTTTATTTTTGCTTTTTTATATAAATAAAGCATCGTAATTTGTAACAATAAAATAAAAATAATATACATATTAATTCAAAACGGCGAAGGACAACAGAAGATAAAAGACAAAGACATGTGGGGGTAGAAAGGAACCCCTTTCTTAGCCTTTTCAAGATCAAAGTGTAGATGCTGCACTTCATTTTCTTGTTCTCTTTCGGTGGAAGAAATCCTTCACGACTGAGACAATTTTTATTTTTGTACCTTTTCTCCACATTAAAAAACGACCCTGGTGTCTAACTCTGTCCCGTGGGGAGGCATATTAAATAGATACAATTAGGGAGCAAAAGCACCGGTCAACCTACCGGTGTCGAGTCAGGGGAAACTCTATGAGAAATATGTGTGGCCAAGGAAGATAACTGTTTAAGAGACAAAACAAAGAGACAAGACGCATGAAAACTGGACAACTATTAAAAAAAAAAAAACTTTTATAATTATCGTTATTTATTTATATTTTGTAATAGTTAATCTTGGAACGTAACTCTTGTAAGTACACTACGGCAAATGTTTCGTTTAGGCCCACCTACACAATTTTCTTTAAAATGACGACATTTATAGGTTTTCGACTATGCTGAATACGAAACTCGCATTGAAATGTTGCAGAGATAAGTAGTTATCAAGATAGAAAAAAAATGCATTATGCACGGTAATTTTGGCGGCCATTTTTTACGCGCATACGCGCGCCCTAAGCAATCAGAATTTTACACGAAGGAAAAAAACCAAGTACTCCCCCCCATCCTCGAGAATGATCCACTTTTATGATATTGACAATGCCCCCCCTCCCCCCCCACAAAAAAAATGTACGTATCCAGCATAATCGAAACTATAAGTCGTCATTTCAAAGAAAATTACGTTAAATAAAATAGAGAAGAAATGCACTTACCTTTACAATTATGAAATTTTGCGAGTATGATGAAAAATTCTTGGTTTCGTTGTTAATCGTTAACTTGAACTATTAGGAAAATATCGCCACCACAAGAAATACGCAGTTACTTTGCAAATTATCTGCATCATTCCTTTATATTGTCAAGTAGTTTTAAATGCTTTCTATTTCATCTCAAATATCCGTCATGCATGCGAGTGTATTTGTTTTCGCGGGTGTTTAATCTAGGCACACGTATGAATACAACTGCGTGCGTAAATAAACACGCCCGTTGTAAATAATTGTAATATTGTCCGAGTATTCTCCACAAATTTCTTTAAATTTCTGCCTCTACTATATTTACCATTATGCGAAGACGAAAATGTCATTTAACTTTTACAGAAACAAGTAATTTTGCGAGACCTATTTATTAACCCTTCGCATGCGCATGGATACATTAGTACATGCGCAAACAATTCTACAAACTAAAATGAAAACATATTCTTTAGAACTTTAGAACTTAGAAAAAAAATGGCCGCCAAAATTACCGTGCATAATGCATTTTTTCTATCTTGATAACTACTTATCTCTGCAACATTTCAATGCGATTTTCGTATTCAGGATAGTCGAAAACCTAGAAATGTCGTCATTTTAAAGAAAATTGTGGAGGTGGACCTAAACGAAACATTTACCTAAACGACTTTTAATTGAATTGATTTTGAACTTTATTTTCACTCTAAAAATATTCGTGTTTTTTTCTAATATCTATCTATCTATCTATCTATCTATCTATCTATCTATCTATATATATATATATATATATATATATATATATATATATATATATATATATATATATATATATATATTAAATCCCCGAAACAGTGTTTCATGGTAAGCAACTGATTATCCCTTTAAAAAAATAAATTATTAGTGCTATAGGTATATCAGCATTTTTGTAGGAATTTTTGACACCCCTAACACGAAACTGCGAATAAAATATAAAAAACTCATAATTTCTCTTTTAAAAGTGGGTTGTTTATTTTTTTTATGGATTTTACTTCCAAAATAAACCATTAAAGTTGTTTTAAAAGTAATAGAAATATTTTTTTTTATTTTTTAAAAAACAGTAATGAATTTTACGAACTCAATATTTTTCAATTTTTAAACTTTAAAAATCTATCAAATTTTTTCTATTGATTATTTTTACGATATTTTCAGGGTCAATGTGAAATTTTATGCTCTTTCCAATAAACCGAATATAATATTTTAGGCAAACGTTTATTTTTTTAATTCACGCCCCCCCCCCATTTTCAAATGTCTATTAAAAAGTAAATAATTACTTTACTGGCCAAAGTGTTATATATAACAAATTGAAGAGAAAAGGCCAATAAATAATATATTCAGATTTAAAACAAAAAAAAGTAGTGTTTTAGAAATTTTACTGTAAAGTCTGAAGTTTAAAACCTTTTAAAAAAAAAACACGTTGTTTTTTTTTTATAATGAAACTTTGGTCCTTGCTCCTTTAATTGAAAAAGAATTAGGGCTTGAATTACATTTTTCGAGTAGTTATGAGTTTGAAAAGATGGGGTGGAATTATTCACTATTTTTCACGAAATTTCTGACACACCTATTAGTGCTATGGTAAATTCTAGAGCCGTCTGATGCAGTGATTGCAGGTGATTAAATGACTTACTGACTATATGGTTTTCTAACGAATGATAAAAAAATTATATATATTTTTGTATAGTTTAAAAGGTTAAAACTTCAAAGACTATATATATATATAACATAGAAAAATGCTATATTTTATATAAACAAGGTTTTAGTTTATAACTTTAATTCAATATCTTTTGTAGGACTTTGGTTTATTAATTATCTTTGAAATAGACACAGAAAACTAATATTTATCCTTCAAAGGATTTTTACAATGAATTTATTTAACTTCAAAATTTAGCTGACTTGGTTAACTCGCCGTGAAAAGATTTTTCATAACTTTTTCTTTTTTTTTTTTTGTTCACGTGTACAATTTTTTTTTTTCCTTTTGGAAAATAATTTTAGTGTGTAATCTTTCAAACACAATGAAAAAGTAGTCGGAAACCTACAAACATATTTTCATGGTCGCATTTTCTATGTAATCCATGATTTTACAGGCTTTGCTTTGAAATAATATTTTCTGTTTCACTTATTACCCTCTCTCTCTCTCTCTCTCTCTCTCTCTCTCTCTCTCTCTCTCTCTCTCTCCCTCTCTCTCTCTATCTCTCTATCTCTCTATCTCTCTCTCTATCTCTCTCTCTCTCTCTGGATTGTGTGTTCATTCAGCAGTCCGTTTTGCCAAGGCAAAAGGTTGGTTATCATTTGAGCACAGCTGAGCGATAGATCGTGACAGTAATGAATTATTAGCAACTGTTTTGTTTAATGTCTTGTTACGCCATCATATCTGCCGTTTCAGATAGCGAAAACAGATTTGCTTGCAATGGTAACCAACAGCCAATCAGAAAAAGAAAAGCTGTTTCCTCATTCCTTACAAATTCTGAGAATTTTGGAACAGCAATTTTTTTTCAGTAACTTTTGTTTTACTGAACGGAAACACATTTCTTTTCAAAATATAGTTGAGAAGGTTATCCGTGAACTGTAAAAATTGTTTGAAATTGGGTCAGAAAATTAATAAGCGGTGAAGCTTTAAAGCAGTTCTAAATGAGTAAAACTAACGCTTAAACATATATTCAAATACGGTAGTCTGATGAGGCTACTAGAATGCAAAAAAAACGGTCGAGTAGCTGAAACAATAATGTAACTAAACATAATAATAATAGTTAATAAAAAATAAAACGTATATATATATATATATATATATATATATATATATATATAAATGTTTGTTTTTAAAAAAATAATTATTTGATCAGGGTTAAGATTTCGAATGAAGCAGATTTCTTTTTTTCCATCATATTTTTCTTTTTGGCAATGGTTTCAACCATTTGTTTGATTAAAAATTCGATAATATGTGTAAACGCTTACTTTCCTTAGTGGTCTTATGATTTTGGCCAGAACTATATATATATATATATATATATATATATATATATATATATATATATATATATATATATAGTTCTGGCCAAAATCATAAGACCACTAAGGAAAGTAAGCGTTTACACATATTATCGAATTTTTAATCAAACAAATGGTTGAAACCATTGCCAAAAAGAAAAATATGATGGAAAAAAAGAAATCTGCTTCATTCGAAATCTTAACCCTGATCAAATAATTATTTTTTTAAAAACAAACATTTTCACCTGGTCAAAATGATAAGACCACTGATAATTTATCTAACAAAAGGCAATTATAAATTACTAAAAAGGGTATCAGTATTTAGTATAGCCTCCATTATTACGAATTACTTAAAAAATTCTCTTCGGCATGCTTGCGACTAAGTTTTTATCAGTTGCAAAGGAATTTTATCCCATGTACTGAAAACTGAATCAGAAAGTTCCTTTATCGAATCATACTGGGTTCCATCCTTGAACACTTCTTTTGCCATCCATCCCCAAAGATTTTCAATGGGATTTAGGTCAGGAGAACATGCTGGATGATCGAACAATTCTATATTATTTGAAGAAAAGTATTGTAGAGAAGTGTGTATTGCAGATTTGTCTTGCTGGAAAATCCAATTTCTTCTACACAGACGTGTAACCTTCAGTCCTGATAGAAGCATTTTCAAGCATTGAAATGTACTTCAATGATATTTGCCGGACTTTCACTACTTGCAACTTTAGGATCCCAGCTGACGAGAAAGCATCCCGGATCATTAAAAACCCTCCTCCACTATGCCGAGTTGAAAAAGTCTCTCTGGGCAAATTTTTATCATGCTAATAGTGTTGAAATCCATCTGGATCATCTAGATTAAACTTTTTCTCGTCTGAGAAAATTACATTTTCCCACTTCTTTTCATCCCAAGTCTGGTATTTGACAACGAACGTCAGTCAAGTCAGCCATAACTGTCCCTTGCAACCAAACGCTTTTTTTCGTGAGTACAAAAATTTACACTCCTAATATTCAACAATATTTCAAATATCTACTGTCTAGTGGATAGTTTTCTGTCGACGACAGAAATTTTAAAATTTTTTATATATCAGACCAGGCGTAATTTTTTACCCCGTCTAATACACAGTACTAATACAAGAAAGCTACATGCTTAGAAAAGTTAAACTACCTCAATAAAAAGAATCCCTAACAAACTGGCAACCCGTCTACCTGAAATGCAATGGACTGACCTCGACGTTAGTGAAGCAGTATCACTATTTAAACAAAAAATGACGCTATATTCAGAGGACGATGGCATAACGGACACAGTGAAGCAAGCCAGAAAAATCTGTCCTGGCATAGGGTCTGAAACGGCTCAACGCCAGTGGTTTGACAGACGAAGAAAATCGGTCATCACAAAAACTATGGAAGTTTTATGAAGCACAAATAAACACTAACGTGCACTTCTGAAGACACAGACTGCATTTAATGCAGTATAGACAAAAACCTGACGAAAGTTTAGACGACTTTGTCACCAGAGCAAGAAGCCTTGCACTAAAATGCGACTTCTCCGAAGAAGATCTGCATGAGAGAATCATCGAGCTAATAATTGTCTCCACACCTTATGAAGCCTTCAGGAATGAACTATACAGCAAACCCAAAGGACACAGGATCGCTGACGTCCTCACTGAATGCAGAAAATTCAAAGCCCTCACAGCCTGAAACGACCAACTTCAACAAATCCACGAGTCGGAAAAAAAGAATATCATAGCATACACAGGGGCAGGAAATGCAAGAACTGTGACACATGCCACAAACCACGACAGTGCCCCGCATATCACGATGAATGTTCCTCATGTGGTAATAAGGGTCATTGGGCCAAATGCTGTATGTCCACGAAACAGCACAGAGAGGGTAGACCTCCTAGTAGAGGCCACAAAAGGCAACTCCACCATCACCGGCATCATAGTCAAAAAAGAAGACCGGAACATGGAAGAAGAAAACAAAATGTGGACAACAACATAGACATTGATAGTGATAGTGACAATTATCACAAACACTTTTATGCGATCACAATCAGTGACAAATGTATGGAAGGCATCGACAAGGAACCCAGAAATGAGGCATACACAACCCTAATCATCAAGCCTTCCCACATACCTAACACACCACATACACTCCGATTGAAGATTAACTCTGGGGCATCAAGGAACACTCTCCCAATGAGAACGTTCCGACAAATGTACAGAACACACAAAGCCGCCCTAAACATACTACGACCATCACCACACATAAGACTCACATCTTATAGCGGCGACACAATCACCTGCGCAGGAACCATCAACATTCCATGCCGACACAAGAACTCCAAATGGATAAACGTCGTATTTGATGTTGTAGATGTTCTTAGATCAGCCGTTGTAGGCCTGCCTACAAGTGAACAGCTCAACCTCATCACAATAAATGTTGACGCTGTAAAGAAGGCAGCGCCAGAATTCCGCATACACCTATCCGTGATGTCGTGCAACTAAGAAAGCATATCCAGAATCGAAACTTCAGCGGAACGGTTAAACTCCTACTAAAAAATGACGGAGAGTAATTCATTGACCTTCCTTGTAAATGCAGCATCCATCTCAAGGCTAAAATCAAACAAGAAATTGAGAGATTGATAGAAGAGGATGTGCTAAGAAAAGTAGAGGAGCACACACACTGGTGCTCCAGCCTGGCTTTTAGCACAAAAAAGGATGGATCTCACGGGATCTGCATCGACCCTCAGAAACTAAACTACAGTTTCAAAAGGTGTCCGTACAAAATACACATGGTTGAAGAACTGAACCTTAAATTTGCAAAAGCAAAAGTATTCAGTAAGCTAGATGCCAAAGCAGGATATTGGTCGATTCACCTGGATGAACAATCCCAGCTACTGACAACTTGTAGAACACCATTTTGAAGGGTCTGTTGGAAACGATTACCATTTGGCCTAAATGTCTTGCAAGACATATTCCAAACAAAGATGCACCAGATCCTTGAAGGTTTGGAAGGTGTACAGTATATGGAGAGGATGACGAAGAACATGACAGAAATCTGCGAAACCTAATGGAAAGAGCAGCTAAAACTTGGCTTGTGTTTAACAGTAAGAAATGTGCCATCAGACAAAGCAGCATCACATTTTTCGGAAACATATACACACCCACCGGCATCAAGCCAAACCCTACCAAATACACGACATCCAACATATGCCACAGCTGCAAAGCAAGGACGAATTACAGCGCTTCTTAGGAATGTTGAACAATCTTTTCATAACTTCGCTGAGAAAGCACACTATCTGTGCAGTCTTATGAGATCATAAGCATCCTGAATATGGGATCCAGACCACCAAAAATGCTATGGTGACCTAAAACAAATAATCTCCGCCGAGGCCCTTTTATCCTACTACGACCAAACAAAACCAGTAACACTGGAAGTGGATGCATCGCAGAAGGGTCTGGGGGTAACACTGACACAGGTAGACAAGCCAATCACATTCGGTTCTAAAACGCTGACCGAATACCAATCCAGATACAGCAACATCGAGCGCAAAATTCAAACCATTAGTCACTATATGTTCAAAGCCGCTATACTCAGCACCACCGTGTCTACAACGTATGCTTTTAAAGATACAAGGCTACAATTTCAGGGTAGTCTACCGCCCAGGCAAAGACATTATCCGTGCAGACACACCTAGCCGACTGCTCAACCCAGAAAACAACAGTGTCGTCGAACTAGATGAAAGAATTGATGGCATAGACATAGAAGTCGATGATGGACACTTCACCATTGCAACCATCAATTTCTCGGCGGAGAAGAGAGCCTTGCTCTGTAGCGAGACAACAAGGGATAGAACTCTACACCCCCTGAAAGAGATTGTATTCCAGGGATGGCTAGACACTATCCGGGATGTCCCAACTGACATCAGAAAATACTGGTCATTCCGTGAAGAACTAGCCCTCGAGGAAGGAATACTTTTCAAAAGAAGGCAGGTTCTGATCTCAGAATCTATGAGAAGTGACATCCTGAGCCAACTTCAGGAGGCCCATCAAGGCATAGAAAAAAACCCGTCGCCAGACAAGAGAGAGCATATACTGGCCTAACATCAACAAGGACGTCGAAAAAATGTGCCAGTCGTGCTCACTCTGCCAGGAACACCAGGATGCAACAGACGGGAACTACTCAAGCCACACAACATTCCATCACAACTGTGGCAATACATTGCATCGGACCTGTTCGGAATAAATGGACGGCAATATCTCATCTCGCCGTCGACAGGTACTCAAAATACCCAGTGGTTTACGAAATGCCCACACCCATTACCAGCTGACAAAATCAAGAGCTACGCATCCCTATTCGGGTGACCTGACAAAATCATGATGAGCAATGACTGGGCAAGCTTTCCAGAACTTCATTACATCGTGAGTATGAAACATATCACCAGCTCACTATGCTTCGCTAGAAGCAACGGATTTATCGAGAGACACGTGCGACATGTCAAATCAGTAACGAAAAAATGCCTTAAAGGCAAGAGCGACATACTAGCACTACTGCATATCAGACCAACCCCAATAGATAGCAACTACCATCACCCGCTGAACTACTATTCG